>NW_026777461.1:0-300000 GCF_028023285.1 Balaenoptera ricei | reverse complement strand
CCTCTTCTTTGCCTTCCCTCAATATATTTGTGGACGAGAGTTATCATTTATAACTCTGCAGGTTTTGTGAATTGCAGTGCCCTGAAGCTCCATTTTACAACTCGCTTTTTTGGGAGCTGGCCGCAAAAGCGCAGGATGGCTTCAGGCCCTGTTCTGGTTCCAGGGGGGAGGATGAGCCCGTGGTTAATTCTTCTTCCTGATGGGAAAATAGAGTGACCTGTGCCTGTCCCAACACCAAGAGCTAGTCTCTCACTAGTTCCCCGTCTACCCGTTCATCCTCAGGAGAAATTGCAACCTGTACGGAACAGGAGGTTAAAGGTGCTGATGCTCCAAGTAGGGAGATTATTAGTAAAGCGGCTGGAATGGCGAACCCGGGCACAAGGAGAAGAGAAATGAGGTGCGTTTTAGAAACCTTTCCCCATCACATGGTGTACCATCTTTTTGTTTTCTCATGCATGTTTTCGATGTAGGAAGATGCCCTTGAACCTGGAGATTTGGGACCCATGCGATGGGTACCACGCAGTATTACTTTAAAGGGTCTGCGTTTGCTCACCCAACCTCACCAAACCTCTCAGCCCCAAGAGTGTCCACCCTTATGTCTCATCCAGCTGTGGGTCTAGATATGGTCAATCCAGGTTGCATCACAGCCCCTGAACGCATTGTGTAAGAATTTCTCTCTCTTTCACTGTCTTTGTTTCATGGGTTTTTCGAAGTAATTTATTTTTATAATGGGGTTTAGCTGCTTTTCACTGCTGTGTTTATGCCGCTTTACACCCATTTGACACACTAACAGAGAGATATCAATACATAGGTTTTAAGATTATTACTAGTCAGATATATACTTGTGCGCTGAATAGGGTGTGTTGAGTCCAGTTCTCTGAGCAAGGAGTAGGTCTTGTCTATTACATATTGGGTTTATGGAACGGTATCTGAGCTAATTTGAAACACTTGTTTTATGTATCACCCCACCTCACCTTTCCCGTTAAGCAGCCATAGTGTGTTTTCTGCATGTGTGACTCTGTTCTGTTTTGTAATTCAGTTCAAGTGTAACGGTTTTGACATTCCCTCTATAAGTGATACCTTATGAGAAGTGTCCTTTTCTGTGTGACTTATTTCACTTAGAATCGTCGTACCTAAATCCACTCATCATGCTGCTACTAGCCTTATGACATTGATTTCATGGCTGAGTGATATTGCATTGTACATAAGGACCACAACTTCTTTATCCATTTTTCTCTTTCCTGGGATATTGAAGGTGGAATGAAGTGGAGGTCCTTGTCAACAGAGCAGCCCTAAACTTTGGGGTGCTTGTGTCTTGCTGATTTTTCATTTTCCCAATTTATACCCCCATGAGTGGAAGTGCCCTATGCTCTCTAAGCTGTGTTTTTTAGATGTTTCCGGACACACCGTACACTTCTCCAGAGTGGCTGTTGGCAATTTACATCCCGCCCATCAGTGTAGCAAGGCTCCCATTTCTCCATGGCCTGTCCTGCATTTCTGGTTTTGAGACTTTTTTCAGCATGGCCCTTTTGACCGATGGGTAGCGAGTCTTCTTTGTAGCGCTGATTTGCCTTTCCAGGTTGCTTGGTTGGCCAAAAAGGGCGTATGCGTTTTTTCCTGAATATATTCAGGAAAAAACGCATACGCCCTTTTTGGCCAAGGGCATCATTGTCAACGTTTTGCCGCTTTTCATGTGCTTTAAAGGCGATTCGAATCTACCTCCTGAAATCTGTTTCCTGCAATTCTGCCTTAATTTCAAATCCTCTTCTTTGTCTTCCCTCAATATATTTGTGGACGAGAGTTATCATTTATAACTCTGCAGGTTTGTGAATTGCAGTGCCCTGAAGCTCCATTTTACAACTCGCTTTTTTGGGAGCTGGCCGCAAAAGCGCAGGATGGCTTCAGGCCCTGTTCTGGTTCCAGGGGGGAGGATGAGCCCGTGGTTAATTCCTCTTCCTGATGGATAAATAGAGTGACCTGTGCCTGTCCCAACACCAAGAGCTAGTCTCTCACTAGTTCCCCGTCTACCCGTTCATCCTCAGGAGAAATTGCAACCTGTACGGAACAGGAGGTTAAAGGTGCTGATGCTCCAAGTAGGGAGATTATTAGTAAAGCGGCTGGAATGGCGAACCCGGGCACAAGGAGAAGAGAAATGAGGTGCGTTTTAGAAACCTTTCCCCATCACATGGTGTACCATCTTTTTGTTTTCTCATGCATGTTTTCGATGTAGGAAGATGCCCTTGAACCTGGAGATTTGGGACCCATGCGATGGGTACCACGCAGTATTACTTTAAAGGGTCTGCGTTTGCTCACCCAACCTCACCAAACCTCTCAGCCCCAAGAGTGTCCACCCTTATGTCTCATCCAGCTGTGGGTCTAGATATGGTCAATCCAGGTTGCATCACAGCCCCTGAACGCATTGTGTAAGAATTTCTCTCTCTTTCACTGTCTTTGTTTCATGGGTTTTTCGAAGTAATTTATTTTTATAATGGGGTTTAGCTGCTTTTCACTGCTGTGTTTATGCCGCTTTACACCCATTTGACACACTAACAGAGAGATATCAATACATAGGTTTTAAGATTATTACTAGTCAGATATATACTTGTGCGCTGAATAGGGTGTGTTGAGTCCAGTTCTCTGAGCAAGGAGTAGGTCTTGTCTATTACATATTGGGTTTATGGAACGGTATCTGAGCTAATTTGAAACCCTTGTTTTATGTATCACCCCACCTCACCTTTCCCGTTAAGCAGCCATAGTGTGTTTTCTGCATGTGTGACTCTGTTCTGTTTTGTAATTCAGTTCAAGTGTAACGGTTTTGACATTCCCTCTATAAGTGATACCTTATGAGAAGTGTCCTTTTCTGTGTGACTTATTTCACTTAGAATCGTCGTACCTAAATCCACTCATCATGCTGCTACTAGCCTTATGACATTGATTTCATGGCTGAGTGATATTGCATTGTACATAAGGACCACAACTTCTTTATCCATTTTTCTCTTTCCTGGGATATTGAAGGTGGAATGAAGTGGAGGTCCTTGTCAACAGAGCAGCCCTAAACTTTGGGGTGCTTGTGTCTTGCTGATTTTTCATTTTCCCAATTTATACCCCCATGAGTGGAAGTGCCCTATGCTCTCTAAGCTGTGTTTTTTAGATGTTTCCGGACACACCGTACACTTCTCCAGAGTGGCTGTTGGCAATTTACATCCCGCCCATCAGTGTAGCAAGGCTCCCATTTCTCCATGGCCTGTCCTGCATTTCTGGTTTTGAGACTTTTTTCAGCATGGCCCTTTTGACCGATGGGTAGCGAGTCTTCTTTGTAGCGCTGATTTGCCTTTCCAGGTTGCTTGGTTGGCCAAAAAGGGCGTATGCGTTTTTTCCTGAATATATTCAGGAAAAAACGCATACGCCCTTTTTGGCCAAGGGCATCATTGTCAACGTTTTGCCGCTTTTCATGTGCTTTAAAGGCGATTCGAATCTACCTCCTGAAATCTGTTTCCTGCAATTCTGCCTTAATTTCAAATCCTCTTCTTTGCCTTCCCTCAATATATTTGTGGACGAGAGTTATCATTTATAACTCTGCAGGTTTGTGAATTGCAGTGCCCTGAAGCTCCATTTTACAACTCGCTTTTTTGGGAGCTGGCCGCAAAAGCGCAGGATGGCTTCAGGCCCTGTTCTGGTTCCAGGGGGGAGGATGAGCCCGTGGTTAATTCTTCTTCCTGATGGGAAAATAGAGTGACCTGTGCCTGTCCCAACACCAAGAGCTAGTCTCTCACTGGTTCCCCGTCTACCCGTTCATCCTCAGGACAAATTGCAACATGTACGGAACAGGAGGTTAAAGGTGCTGATGCTCCAAGTAGGGAGATTGTTACTAAAGCGGCTGGAATGGCGAACCCGGGCACAAGGAGAAGAGAAATGAGGTGCGTTTTAGAAACCTTTCCCCATCACATGGTGTACCATCTTTTTGTTTTCTCATGCATGTTTTCGATGTAGGAAGATGCCCTTGAACCTGGAGATTTGGGACCCATGCGATGGGGACCACGCAGTATTACTTTAAAGGGTCTGCGTTTGCTCACCCAACCTCACCAAACCTCTCAGCCCCAAGAGTGTCCACCCTTATGTCTCATCCAGCTGTGGGTCTAGATATGGTCAATCCAGGTTGCATCACAGCCCCTGAATGCATTGTGTAAGAATTTCTCTCTCTTTCACTGTCTTTGTTTCATGGGTTTGTAAAAGTAAATTATTTTTATAATGGGGTTTAGCTGCTTTTCACTGCTGTGTTTATGCCGCTTTACACCCATTTGACACACTAACAGAGAGATATCAATACATAGGTTTTAAGATTATTACTAGTCAGATATATTCTTGTGCGGTGAATAGGGCGTGTTGAGTCCAGTTCTCTGAGCAAGGAGTAGGTCTTGTCTATTACATATTGGGTTTATGGAACGGTATCTGAGCTAATTTGAAACCCTTGTTTTATGTATCACCCCACCTCACCTTTCCCGTTAAGCAGCCATAGTGTGTTTTCTGCATGTGTGACTCTGTTCTGTTTTGTAATTCAGTTCAAGTGTGACGCTTTTTACATTCCCTCTATAAGTGATACCTTATGAGAAGTGTCCTTTTCTGTGTGACTTATTTCACTTAGAATCGTCGTACCTAAATCCACTCATCATGCTGCTACTAGCCTTATGACATTGATTTCATGGCTGAGTGATATTCCATTGTACATAAGGACCACAACTTCCTTATCCATTTTTCTCTTTCCTGGGATATTGAAGGTGGAATGAAGTGGAGGTCCTTGTCAACAGAGCAGCCCTAAACTTTGGGGTGCTTGTGTCTTGCTGATTTTTCATTTTCCCAATTTATACCCCCATGAGTGGAAGTGCCCTATGCTCTCTAAGCTGTGTTTTTTAGATGTTTCAGGACACACCGTACACTTCTCCAGAGTGGCTGTTGGCAATTTACATCCCGCCCATCAGTGTAGCAAGGCTCCCATTTCTCCATGGCCTGTCCTGCATTTCTGGTTTTGAGACTTTTTTCAGCATGGCCCTTTTGACCGATGGGTAGCGAGTCTTCTTTGTAGCGCTGATTTGCCTTTCCAGGTTGCTTGGTTGGCCAAAAAGGGCGTATGCGTTTTTTCCTGAATATATTCAGGAAAAAACGCATACGCCCTTTTTGGCCAAGGGCATCATTGTCAACGTTTTGCCGCTTTTCATGTGCTTTAAAGGCGATTCGAATCTACCTCCTGAAATCTGTTTCCTGCAATTCTGCCTTAATTTCAAATCCTCTTCTTTGCCTTCCCTCAATATATTTGTGGACGAGAGTTATCATTTATAACTCTGCAGGTTTGTGAATTGCAGTGCCCTGAAGCTCCATTTTACAACTCGCTTTTTTGGGAGCTGGCCGCAAAAGCGCAGGATGGCTTCAGGCCCTGTTCTGGTTCCAGGGGGGAGGATGAGCCCGTGGTTAATTCTTCTTCCTGATGGGAAAATAGAGTGACCTGTGCCTGTCCCAACACCAAGAGCTAGTCTCTCACTAGTTCCCCGTCTACCCGTTCATCCTCAGGAGAAATTGCAACCTGTACGGAACAGGAGGTTAAAGGTGCTGATGCTCCAAGTAGGGAGATTATTAGTAAAGCGGCTGGAATGGCGAACCCGGGCACAAGGAGAAGAGAAATGAGGTGCGTTTTAGAAACCTTTCCCCATCACATGGTGTACCATCTTTTTGTTTTCTCATGCATGTTTTCGATGTAGGAAGATGCCCTTGAACCTGGAGATTTGGGACCCATGCGATGGGTACCACGCAGTATTACTTTAAAGGGTCTGCGTTTGCTCACCCAACCTCACCAAACCTCTCAGCCCCAAGAGTGTCCACCCTTATGTCTCATCCAGCTGTGGGTCTAGATATGGTCAATCCAGGTTGCATCACAGCCCCTGAACGCATTGTGTAAGAATTTCTCTCTCTTTCACTGTCTTTGTTTCATGGGTTTTTCGAAGTAATTTATTTTTATAATGGGGTTTAGCTGCTTTTCACTGCTGTGTTTATGCCGCTTTACACCCATTTGACACACTAACAGAGAGATATCAATACATAGGTTTTAAGATTATTACTAGTCAGATATATACTTGTGCGCTGAATAGGGTGTGTTGAGTCCAGTTCTCTGAGCAAGGAGTAGGTCTTGTCTATTACATATTGGGTTTATGGAACGGTATCTGAGCTAATTTGAAACCCTTGTTTTATGTATCACCCCACCTCACCTTTCCCGTTAAGCAGCCATAGTGTGTTTTCTGCATGTGTGACTCTGTTCTGTTTTGTAATTCAGTTCAAGTGTAACGGTTTTGACATTCCCTCTATAAGTGATACCTTATGAGAAGTGTCCTTTTCTGTGTGACTTATTTCACTTAGAATCGTCGTACCTAAATCCACTCATCATGCTGCTACTAGCCTTATGACATTGATTTCATGGCTGAGTGATATTGCATTGTACATAAGGACCACAACTTCTTTATCCATTTTTCTCTTTCCTGGGATATTGAAGGTGGAATGAAGTGGAGGTCCTTGTCAACAGAGCAGCCCTAAACTTTGGGGTGCTTGTGTCTTGCTGATTTTTCATTTTCCCAATTTATACCCCCATGAGTGGAAGTGCCCTATGCTCTCTAAGCTGTGTTTTTTAGATGTTTCAGGACACACCGTACACTTCTCCAGAGTGGCTGTTGGCAATTTACATCCCGCCCATCAGTGTAGCAAGGCTCCCATTTCTCCATGGCCTGTCCTGCATTTCTGGTTTTGAGACTTTTTTCAGCATGGCCCTTTTGACCGATGGGTAGCGAGTCTTCTTTGTAGCGCTGATTTGCCTTTCCAGGTTGCTTGGTTGGCCAAAAAGGGCGTATGCGTTTTTTCCTGAATATATTCAGGAAAAAACGCATACGCCCTTTTTGGCCAAGGGCATCATTGTCAACGTTTTGCCGCTTTTCATGTGCTTTAAAGGCGATTCGAATCTACCTCCTGAAATCTGTTTTCTGCAATTCTGCCTTGATTTCAAATCCTCTTCTTTGCCTTCCCTCAATATATTTGTGGACGAGAGTTATCATTTATAACTCTGCAGGTTTGTGAATTGCAGTGCCCTGAAGCTCCATTTTACAACTCGCTTTTTTGGGAGCTGGCCGCAAAAGCGCAGGATGGCTTCAGGCCCTGTTCTGGTTCCGGGGGGGAGGATGAGCCTGTGGTTAATTCTTCTTCCTGATGGGAAAATAGAGTGACCTGTGCCTGTCCCAACACCAAGAGCTAGTCTCTCACTGGTTCCCCGTCTACCCGTTCATCCTCAGGACAAATTGCAACCTGTACGGCACAGGAGGTTAAAGGTGCTGATGCTCCAAGTAGGGAGATTATTAGTAAAGCGTCTGGAATGGTGAAGCCGGGAACAAGGAGAAGAGAAATGAGGTGCGTTTTAGAAACCTTTCCCCATCACATGGTGTACCATCTTTTTGTTTTCTCATGCATGTTTTCGATGTAGGAATATGCCCTTGAACCTGTAGATTTGGGACCCATGCGATGGGTACCACGCAGTATTACTTTAAAGGGTCTGCGTTTGCTCACCCAACCTCACCAAACTTCTTAGCCCCAAGAGTGTCCACCCTTATGTCTCATCCAGCTGTGGGTCTAGATATGGTCAATCCAGGTTGCATCACAGCCCCTGAACGCATTGTGTAAGAATTTCTCTCTCTTTCACTGTCTTTGTTTCATGGGTTTGTAAAAGTAATTTATTTTTATAATGAGGTTTAGCTGCTTTTCACTGCTGTTTTTATGCCGCTTTACACCCATTTGACACACTAACAGAGAGATATCAATACATAGGTTTTAAGATTATTACTAGTCAGATATATTCTTGTGCGGTGAATAGGGCGTGTTGAGTCCAGTTCTCTGAGCAAGGAGTAGGTCTTGTCTATTACATATTGGGTTTATGGAACGGTATCTGAGCTAATTTGAAACCCTTGTTTTATGTATCACCCCACCTCACCTTTCCCGTTAAGCAGCCATAGTGTGTTTTCTGCATGTGTGACTCTGTTCTGTTTTGTAATTCAGTTCAAGTGTGACGCTTTTTACATTCCCTCTATAAGTGATACCTTATGAGAAGTGTCCTTTTCTGTGTGACTTATTTCACTTAGAATCGTCGTACCTAAATCCACTCATCATGCTGCTACTAGCCTTATGACATTGATTTCATGGCTGAGTGATATTCCATTGTACATAAGGACCACAACTTCCTTATCCATTTTTCTCTTTCCTGGGATATTGAAGGTGGAATGAAGTGGAGGTCCTTGTCAACAGAGCAGCCCTAAACTTTGGGGTGCTTGTGTCTTGCTGATTTTTCATTTTCCCAATTTATACCCCCATGAGTGGAAGTGCCCTATGCTCTCTAAGCTGTGTTTTTTAGATGTTTCAGGACACACCGTACACTTCTCCAGAGTGGCTGTTGGCAATTTACATCCCGCCCATCAGTGTAGCAAGGCTCCCATTTCTCCATGGCCTGTCCTGCATTTCTGGTTTTGAGACTTTTTTCAGCATGGCCCTTTTGACCGATGGGTAGCGAGTCTTCTTTGTAGCGCTGATTTGCCTTTCCAGGTTGCTTGGTTGGCCAAAAAGGGCGTATGCGTTTTTTCCTGAATATATTCAGGAAAAAACGCATACGCCCTTTTTGGCCAAGGGCATCATTGTCAACGTTTTGCCGCTTTTCATGTGCTTTAAAGGCGATTCGAATCTACCTCCTGAAATCTGTTTCCTGCAATTCTGCCTTAATTTCAAATCCTCTTCTTTGCCTTCCCTCAATATATTTGTGGACGAGAGTTATCATTTATAACTCTGCAGGTTTGTGAATTGCAGTGCCCTGAAGCTCCATTTTACAACTCGCTTTTTTGGGAGCTGGCCGCAAAAGCGCAGGATGGCTTCAGGCCCTGTTCTGGTTCCAGGGGGGAGGATGAGCCCGTGGTTAATTCTTCTTCCTGATGGGAAAATAGAGTGACCTGTGCCTGTCCCAACACCAAGAGCTAGTCTCTCACTAGTTCCCCGTCTACCCGTTCATCCTCAGGAGAAATTGCAACCTGTACGGAACAGGAGGTTAAAGGTGCTGATGCTCCAAGTAGGGAGATTATTAGTAAAGCGGCTGGAATGGCGAACCCGGGCACAAGGAGAAGAGAAATGAGGTGCGTTTTAGAAACCTTTCCCCATCACATGGTGTACCATCTTTTTGTTTTCTCATGCATGTTTTCGATGTAGGAAGATGCCCTTGAACCTGGAGATTTGGGACCCATGCGATGGGTACCACGCAGTATTACTTTAAAGGGTCTGCGTTTGCTCACCCAACCTCACCAAACCTCTCAGCCCCAAGAGTGTCCACCCTTATGTCTCATCCAGCTGTGGGTCTAGATATGGTCAATCCAGGTTGCATCACAGCCCCTGAACGCATTGTGTAAGAATTTCTCTCTCTTTCACTGTCTTTGTTTCATGGGTTTTTCGAAGTAATTTATTTTTATAATGGGGTTTAGCTGCTTTTCACTGCTGTGTTTATGCCGCTTTACACCCATTTGACACACTAACAGAGAGATATCAATACATAGGTTTTAAGATTATTACTAGTCAGATATATACTTGTGCGCTGAATAGGGTGTGTTGAGTCCAGTTCTCTGAGCAAGGAGTAGGTCTTGTCTATTACATATTGGGTTTATGGAACGGTATCTGAGCTAATTTGAAACCCTTGTTTTATGTATCACCCCACCTCACCTTTCCCGTTAAGCAGCCATAGTGTGTTTTCTGCATGTGTGACTCTGTTCTGTTTTGTAATTCAGTTCAAGTGTAACGGTTTTGACATTCCCTCTATAAGTGATACCTTATGAGAAGTGTCCTTTTCTGTGTGACTTATTTCACTTAGAATCGTCGTACCTAAATCCACTCATCATGCTGCTACTAGCCTTATGACATTGATTTCATGGCTGAGTGATATTGCATTGTACATAAGGACCACAACTTCTTTATCCATTTTTCTCTTTCCTGGGATATTGAAGGTGGAATGAAGTGGAGGTCCTTGTCAACAGAGCAGCCCTAAACTTTGGGGTGCTTGTGTCTTGCTGATTTTTCATTTTCCCAATTTATACCCCCATGAGTGGAAGTGCCCTATGCTCTCTAAGCTGTGTTTTTTAGATGTTTCCGGACACACCGTACACTTCTCCAGAGTGGCTGTTGGCAATTTACATCCCGCCCATCAGTGTAGCAAGGCTCCCATTTCTCCATGGCCTGTCCTGCATTTCTGGTTTTGAGACTTTTTTCAGCATGGCCCTTTTGACCGATGGGTAGCGAGTCTTCTTTGTAGCGCTGATTTGCCTTTCCAGGTTGCTTGGTTGGCCAAAAAGGGCGTATGCGTTTTTTCCTGAATATATTCAGGAAAAAACGCATACGCCCTTTTTGGCCAAGGGCATCATTGTCAACGTTTTGCCGCTTTTCATGTGCTTTAAAGGCGATTCGAATCTACCTCCTGAAATCTGTTTTCTGCAATTCTGCCTTGATTTCAAATCCTCTTCTTTGCCTTCCCTCAATATATTTGTGGACGAGAGTTATCATTTATAACTCTGCAGGTTTGTGAATTGCAGTGCCCTGAAGCTCCATTTTACAACTCGCTTTTTTGGGAGCTGGCCGCAAAAGCGCAGGATGGCTTCAGGCCCTGTTCTGGTTCCGGGGGGGAGGATGAGCCTGTGGTTAATTCTTCTTCCTGATGGGAAAATAGAGTGACCTGTGCCTGTCCCAACACCAAGAGCTAGTCTCTCACTGGTTCCCCGTCTACCCGTTCATCCTCAGGACAAATTGCAACCTGTACGGCACAGGAGGTTAAAGGTGCTGATGCTCCAAGTAGGGAGATTATTAGTAAAGCGTCTGGAATGGTGAAGCCGGGAACAAGGAGAAGAGAAATGAGGTGCGTTTTAGAAACCTTTCCCCATCACATGGTGTACCATCTTTTTGTTTTCTCATGCATGTTTTCGATGTAGGAATATGCCCTTGAACCTGTAGATTTGGGACCCATGCGATGGGTACCACGCAGTATTACTTTAAAGGGTCTGCGTTTGCTCACCCAACCTCACCAAACTTCTTAGCCCCAAGAGTGTCCACCCTTATGTCTCATCCAGCTGTGGGTCTAGATATGGTCAATCCAGGTTGCATCACAGCCCCTGAACGCATTGTGTAAGAATTTCTCTCTCTTTCACTGTCTTTGTTTCATGGGTTTGTAAAAGTAATTTATTTTTATAATGAGGTTTAGCTGCTTTTCACTGCTGTTTTTATGCCGCTTTACACCCATTTGACACACTAACAGAGAGATATCAATACATAGGTTTTAAGATTATTACTAGTCAGATATATTCTTGTGCGGTGAATAGGGCGTGTTGAGTCCAGTTCTCTGAGCAAGGAGTAGGTCTTGTCTATTACATATTGGGTTTATGGAACGGTATCTGAGCTAATTTGAAACCCTTGTTTTATGTATCACCCCACCTCACCTTTCCCGTTAAGCAGCCATAGTGTGTTTTCTGCATGTGTGACTCTGTTCTGTTTTGTAATTCAGTTCAAGTGTGACGCTTTTTACATTCCCTCTATAAGTGATACCTTATGAGAAGTGTCCTTTTCTGTGTGACTTATTTCACTTAGAATCGTCGTACCTAAATCCACTCATCATGCTGCTACTAGCCTTATGACATTGATTTCATGGCTGAGTGATATTCCATTGTACATAAGGACCACAACTTCCTTATCCATTTTTCTCTTTCCTGGGATATTGAAGGTGGAATGAAGTGGAGGTCCTTGTCAACAGAGCAGCCCTAAACTTTGGGGTGCTTGTGTCTTGCTGATTTTTCATTTTCCCAATTTATACCCCCATGAGTGGAAGTGCCCTATGCTCTCTAAGCTGTGTTTTTTAGATGTTTCAGGACACACCGTACACTTCTCCAGAGTGGCTGTTGGCAATTTACATCCCGCCCATCAGTGTAGCAAGGCTCCCATTTCTCCATGGCCTGTCCTGCATTTCTGGTTTTGAGACTTTTTTCAGCATGGCCCTTTTGACCGATGGGTAGCGAGTCTTCTTTGTAGCGCTGATTTGCCTTTCCAGGTTGCTTGGTTGGCCAAAAAGGGCGTATGCGTTTTTTCCTGAATATATTCAGGAAAAAACGCATACGCCCTTTTTGGCCAAGGGCATCATTGTCAACGTTTTGCCGCTTTTCATGTGCTTTAAAGGCGATTCGAATCTACCTCCTGAAATCTGTTTCCTGCAATTCTGCCTTAATTTCAAATCCTCTTCTTTGCCTTCCCTCAATATATTTGTGGACGAGAGTTATCATTTATAACTCTGCAGGTTTGTGAATTGCAGTGCCCTGAAGCTCCATTTTACAACTCGCTTTTTTGGGAGCTGGCCGCAAAAGCGCAGGATGGCTTCAGGCCCTGTTCTGGTTCCAGGGGGGAGGATGAGCCCGTGGTTAATTCTTCTTCCTGATGGGAAAATAGAGTGACCTGTGCCTGTCCCAACACCAAGAGCTAGTCTCTCACTAGTTCCCCGTCTACCCGTTCATCCTCAGGAGAAATTGCAACCTGTACGGAACAGGAGGTTAAAGGTGCTGATGCTCCAAGTAGGGAGATTATTAGTAAAGCGGCTGGAATGGCGAACCCGGGCACAAGGAGAAGAGAAATGAGGTGCGTTTTAGAAACCTTTCCCCATCACATGGTGTACCATCTTTTTGTTTTCTCATGCATGTTTTCGATGTAGGAAGATGCCCTTGAACCTGGAGATTTGGGACCCATGCGATGGGTACCACGCAGTATTACTTTAAAGGGTCTGCGTTTGCTCACCCAACCTCACCAAACCTCTCAGCCCCAAGAGTGTCCACCCTTATGTCTCATCCAGCTGTGGGTCTAGATATGGTCAATCCAGGTTGCATCACAGCCCCTGAACGCATTGTGTAAGAATTTCTCTCTCTTTCACTGTCTTTGTTTCATGGGTTTTTCGAAGTAATTTATTTTTATAATGGGGTTTAGCTGCTTTTCACTGCTGTGTTTATGCCGCTTTACACCCATTTGACACACTAACAGAGAGATATCAATACATAGGTTTTAAGATTATTACTAGTCAGATATATACTTGTGCGCTGAATAGGGTGTGTTGAGTCCAGTTCTCTGAGCAAGGAGTAGGTCTTGTCTATTACATATTGGGTTTATGGAACGGTATCTGAGCTAATTTGAAACCCTTGTTTTATGTATCACCCCACCTCACCTTTCCCGTTAAGCAGCCATAGTGTGTTTTCTGCATGTGTGACTCTGTTCTGTTTTGTAATTCAGTTCAAGTGTAACGGTTTTGACATTCCCTCTATAAGTGATACCTTATGAGAAGTGTCCTTTTCTGTGTGACTTATTTCACTTAGAATCGTCGTACCTAAATCCACTCATCATGCTGCTACTAGCCTTATGACATTGATTTCATGGCTGAGTGATATTGCATTGTACATAAGGACCACAACTTCTTTATCCATTTTTCTCTTTCCTGGGATATTGAAGGTGGAATGAAGTGGAGGTCCTTGTCAACAGAGCAGCCCTAAACTTTGGGGTGCTTGTGTCTTGCTGATTTTTCATTTTCCCAATTTATACCCCCATGAGTGGAAGTGCCCTATGCTCTCTAAGCTGTGTTTTTTAGATGTTTCCGGACACACCGTACACTTCTCCAGAGTGGCTGTTGGCAATTTACATCCCGCCCATCAGTGTAGCAAGGCTCCCATTTCTCCATGGCCTGTCCTGCATTTCTGGTTTTGAGACTTTTTTCAGCATGGCCCTTTTGACCGATGGGTAGCGAGTCTTCTTTGTAGCGCTGATTTGCCTTTCCAGGTTGCTTGGTTGGCCAAAAAGGGCGTATGCGTTTTTTCCTGAATATATTCAGGAAAAAACGCATACGCCCTTTTTGGCCAAGGGCATCATTGTCAACGTTTTGCCGCTTTTCATGTGCTTTAAAGGCGATTCGAATCTACCTCCTGAAATCTGTTTTCTGCAATTCTGCCTTGATTTCAAATCCTCTTCTTTGCCTTCCCTCAATATATTTGTGGACGAGAGTTATCATTTATAACTCTGCAGGTTTGTGAATTGCAGTGCCCTGAAGCTCCATTTTACAACTCGCTTTTTTGGGAGCTGGCCGCAAAAGCGCAGGATGGCTTCAGGCCCTGTTCTGGTTCCGGGGGGGAGGATGAGCCTGTGGTTAATTCTTCTTCCTGATGGGAAAATAGAGTGACCTGTGCCTGTCCCAACACCAAGAGCTAGTCTCTCACTGGTTCCCCGTCTACCCGTTCATCCTCAGGACAAATTGCAACCTGTACGGCACAGGAGGTTAAAGGTGCTGATGCTCCAAGTAGGGAGATTATTAGTAAAGCGTCTGGAATGGTGAAGCCGGGAACAAGGAGAAGAGAAATGAGGTGCGTTTTAGAAACCTTTCCCCATCACATGGTGTACCATCTTTTTGTTTTCTCATGCATGTTTTCGATGTAGGAATATGCCCTTGAACCTGTAGATTTGGGACCCATGCGATGGGTACCACGCAGTATTACTTTAAAGGGTCTGCGTTTGCTCACCCAACCTCACCAAACTTCTTAGCCCCAAGAGTGTCCACCCTTATGTCTCATCCAGCTGTGGGTCTAGATATGGTCAATCCAGGTTGCATCACAGCCCCTGAACGCATTGTGTAAGAATTTCTCTCTCTTTCACTGTCTTTGTTTCATGGGTTTGTAAAAGTAATTTATTTTTATAATGAGGTTTAGCTGCTTTTCACTGCTGTTTTTATGCCGCTTTACACCCACTTGACACACTAACAGAGAGATATCAATACATAGGTTTTAAGATTATTACTAGTCAGATATATTATTGTGCGGTGAATAGGGCGTGTTGAGTCCAGTTCTCTGAGCAAGGAGTAGGTCTTGTCTATTACATACTGGGTTTATGGAACGGTATCTGAGCTAATTTGAAACCCTTGTTTTATGTATCACCCCACCTCACCTTTCCCGTTAAGCAGCCATAGTGTGTTTTCTGCATGTGTGACTCTGTTCTGTTTTGTAATTCAGTTCAAGTGTAACGGTTTTTACATTCCCTCTATAAGTGATACCTTATGAGAAGTGTCCTTTTCTGTGTGACTTATTTCACTTAGAATCGTCGTACCTAAATCCACTCATCATGCTGCTACTAGCCTTATGACATTGATTTCATGGCTGAGTGATATTCCATTGTACATAAGGACCACAACTTCTTTATCCATTTTTCTCTTTCCTGGGATATTGAAGGTGGAATGAAGTGGAGGTCCTTGTCAACAGAGCAGCCCTAAACTTTGGGGTGCTTGTGTCTTGCTGATTTTTCATTTTCCCAATTTATACCCCCATGAGAGGAAGTGCCCTATGCTCTCTAAGCTGTGTTTTTTAGATGTTTCAGGACACACCGTACACTTCTCCAGAGTGGCTGTTGGCAATTTACATCCCGCTCATCAGTGTAGCAAGGCTCCCATTTCTCCATGGCCTGTCCTGCATTTCTGGTTTTGAGACTTTTTTCAGCATGGCCCTTTTGACCGATGGGTAGCGAGTCTTCTTTGTAGCGCTGATTTGCCTTTCCAGGTTGCTTGGTTGGCCAAAAAGGGCGTATGCGTTTTTTCCTGAATATATTCAGGAAAAAACGCATACGCCCTTTTTGGCCAAGGGCATCATTGTCAACGTTTTGCCGCTTTTCATGTGCTTTAAAGGCGATTCGAATCTACCTCCTGAAATCTGTTTCCTGCAATTCTGCCTTGATTTCAAATCCTCTTCTTTGCCTTCCCTCAATATATTTGTGGACGAGAGTTATCATTTATAACTCTGCAGGTTTGTGAATTGCAGTGCCCTGAAGCTCCATTTTACAACTCGCTTTTTTGGGAGCTGGCCGCAAAAGCGCAGGATGGCTTCAGGCCCTGTTCTGGTTCTGGGGGGGAGGATGAGCCTGTGGTTAATTCTTCTTCCTGATGGGAAAATAGAGTGACCTCTGCCTGTCCCAACACCAAGAGCTAGTCTCTCACTGGTTCCCCGTCTACCCGTTCATCCTCAGGACAAATTGCCACATGTACGGAACAGGAGGTTAAAGGTGCTGATGCTCCAAGTAGGGAGATTGTTACTAAAGGGGCTGGAATGGCGAACCCGGGCACAAGGAGAAGAGAAATGAGGTGCGTTTTAGAAACCTTTCCCCATCACATGGTGTACCATCTTTTTGTTTTCTCATGCATGTTTTCGATGTAGGAAGATGCCCTTGAACCTGGAGATTTGGGACCCATGCGATGGGTACCACGCAGTATTACTTTAAAGGGTCTGCGTTTGCTCACCCAACCTCACCAAACCTCTCAGCCCCAAGAGTGTCCACCCTTATGTCTCATCTAGCTGTGGGTCTAGATATGGTCAATCCAGGTTGCATCACAGCCCCTGAACGCATTGTGTAAGAATTTCTCTCTCTTTCACTGTCTTTGTTTCATGGGTTTGTAAAAGTAATTTATTTTTATAATGGGGTTTAGCTGCTTTTCACTGCTGTGTTTATGCCGCTTTACACCCATTTGACACACTAACAGAGAGATATCAATACATAGGTTTTAAGATTATTACTAGTCAGATATATTCTTGTGCGGTGAATAGGGCGTGTTGAGTCCAGTTCTCTGAGCAAGGAGTAGGTCTTGTCTATTACATATTGGGTTTATGGAACGGTATCTGAGCTAATTTGAAACCCTTGTTTTATGTATCACCCCACCTCACCTTTCCCGTTAAGCAGCCATAGTGTGTTTTCTGCATGTGTGACTCTGTTCTGTTTTGTAATTCAGTTCAAGTGTGACGCTTTTTACATTCCCTCTATAAGTGATACCTTATGAGAAGTGTCCTTTTCTGTGTGACTTATTTCACTTAGAATCGTCGTACCTAAATCCACTCATCATGCTGCTACTAGCCTTATGACATTGATTTCATGGCTGAGTGATATTGCATTGTACATAAGGACCACAACTTCTTTATCCATTTTTCTCTTTCCTGGGATATTGAAGGTGGAATGAAGTGGAGGTCCTTGTCAACAGAGCAGCCCTAAACTTTGGGGTGCTTGTGTCTTGCTGATTTTTCATTTTCCCAATTTATACCCCCATGAGTGGAAGTGCCCTATGCTCTCTAAGCTGTGTTTTTTAGATGTTTCAGGACACACCGTACACTTCTCCAGAGTGGCTGTTGGCAATTTACATCCTGCCCATCAGTGTAGCAAGGCTCCCATTTCTCCATGGCCTGTCCTGCATTTCTGGTTTTGAGACTTTTTTCAGCATGGCCCTTTTGACCGATGGGTAGCGAGTCTTCTTTGTAGCGCTGATTTGCCTTTCCAGGTTGCTTGGTTGGCCAAAAAGGGCGTATGCGTTTTTTCCTGAATATATTCAGGAAAAAACGCATACGCCCTTTTTGGCCAAGGGCATCATTGTCAACGTTTTGCCGCTTTTCATGTGCTTTAAAGGCGATTCGAATCTACCTCCTGAAATCTGTTTCCTGCAATTCTGCCTTAATTTCAAATCCTCTTCTTTGCCTTCCCTCAATATATTTGTGGACGAGAGTTATCATTTATAACTCTGCAGGTTTGTGAATTGCAGTGCCCTGAAGCTCCATTTTACAACTCGCTTTTTTGGGAGCTGGCCGCAAAAGCGCAGGATGGCTTCAGGCCCTGTTCTGGTTCCAGGGGGGAGGATGAGCCCGTGGTTAATTCTTCTTCCTGATGGGAAAATAGAGTGACCTGTGCCTGTCCCAACACCAAGAGCTAGTCTCTCACTAGTTCCCCGTCTACCCGTTCATCCTCAGGAGAAATTGCAACCTGTACGGAACAGGAGGTTAAAGGTGCTGATGCTCCAAGTAGGGAGATTATTAGTAAAGCGGCTGGAATGGCGAACCCGGGCACAAGGAGAAGAGAAATGAGGTGCGTTTTAGAAACCTTTCCCCATCACATGGTGTACCATCTTTTTGTTTTCTCATGCATGTTTTCGATGTAGGAAGATGCCCTTGAACCTGGAGATTTGGGACCCATGCGATGGGTACCACGCAGTATTACTTTAAAGGGTCTGCGTTTGCTCACCCAACCTCACCAAACCTCTCAGCCCCAAGAGTGTCCACCCTTATGTCTCATCCAGCTGTGGGTCTAGATATGGTCAATCCAGGTTGCATCACAGCCCCTGAACGCATTGTGTAAGAATTTCTCTCTCTTTCACTGTCTTTGTTTCATGGGTTTTTCGAAGTAATTTATTTTTATAATGGGGTTTAGCTGCTTTTCACTGCTGTGTTTATGCCGCTTTACACCCATTTGACACACTAACAGAGAGATATCAATACATAGGTTTTAAGATTATTACTAGTCAGATATATACTTGTGCGCTGAATAGGGTGTGTTGAGTCCAGTTCTCTGAGCAAGGAGTAGGTCTTGTCTATTACATATTGGGTTTATGGAACGGTATCTGAGCTAATTTGAAACCCTTGTTTTATGTATCACCCCACCTCACCTTTCCCGTTAAGCAGCCATAGTGTGTTTTCTGCATGTGTGACTCTGTTCTGTTTTGTAATTCAGTTCAAGTGTAACGGTTTTGACATTCCCTCTATAAGTGATACCTTATGAGAAGTGTCCTTTTCTGTGTGACTTATTTCACTTAGAATCGTCGTACCTAAATCCACTCATCATGCTGCTACTAGCCTTATGACATTGATTTCATGGCTGAGTGATATTGCATTGTACATAAGGACCACAACTTCTTTATCCATTTTTCTCTTTCCTGGGATATTGAAGGTGGAATGAAGTGGAGGTCCTTGTCAACAGAGCAGCCCTAAACTTTGGGGTGCTTGTGTCTTGCTGATTTTTCATTTTCCCAATTTATACCCCCATGAGTGGAAGTGCCCTATGCTCTCTAAGCTGTGTTTTTTAGATGTTTCCGGACACACCGTACACTTCTCCAGAGTGGCTGTTGGCAATTTACATCCCGCCCATCAGTGTAGCAAGGCTCCCATTTCTCCATGGCCTGTCCTGCATTTCTGGTTTTGAGACTTTTTTCAGCATGGCCCTTTTGACCGATGGGTAGCGAGTCTTCTTTGTAGCGCTGATTTGCCTTTCCAGGTTGCTTGGTTGGCCAAAAAGGGCGTATGCGTTTTTTCCTGAATATATTCAGGAAAAAACGCATACGCCCTTTTTGGCCAAGGGCATCATTGTCAACGTTTTGCCGCTTTTCATGTGCTTTAAAGGCGATTCGAATCTACCTCCTGAAATCTGTTTCCTGCAATTCTGCCTTAATTTCAAATCCTCTTCTTTGTCTTCCCTCAATATATTTGTGGACGAGAGTTATCATTTATAACTCTGCAGGTTTGTGAATTGCAGTGCCCTGAAGCTCCATTTTACAACTCGCTTTTTTGGGAGCTGGCCGCAAAAGCGCAGGATGGCTTCAGGCCCTGTTCTGGTTCCAGGGGGGAGGATGAGCCCGTGGTTAATTCCTCTTCCTGATGGATAAATAGAGTGACCTGTGCCTGTCCCAACACCAAGAGCTAGTCTCTCACTAGTTCCCCGTCTACCCGTTCATCCTCAGGAGAAATTGCAACCTGTACGGAACAGGAGGTTAAAGGTGCTGATGCTCCAAGTAGGGAGATTATTAGTAAAGCGGCTGGAATG
Organism: Balaenoptera ricei; assembly: GCF_028023285.1. Classification (NCBI taxonomy): domain Eukaryota; kingdom Metazoa; phylum Chordata; class Mammalia; order Artiodactyla; family Balaenopteridae; genus Balaenoptera; species Balaenoptera ricei. Next base: position 280,275 of record NW_026777461.1, on the reverse strand, counting down.
GCGAACCCGGGCACAAGGAGAAGAGAAATGAGGTGCGTTTTAGAAACCTTTCCCCATCACATGGTGTACCATCTTTTTGTTTTCTCATGCATGTTTTCGATGTAGGAAGATGCCCTTGAACCTGGAGATTTGGGACCCATGCGATGGGTACCACGCAGTATTACTTTAAAGGGTCTGCGTTTGCTCACCCAACCTCACCAAACCTCTCAGCCCCAAGAGTGTCCACCCTTATGTCTCATCCAGCTGTGGGTCTAGATATGGTCAATCCAGGTTGCATCACAGCCCCTGAACGCATTGTGTAAGAATTTCTCTCTCTTTCACTGTCTTTGTTTCATGGGTTTTTCGAAGTAATTTATTTTTATAATGGGGTTTAGCTGCTTTTCACTGCTGTGTTTATGCCGCTTTACACCCATTTGACACACTAACAGAGAGATATCAATACATAGGTTTTAAGATTATTACTAGTCAGATATATACTTGTGCGCTGAATAGGGTGTGTTGAGTCCAGTTCTCTGAGCAAGGAGTAGGTCTTGTCTATTACATATTGGGTTTATGGAACGGTATCTGAGCTAATTTGAAACCCTTGTTTTATGTATCACCCCACCTCACCTTTCCCGTTAAGCAGCCATAGTGTGTTTTCTGCATGTGTGACTCTGTTCTGTTTTGTAATTCAGTTCAAGTGTAACGGTTTTGACATTCCCTCTATAAGTGATACCTTATGAGAAGTGTCCTTTTCTGTGTGACTTATTTCACTTAGAATCGTCGTACCTAAATCCACTCATCATGCTGCTACTAGCCTTATGACATTGATTTCATGGCTGAGTGATATTGCATTGTACATAAGGACCACAACTTCTTTATCCATTTTTCTCTTTCCTGGGATATTGAAGGTGGAATGAAGTGGAGGTCCTTGTCAACAGAGCAGCCCTAAACTTTGGGGTGCTTGTGTCTTGCTGATTTTTCATTTTCCCAATTTATACCCCCATGAGTGGAAGTGCCCTATGCTCTCTAAGCTGTGTTTTTTAGATGTTTCCGGACACACCGTACACTTCTCCAGAGTGGCTGTTGGCAATTTACATCCCGCCCATCAGTGTAGCAAGGCTCCCATTTCTCCATGGCCTGTCCTGCATTTCTGGTTTTGAGACTTTTTTCAGCATGGCCCTTTTGACCGATGGGTAGCGAGTCTTCTTTGTAGCGCTGATTTGCCTTTCCAGGTTGCTTGGTTGGCCAAAAAGGGCGTATGCGTTTTTTCCTGAATATATTCAGGAAAAAACGCATACGCCCTTTTTGGCCAAGGGCATCATTGTCAACGTTTTGCCGCTTTTCATGTGCTTTAAAGGCGATTCGAATCTACCTCCTGAAATCTGTTTCCTGCAATTCTGCCTTAATTTCAAATCCTCTTCTTTGCCTTCCCTCAATATATTTGTGGACGAGAGTTATCATTTATAACTCTGCAGGTTTGTGAATTGCAGTGCCCTGAAGCTCCATTTTACAACTCGCTTTTTTGGGAGCTGGCCGCAAAAGCGCAGGATGGCTTCAGGCCCTGTTCTGGTTCCAGGGGGGAGGATGAGCCCGTGGTTAATTCTTCTTCCTGATGGGAAAATAGAGTGACCTGTGCCTGTCCCAACACCAAGAGCTAGTCTCTCACTAGTTCCCCGTCTACCCGTTCATCCTCAGGAGAAATTGCAACCTGTACGGAACAGGAGGTTAAAGGTGCTGATGCTCCAAGTAGGGAGATTATTAGTAAAGCGGCTGGAATGGCGAACCCGGGCACAAGGAGAAGAGAAATGAGGTGCGTTTTAGAAACCTTTCCCCATCACATGGTGGACCATCTTTTTGTTTTCTCATGCATGTTTTCGATGTAGGAAGATGCCCTTGAACCTGGAGATTTGGGACCCTTGCGATGGGTACCACGCAGTATTACTTTAAAGGGTCTGCGTTTGCTCACCCAACCTCACCAAACCTCTCAGCCCCAAGAGTGTCCACCCTTATGTCTCATCCAGCTGTGGGTCTAGATATGGTCAATCCAGGTTGCATCACAGCCCCTGAACGCATTGTGTAAGAATTTCTCTCTCTTTCACTGTCTTTGTTTCATGGGTTTTTCGAAGTAATTTATTTTTATAATGGGGTTTAGCTGCTTTTCACTGCTGTGTTTATGCCGCTTTACACCCATTTGACACACTAACAGAGAGATATCAATACATAGGTTTTAAGATTATTACTAGTCAGATATATACTTGTGCGCTGAATAGGGTGTGTTGAGTCCAGTTCTCTGAGCAAGGAGTAGGTCTTGTCTATTACATATTGGGTTTATGGAACGGTATCTGAGCTAATTTGAAACCCTTGTTTTATGTATCACCCCACCTCACCTTTCCCGTTAAGCAGCCATAGTGTGTTTTCTGCATGTGTGACTCTGTTCTGTTTTGTAATTCAGTTCAAGTGTAACGGTTTTGACATTCCCTCTATAAGTGATACCTTATGAGAAGTGTCCTTTTCTGTGTGACTTATTTCACTTAGAATCGTCGTACCTAAATCCACTCATCATGCTGCTACTAGCCTTATGACATTGATTTCATGGCTGAGTGATATTGCATTGTACATAAGGACCACAACTTCTTTATCCATTTTTCTCTTTCCTGGGATATTGAAGGTGGAATGAAGTGGAGGTCCTTGTCAACAGAGCAGCCCTAAACTTTGGGGTGCTTGTGTCTTGCTGATTTTTCATTTTCCCAATTTATACCCCTATGAGTGGAAGTGCCCTATGCTCTCTAAGCTGTGTTTTTTAGATGTTTCAGGACACACCGTACACTTCTCCAGAGTGGCTGTTGGCAATTTACATCCCGCCCATCAGTGTAGCAAGGCTCCCATTTCTCCATGGCCTGTCCTGCATTTCTGGTTTTGAGACTTTTTTCAGCATGGCCCTTTTGACCGATGGGTAGTGAGTCTTCTTTGTAGCGCTGATTTGCGTTTCCAGGTTGCTTGGTTGGCCAAAAAGGGCGTATGCGTTTTTTCCTGAATATATTCAGGAAAAAACGCATACGCCCTTTTTGGCCAAGGGCATCATTGTCAACGTTTTGCCGCTTTTCATGTGCTTTAAAGGCGATTCGAATCTACCTCCTGAAATCTGTTTCCTGCAATTCTGCCTTGATTTCAAATCCTCTTCTTTGCCTTCCCTCAATATATTTGTGGACGAGAGTTATCATTTATAACTCTGCAGGTTTGTGAATTGCAGTGCCCTGAAGCTCCATTTTACAACTCGCTTTTTTGGGAGCTGGCCGCAAAAGCGCAGGATGGCTTCAGGCCCTGTTCTGGTTCCGGGGGGGAGGATGAGCCTGTGGTTAATTCTTCTTCCTGATGGGAAAATAGAGTGACCTCTGCCTGTCCCAACACCAAGAGCTAGTCTCTCACTGGTTCCCCGTCTACCCGTTCATCCTCAGGACAAATTGCAACATGTACGGAACAGGAGGTTAAAGGTGCTGATGCTCCAAGTAGGGAGATTGTTACTAAAGCGGCTGGAATGGCGAACCCGGGCACAAGGAGAAGAGAAATGAGGTGCGTTTTAGAAACCTTTCCCCATCACATGGTGTACCATCTTTTTGTTTTCTCATGCATGTTTTCGATGTAGGAAGATGCCCTTGAACCTGGAGATTTGGGACCCATGCGATGGGTACCACGCAGTATTACTTTAAAGGGTCTGCGTTTGCTCACCCAACCTCACCAAACCTCTCAGCCCCAAGAGTGTCCACCCTTATGTCTCATCCAGCTGTGGGTCTAGATATGGTCAATCCAGGTTGCATCACAGCCCCTGAACGCATTGTGTAAGAATTTCTCTCTCTTTCACTGTCTTTGTTTCATGGGTTTGTAAAAGTAATTTATTTTTATAATGGGGTTTAGCTGCTTTTCACTGCTGTGTTTATGCCGCTTTACACCCATTTGACACACTAACAGAGAGATATCAATACATAGGTTTTAAGATTATTACTAGTCAGATATATTCTTGTGCGGTGAATAGGGCGTGTTGAGTCCAGTTCTCTGAGCAAGGAGTAGGTCTTGTCTATTACATATTGGGTTTATGGAACGGTATCTGAGCTAATTTGAAACCCTTGTTTTATGTATCACCCCACCTCACCTTTCCCGTTAAGCAGCCATAGTGTGTTTTCTGCATGTGTGACTCTGTTCTGTTTTGTAATTCAGTTCAAGTGTGACGCTTTTTACATTCCCTCTATAAGTGATACCTTATGAGAAGTGTCCTTTTCTGTGTGACTTATTTCACTTAGAATCGTCGTACCTAAATCCACTCATCATGCTGCTACTAGCCTTATGACATTGATTTCATGGCTGAGTGATATTGCATTGTACATAAGGACCACAACTTCTTTATCCATTTTTCTCTTTCCTGGGATATTGAAGGTGGAATGAAGTGGAGGTCCTTGTCAACAGAGCAGCCCTAAACTTTGGGGTGCTTGTGTCTTGCTGATTTTTCATTTTCCCAATTTATACCCCCATGAGTGGAAGTGCCCTATGCTCTCTAAGCTGTGTTTTTTAGATGTTTCCGGACACACCGTACACTTCTCCAGAGTGGCTGTTGGCAATTTACATCCCGCCCATCAGTGTAGCAAGGCTCCCATTTCTCCATGGCCTGTCCTGCATTTCTGGTTTTGAGACTTTTTTCAGCATGGCCCTTTTGACCGATGGGTAGCGAGTCTTCTTTGTAGCGCTGATTTGCCTTTCCAGGTTGCTTGGTTGGCCAAAAAGGGCGTATGCGTTTTTTCCTGAATATATTCAGGAAAAAACGCATACGCCCTTTTTGGCCAAGGGCATCATTGTCAACGTTTTGCCGCTTTTCATGTGCTTTAAAGGCGATTCGAATCTACCTCCTGAAATCTGTTTCCTGCAATTCTGCCTTAATTTCAAATCCTCTTCTTTGCCTTCCCTCAATATATTTGTGGACGAGAGTTATCATTTATAACTCTGCAGGTTTGTGAATTGCAGTGCCCTGAAGCTCCATTTTACAACTCGCTTTTTTGGGAGCTGGCCGCAAAAGTGCAGGATGGCTTCAGGCCCTGTTCTGGTTCCAGGGGGGAGGATGAGCCCGTGGTTAATTCCTCTTCCTGATGGATAAATAGAGTGACCTGTGCCTGTCCCAACACCAAGAGCTAGTCTCTCACTAGTTCCCCGTCTACCCGTTCATCCTCAGGAGAAATTGCAACCTGTACGGAACAGGAGGTTAAAGGTGCTGATGCTCCAAGTAGGGAGATTATTAGTAAAGCGGCTGGAATGGCGAACCCGGGCACAAGGAGAAGAGAAATGAGGTGCGTTTTAGAAACCTTTCCCCATCACATGGTGTACCATCTTTTTGTTTTCTCATGCATGTTTTCGATGTAGGAAGATGCCCTTGAACCTGGAGATTTGGGACCCATGCGATGGGTACCACGCAGTATTACTTTAAAGGGTCTGCGTTTGCTCACCCAACCTCACCAAACCTCTCAGCCCCAAGAGTGTCCACCCTTATGTCTCATCCAGCTGTGGGTCTAGATATGGTCAATCCAGGTTGCATCACAGCCCCTGAACGCATTGTGTAAGAATTTCTCTCTCTTTCACTGTCTTTGTTTCATGGGTTTTTCGAAGTAATTTATTTTTATAATGGGGTTTAGCTGCTTTTCACTGCTGTGTTTATGCCGCTTTACACCCATTTGACACACTAACAGAGAGATATCAATACATAGGTTTTAAGATTATTACTAGTCAGATATATACTTGTGCGCTGAATAGGGTGTGTTGAGTCCAGTTCTCTGAGCAAGGAGTAGGTCTTGTCTATTACATATTGGGTTTATGGAACGGTATCTGAGCTAATTTGAAACCCTTGTTTTATGTATCACCCCACCTCACCTTTCCCGTTAAGCAGCCATAGTGTGTTTTCTGCATGTGTGACTCTGTTCTGTTTTGTAATTCAGTTCAAGTGTAACGGTTTTGACATTCCCTCTATAAGTGATACCTTATGAGAAGTGTCCTTTTCTGTGTGACTTATTTCACTTAGAATCGTCGTACCTAAATCCACTCATCATGCTGCTACTAGCCTTATGACATTGATTTCATGGCTGAGTGATATTGCATTGTACATAAGGACCACAACTTCTTTATCCATTTTTCTCTTTCCTGGGATATTGAAGGTGGAATGAAGTGGAGGTCCTTGTCAACAGAGCAGCCCTAAACTTTGGGGTGCTTGTGTCTTGCTGATTTTTCATTTTCCCAATTTATACCCCCATGAGTGGAAGTGCCCTATGCTCTCTAAGCTGTGTTTTTTAGATGTTTCCGGACACACCGTACACTTCTCCAGAGTGGCTGTTGGCAATTTACATCCCGCCCATCAGTGTAGCAAGGCTCCCATTTCTCCATGGCCTGTCCTGCATTTCTGGTTTTGAGACTTTTTTCAGCATGGCCCTTTTGACCGATGGGTAGCGAGTCTTCTTTGTAGCGCTGATTTGCCTTTCCAGGTTGCTTGGTTGGCCAAAAAGGGCGTATGCGTTTTTTCCTGAATATATTCAGGAAAAAACGCATACGCCCTTTTTGGCCAAGGGCATCATTGTCAACGTTTTGCCGCTTTTCATGTGCTTTAAAGGCGATTCGAATCTACCTCCTGAAATCTGTTTCCTGCAATTCTGCCTTAATTTCAAATCCTCTTCTTTGCCTTCCCTCAATATATTTGTGGACGAGAGTTATCATTTATAACTCTGCAGGTTTGTGAATTGCAGTGCCCTGAAGCTCCATTTTACAACTCGCTTTTTTGGGAGCTGGCCGCAAAAGCGCAGGATGGCTTCAGGCCCTGTTCTGGTTCCAGGGGGGAGGATGAGCCCGTGGTTAATTCTTCTTCCTGATGGGAAAATAGAGTGACCTGTGCCTGTCCCAACACCAAGAGCTAGTCTCTCACTAGTTCCCCGTCTACCCGTTCATCCTCAGGAGAAATTGCAACCTGTACGGAACAGGAGGTTAAAGGTGCTGATGCTCCAAGTAGGGAGATTATTAGTAAAGCGGCTGGAATGGCGAACCCGGGCACAAGGAGAAGAGAAATGAGGTGCGTTTTAGAAACCTTTCCCCATCACATGGTGTACCATCTTTTTGTTTTCTCATGCATGTTTTCGATGTAGGAAGATGCCCTTGAACCTGGAGATTTGGGACCCTTGCGATGGGTACCACGCAGTATTACTTTAAAGGGTCTGCGTTTGCTCACCCAACCTCACCAAACCTCTCAGCCCCAAGAGTGTCCACCCTTATGTCTCATCCAGCTGTGGGTCTAGATATGGTCAATCCAGGTTGCATCACAGCCCCTGAACGCATTGTGTAAGAATTTCTCTCTCTTTCACTGTCTTTGTTTCATGGGTTTTTCGAAGTAATTTATTTTTATAATGGGGTTTAGCTGCTTTTCACTGCTGTGTTTATGCCGCTTTACACCCATTTGACACACTAACAGAGAGATATCAATACATAGGTTTTAAGATTATTACTAGTCAGATATATACTTGTGCGCTGAATAGGGTGTGTTGAGTCCAGTTCTCTGAGCAAGGAGTAGGTCTTGTCTATTACATATTGGGTTTATGGAACGGTATCTGAGCTAATTTGAAACCCTTGTTTTATGTATCACCCCACCTCACCTTTCCCGTTAAGCAGCCATAGTGTGTTTTCTGCATGTGTGACTCTGTTCTGTTTTGTAATTCAGTTCAAGTGTAACGGTTTTGACATTCCCTCTATAAGTGATACCTTATGAGAAGTGTCCTTTTCTGTGTGACTTATTTCACTTAGAATCGTCGTACCTAAATCCACTCATCATGCTGCTACTAGCCTTATGACATTGATTTCATGGCTGAGTGATATTGCATTGTACATAAGGACCACAACTTCTTTATCCATTTTTCTCTTTCCTGGGATATTGAAGGTGGAATGAAGTGGAGGTCCTTGTCAACAGAGCAGCCCTAAACTTTGGGGTGCTTGTGTCTTGCTGATTTTTCATTTTCCCAATTTATACCCCCATGAGTGGAAGTGCCCTATGCTCTCTAAGCTGTGTTTTTTAGATGTTTCCGGACACACCGTACACTTCTCCAGAGTGGCTGTTGGCAATTTACATCCCGCCCATCAGTGTAGCAAGGCTCCCATTTCTCCATGGCCTGTCCTGCATTTCTGGTTTTGAGACTTTTTTCAGCATGGCCCTTTTGACCGATGGGTAGCGAGTCTTCTTTGTAGCGCTGATTTGCCTTTCCAGGTTGCTTGGTTGGCCAAAAAGGGCGTATGCGTTTTTTCCTGAATATATTCAGGAAAAAACGCATACGCCCTTTTTGGCCAAGGGCATCATTGTCAACGTTTTGCCGCTTTTCATGTGCTTTAAAGGCGATTCGAATCTACCTCCTGAAATCTGTTTCCTGCAATTCTGCCTTAATTTCAAATCCTCTTCTTTGCCTTCCCTCAATATATTTGTGGACGAGAGTTATCATTTATAACTCTGCAGGTTTGTGAATTGCAGTGCCCTGAAGCTCCATTTTACAACTCGCTTTTTTGGGAGCTGGCCGCAAAAGCGCAGGATGGCTTCAGGCCCTGTTCTGGTTCCAGGGGGGAGGATGAGCCCGTGGTTAATTCTTCTTCCTGATGGGAAAATAGAGTGACCTGTGCCTGTCCCAACACCAAGAGCTAGTCTCTCACTAGTTCCCCGTCTACCCGTTCATCCTCAGGAGAAATTGCAACCTGTACGGAACAGGAGGTTAAAGGTGCTGATGCTCCAAGTAGGGAGATTATTAGTAAAGCGGCTGGAATGGCGAACCCGGGCACAAGGAGAAGAGAAATGAGGTGCGTTTTAGAAACCTTTCCCCATCACATGGTGTACCATCTTTTTGTTTTCTCATGCATGTTTTCGATGTAGGAAGATGCCCTTGAACCTGGAGATTTGGGACCCTTGCGATGGGTACCACGCAGTATTACTTTAAAGGGTCTGCGTTTGCTCACCCAACCTCACCAAACCTCTCAGCCCCAAGAGTGTCCACCCTTATGTCTCATCCAGCTGTGGGTCTAGATATGGTCAATCCAGGTTGCATCACAGCCCCTGAACGCATTGTGTAAGAATTTCTCTCTCTTTCACTGTCTTTGTTTCATGGGTTTTTCGAAGTAATTTATTTTTATAATGGGGTTTAGCTGCTTTTCACTGCTGTGTTTATGCTGCTTTACACCCATTTGACACACTAACAGAGAGATATCAATACATAGGTTTTAAGATTATTACTAGTCAGATATATACTTGTGCGCTGAATAGGGTGTGTTGAGTCCAGTTCTCTGAGCAAGGAGTAGGTCTTGTCTATTACATATTGGGTTTATGGAACGGTATCTGAGCTAATTTGAAACCCTTGTTTTATGTATCACCCCACCTCACCTTTCCCGTTAAGCAGCCATAGTGTGTTTTCTGCATGTGTGACTCTGTTCTGTTTTGTAATTCAGTTCAAGTGTAACGGTTTTGACATTCCCTCTATAAGTGATACCTTATGAGAAGTGTCCTTTTCTGTGTGACTTATTTCACTTAGAATCGTCGTACCTAAATCCACTCATCATGCTGCTACTAGCCTTATGACATTGATTTCATGGCTGAGTGATATTGCATTGTACATAAGGACCACAACTTCTTTATCCATTTTTCTCTTTCCTGGGATATTGAAGGTGGAATGAAGTGGAGGTCCTTGTCAACAGAGCAGCCCTAAACTTTGGGGTGCTTGTGTCTTGCTGATTTTTCATTTTCCCAATTTATACCCCCATGAGTGGAAGTGCCCTATGCTCTCTAAGCTGTGTTTTTTAGATGTTTCCGGACACACCGTACACTTCTCCAGAGTGGCTGTTGGCAATTTACATCCCGCCCATCAGTGTAGCAAGGCTCCCATTTCTCCATGGCCTGTCCTGCATTTCTGGTTTTGAGACTTTTTTCAGCATGGCCCTTTTGACCGATGGGTAGCGAGTCTTCTTTGTAGCGCTGATTTGCCTTTCCAGGTTGCTTGGTTGGCCAAAAAGGGCGTATGCGTTTTTTCCTGAATATATTCAGGAAAAAACGCATACGCCCTTTTTGGCCAAGGGCATCATTGTCAACGTTTTGCCGCTTTTCATGTGCTTTAAAGGCGATTCGAATCTACCTCCTGAAATCTGTTTCCTGCAATTCTGCCTTAATTTCAAATCCTCTTCTTTGCCTTCCCTCAATATATTTGTGGACGAGAGTTATCATTTATAACTCTGCAGGTTTGTGAATTGCAGTGCCCTGAAGCTCCATTTTACAACTCGCTTTTTTGGGAGCTGGCCGCAAAAGCGCAGGATGGCTTCAGGCCCTGTTCTGGTTCCAGGGGGGAGGATGAGCCCGTGGTTAATTCTTCTTCCTGATGGGAAAATAGAGTGACCTGTGCCTGTCCCAACACCAAGAGCTAGTCTCTCACTAGTTCCCCGTCTACCCGTTCATCCTCAGGAGAAATTGCAACCTGTACGGAACAGGAGGTTAAAGGTGCTGATGCTCCAAGTAGGGAGATTATTAGTAAAGCGGCTGGAATGGCGAACCCGGGCACAAGGAGAAGAGAAATGAGGTGCGTTTTAGAAACCTTTCCCCATCACATGGTGTACCATCTTTTTGTTTTCTCATGCATGTTTTCGATGTAGGAAGATGCCCTTGAACCTGGAGATTTGGGACCCATGCGATGGGTACCACGCAGTATTACTTTAAAGGGTCTGCGTTTGCTCACCCAACCTCACCAAACCTCTCAGCCCCAAGAGTGTCCACCCTTATGTCTCATCCAGCTGTGGGTCTAGATATGGTCAATCCAGGTTGCATCACAGCCCCTGAACGCATTGTGTAAGAATTTCTCTCTCTTTCACTGTCTTTGTTTCATGGGTTTTTCGAAGTAATTTATTTTTATAATGGGGTTTAGCTGCTTTTCACTGCTGTGTTTATGCCGCTTTACACCCATTTGACACACTAACAGAGAGATATCAATACATAGGTTTTAAGATTATTACTAGTCAGATATATACTTGTGCGCTGAATAGGGTGTGTTGAGTCCAGTTCTCTGAGCAAGGAGTAGGTCTTGTCTATTACATATTGGGTTTATGGAACGGTATCTGAGCTAATTTGAAACCCTTGTTTTATGTATCACCCCACCTCACCTTTCCCGTTAAGCAGCCATAGTGTGTTTTCTGCATGTGTGACTCTGTTCTGTTTTGTAATTCAGTTCAAGTGTAACGGTTTTGACATTCCCTCTATAAGTGATACCTTATGAGAAGTGTCCTTTTCTGTGTGACTTATTTCACTTAGAATCGTCGTACCTAAATCCACTCATCATGCTGCTACTAGCCTTATGACATTGATTTCATGGCTGAGTGATATTGCATTGTACATAAGGACCACAACTTCTTTATCCATTTTTCTCTTTCCTGGGATATTGAAGGTGGAATGAAGTGGAGGTCCTTGTCAACAGAGCAGCCCTAAACTTTGGGGTGCTTGTGTCTTGCTGATTTTTAATTTTCCCAATTTATACCCCTATGAGTGGAAGTGCCCTATGCTCTCTAAGCTGTGTTTTTTAGATGTTTCAGGACACACCGTACACTTCTCCAGAGTGGCTGTTGGCAATTTACATCCCGCCCATCAGTGTAGCAAGGCTCCCATTTCTCCATGGCCTGTCCTGCATTTCTGGTTTTGAGACTTTTTTCAGCATGGCCCTTTTGACCGATGGGTAGTGAGTCTTCTTTGTAGCGCTGATTTGCCTTTCCAGGTTGCTTGGTTGGCCAAAAAGGGCGTATGCGTTTTTTCCTGAATATATTCAGGAAAAAACGCATACGCCCTTTTTGGCCAAGGGCATCATTGTCAACGTTTTGCCGCTTTTCATGTGCTTTAAAGGCGATTCGAATCTACCTCCTGAAATCTGTTTCCTGCAATTCTGCCTTGATTTCAAATCCTCTTCTTTGCCTTCCCTCAATATATTTGTGGACGAGAGTTATCATTTATAACTCTGCAGGTTTGTGAATTGCAGTGCCCTGAAGCTCCATTTTACAACTCGCTTTTTTGGGAGCTGGCCGCAAAAGCGCAGGATGGCTTCAGGCCCTGTTCTGGTTCCAGGGGGGAGGATGAGCCCGTGGTTAATTCTTCTTCCTGATGGGAAAATAGAGTGACCTGTGCCTGTCCCAACACCAAGAGCTAGTCTCTCACTAGTTCCCCGTCTACCCGTTCATCCTCAGGAGAAATTGCAACCTGTACGGAACAGGAGGTTAAAGGTGCTGATGCTCCAAGTAGGGAGATTATTAGTAAAGCGGCTGGAATGGCGAACCCGGGCACAAGGAGAAGAGAAATGAGGTGCGTTTTAGAAACCTTTCCCCATCACATGGTGTACCATCTTTTTGTTTTCTCATGCATGTTTTCGATGTAGGAAGATGCCCTTGAACCTGGAGATTTGGGACCCATGCGATGGGTACCACGCAGTATTACTTTAAAGGGTCTGCGTTTGCTCACCCAACCTCACCAAACCTCTCAGCCCCAAGAGTGTCCACCCTTATGTCTCATCCAGCTGTGGGTCTAGATATGGTCAATCCAGGTTGCATCACAGCCCCTGAACGCATTGTGTAAGAATTTCTCTCTCTTTCACTGTCTTTGTTTCATGGGTTTTTCGAAGTAATTTATTTTTATAATGGGGTTTAGCTGCTTTTCACTGCTGTGTTTATGCCGCTTTACACCCATTTGACACACTAACAGAGAGATATCAATACATAGGTTTTAAGATTATTACTAGTCAGATATATACTTGTGCGCTGAATAGGGTGTGTTGAGTCCAGTTCTCTGAGCAAGGAGTAGGTCTTGTCTATTACATATTGGGTTTATGGAACGGTATCTGAGCTAATTTGAAACCCTTGTTTTATGTATCACCCCACCTCACCTTTCCCGTTAAGCAGCCATAGTGTGTTTTCTGCATGTGTGACTCTGTTCTGTTTTGTAATTCAGTTCAAGTGTAACGGTTTTGACATTCCCTCTATAAGTGATACCTTATGAGAAGTGTCCTTTTCTGTGTGACTTATTTCACTTAGAATCGTCGTACCTAAATCCACTCATCATGCTGCTACTAGCCTTATGACATTGATTTCATGGCTGAGTGATATTGCATTGTACATAAGGACCACAACTTCTTTATCCATTTTTCTCTTTCCTGGGATATTGAAGGTGGAATGAAGTGGAGGTCCTTGTCAACAGAGCAGCCCTAAACTTTGGGGTGCTTGTGTCTTGCTGATTTTTCATTTTCCCAATTTATACCCCCATGAGTGGAAGTGCCCTATGCTCTCTAAGCTGTGTTTTTTAGATGTTTCCGGACACACCGTACACTTCTCCAGAGTGGCTGTTGGCAATTTACATCCCGCCCATCAGTGTAGCAAGGCTCCCATTTCTCCATGGCCTGTCCTGCATTTCTGGTTTTGAGACTTTTTTCAGCATGGCCCTTTTGACCGATGGGTAGCGAGTCTTCTTTGTAGCGCTGATTTGCCTTTCCAGGTTGCTTGGTTGGCCAAAAAGGGCGTATGCGTTTTTTCCTGAATATATTCAGGAAAAAACGCATACGCCCTTTTTGGCCAAGGGCATCATTGTCAACGTTTTGCCGCTTTTCATGTGCTTTAAAGGCGATTCGAATCTACCTCCTGAAATCTGTTTCCTGCAATTCTGCCTTAATTTCAAATCCTCTTCTTTGCCTTCCCTCAATATATTTGTGGACGAGAGTTATCATTTATAACTCTGCAGGTTTGTGAATTGCAGTGCCCTGAAGCTCCATTTTACAACTCGCTTTTTTGGGAGCTGGCCGCAAAAGCGCAGGATGGCTTCAGGCCCTGTTCTGGTTCCAGGGGGGAGGATGAGCCCGTGGTTAATTCTTCTTCCTGATGGGAAAATAGAGTGACCTGTGCCTGTCCCAACACCAAGAGCTAGTCTCTCACTAGTTCCCCGTCTACCCGTTCATCCTCAGGAGAAATTGCAACCTGTACGGAACAGGAGGTTAAAGGTGCTGATGCTCCAAGTAGGGAGATTATTAGTAAAGCGGCTGGAATGGCGAACCCGGGCACAAGGAGAAGAGAAATGAGGTGCGTTTTAGAAACCTTTCCCCATCACATGGTGTACCATCTTTTTGTTTTCTCATGCATGTTTTCGATGTAGGAAGATGCCCTTGAACCTGGAGATTTGGGACCCTTGCGATGGGTACCACGCAGTATTACTTTAAAGGGTCTGCGTTTGCTCACCCAACCTCACCAAACCTCTCAGCCCCAAGAGTGTCCACCCTTATGTCTCATCCAGCTGTGGGTCTAGATATGGTCAATCCAGGTTGCATCACAGCCCCTGAACGCATTGTGTAAGAATTTCTCTCTCTTTCACTGTCTTTGTTTCATGGGTTTTTCGAAGTAATTTATTTTTATAATGGGGTTTAGCTGCTTTTCACTGCTGTGTTTATGCCGCTTTACACCCATTTGACACACTAACAGAGAGATATCAATACATAGGTTTTAAGATTATTACTAGTCAGATATATACTTGTGCGCTGAATAGGGTGTGTTGAGTCCAGTTCTCTGAGCAAGGAGTAGGTCTTGTCTATTACATATTGGGTTTATGGAACGGTATCTGAGCTAATTTGAAACCCTTGTTTTATGTATCACCCCACCTCACCTTTCCCGTTAAGCAGCCATAGTGTGTTTTCTGCATGTGTGACTCTGTTCTGTTTTGTAATTCAGTTCAAGTGTAACGGTTTTGACATTCCCTCTATAAGTGATACCTTATGAGAAGTGTCCTTTTCTGTGTGACTTATTTCACTTAGAATCGTCGTACCTAAATCCACTCATCATGCTGCTACTAGCCTTATGACATTGATTTCATGGCTGAGTGATATTGCATTGTACATAAGGACCACAACTTCTTTATCCATTTTTCTCTTTCCTGGGATATTGAAGGTGGAATGAAGTGGAGGTCCTTGTCAACAGAGCAGCCCTAAACTTTGGGGTGCTTGTGTCTTGCTGATTTTTCATTTTCCCAATTTATACCCCTATGAGTGGAAGTGCCCTATGCTCTCTAAGCTGTGTTTTTTAGATGTTTCAGGACACACCGTACACTTCTCCAGAGTGGCTGTTGGCAATTTACATCCCGCCCATCAGTGTAGCAAGGCTCCCATTTCTCCATGGCCTGTCCTGCATTTCTGGTTTTGAGACTTTTTTCAGCATGGCCCTTTTGACCGATGGGTAGTGAGTCTTCTTTGTAGCGCTGATTTGCCTTTCCAGGTTGCTTGGTTGGCCAAAAAGGGCGTATGCGTTTTTTTCCTGAATATATTCAGGAAAAAACGCATACGCCCTTTTTGGCCAAGGGCATCATTGTCAACGTTTTGCCGCTTTTCATGTGCTTTAAAGGCGATTCGAATCTACCTCCTGAAATCTGTTTCCTGCAATTCTGCCTTGATTTCAAATCCTCTTCTTTGCCTTCCCTCAATATATTTGTGGACGAGAGTTATCATTTATAACTCTGCAGGTTTGTGAATTGCAGTGCCCTGAAGCTCCATTTTACAACTCGCTTTTTTGGGAGCTGGCCGCAAAAGCGCAGGATGGCTTCAGGCCCTGTTCTGGTTCCGGGGGGGAGGATGAGCCTGTGGTTAATTCTTCTTCCTGATGGGAAAATAGAGTGACCTCTGCCTGTCCCAACACCAAGAGCTAGTCTCTCACTGGTTCCCCGTCTACCCGTTCATCCTCAGGACAAATTGCAACATGTACGGAACAGGAGGTTAAAGGTGCTGATGCTCCAAGTAGGGAGATTGTTACTAAAGGGGCTGGAATGGCGAACCCGGGCACAAGGAGAAGAGAAATGAGGTGCGTTTTAGAAACCTTTCCCCATCACATGGTGTACCATCTTTTTGTTTTCTCATGCATGTTTTCGATGTAGGAAGATGCCCTTGAACCTGGAGATTTGGGACCCATGCGATGGGTACCACGCAGTATTACTTTAAAGGGTCTGCGTTTGCTCACCCAACCTCACCAAACCTCTCAGCCCCAAGAGTGTCCACCCTTATGTCTCATCCAGCTGTGGGTCTAGATATGGTCAATCCAGGTTGCATCACAGCCCCTGAACGCATTGTGTAAGAATTTCTCTCTCTTTCACTGTCTTTGTTTCATGGGTTTGTAAAAGTAATTTATTTTTATAATGGGGTTTAGCTGCTTTTCACTGCTGTGTTTATGCCGCTTTACACCCATTTGACACACTAACAGAGAGATATCAATACATAGGTTTTAAGATTATTACTAGTCAGATATATTCTTGTGCGGTGAATAGGGCGTGTTGAGTCCAGTTCTCTGAGCAAGGAGTAGGTCTTGTCTATTACATATTGGGTTTATGGAACGGTATCTGAGCTAATTTGAAACCCTTGTTTTATGTATCACCCCACCTCACCTTTCCCGTTAAGCAGCCATAGTGTGTTTTCTGCATGTGTGACTCTGTTCTGTTTTGTAATTCAGTTCAAGTGTGACGCTTTTTACATTCCCTCTATAAGTGATACCTTATGAGAAGTGTCCTTTTCTGTGTGACTTATTTCACTTAGAATCGTCGTACCTAAATCCACTCATCATGCTGCTACTAGCCTTATGACATTGATTTCATGGCTGAGTGATATTGCATTGTACATAAGGACCACAACTTCTTTATCCATTTTTCTCTTTCCTGGGATATTGAAGGTGGAATGAAGTGGAGGTCCTTGTCAACAGAGCAGCCCTAAACTTTGGGGTGCTTGTGTCTTGCTGATTTTTCATTTTCCCAATTTATACCCCCATGAGTGGAAGTGCCCTATGCTCTCTAAGCTGTGTTTTTTAGATGTTTCCGGACACACCGTACACTTCTCCAGAGTGGCTGTTGGCAATTTACATCCCGCCCATCAGTGTAGCAAGGCTCCCATTTCTCCATGGCCTGTCCTGCATTTCTGGTTTTGAGACTTTTTTCAGCATGGCCCTTTTGACCGATGGGTAGCGAGTCTTCTTTGTAGCGCTGATTTGCCTTTCCAGGTTGCTTGGTTGGCCAAAAAGGGCGTATGCGTTTTTTCCTGAATATATTCAGGAAAAAACGCATACGCCCTTTTTGGCCAAGGGCATCATTGTCAACGTTTTGCCGCTTTTCATGTGCTTTAAAGGCGATTCGAATCTACCTCCTGAAATCTGTTTCCTGCAATTCTGCCTTAATTTCAAATCCTCTTCTTTGCCTTCCCTCAATATATTTGTGGACGAGAGTTATCATTTATAACTCTGCAGGTTTGTGAATTGCAGTGCCCTGAAGCTCCATTTTACAACTCGCTTTTTTGGGAGCTGGCCGCAAAAGCGCAGGATGGCTTCAGGCCCTGTTCTGGTTCCAGGGGGGAGGATGAGCCCGTGGTTAATTCTTCTTCCTGATGGGAAAATAGAGTGACCTGTGCCTGTCCCAACACCAAGAGCTAGTCTCTCACTAGTTCCCCGTCTACCCGTTCATCCTCAGGAGAAATTGCAACCTGTACGGAACAGGAGGTTAAAGGTGCTGATGCTCCAAGTAGGGAGATTATTAGTAAAGCGGCTGGAATGGCGAACCCGGGCACAAGGAGAAGAGAAATGAGGTGCGTTTTAGAAACCTTTCCCCATCACATGGTGTACCATCTTTTTGTTTTCTCATGCATGTTTTCGATGTAGGAAGATGCCCTTGAACCTTGAGATTTGGGACCCATGCGATGGGTACCACGCAGTATTACTTTAAAGGGTCTGCGTTTGCTCACCCAACCTCACCAAACCTCTCAGCCCCAAGAGTGTCCACCCTTATGTCTCATCCAGCTGTGGGTCTAGATATGGTCAATCCAGGTTGCATCACAGCCCCTGAACGCATTGTGTAAGAATTTCTCTCTCTTTCACTGTCTTTGTTTCATGGGTTTTTCGAAGTAATTTATTTTTATAATGGGGTTTAGCTGCTTTTCACTGCTGTGTTTATGCCGCTTTACACCCATTTGACACACTAACAGAGAGATATCAATACATAGGTTTTAAGATTATTACTAGTCAGATATATACTTGTGCGCTGAATAGGGTGTGTTGAGTCCAGTTCTCTGAGCAAGGAGTAGGTCTTGTCTATTACATATTGGGTTTATGGAACGGTATCTGAGCTAATTTGAAACCCTTGTTTTATGTATCACCCCACCTCACCTTTCCCGTTAAGCAGCCATAGTGTGTTTTCTGCATGTGTGACTCTGTTCTGTTTTGTAATTCAGTTCAAGTGTAACGGTTTTGACATTCCCTCTATAAGTGATACCTTATGAGAAGTGTCCTTTTCTGTGTGACTTATTTCACTTAGAATCGTCGTACCTAAATCCACTCATCATGCTGCTACTAGCCTTATGACATTGATTTCATGGCTGAGTGATATTGCATTGTACATAAGGACCACAACTTCTTTATCCATTTTTCTCTTTCCTGGGATATTGAAGGTGGAATGAAGTGGAGGTCCTTGTCAACAGAGCAGCCCTAAACTTTGGGGTGCTTGTGTCTTGCTGATTTTTCATTTTCCCAATTTATACCCCCATGAGTGGAAGTGCCCTATGCTCTCTAAGCTGTGTTTTTTAGATGTTTCCGGACACACCGTACACTTCTCCAGAGTGGCTGTTGGCAATTTACATCCCGCCCATCAGTGTAGCAAGGCTCCCATTTCTCCATGGCCTGTCCTGCATTTCTGGTTTTGAGACTTTTTTCAGCATGGCCCTTTTGACCGATGGGTAGCGAGTCTTCTTTGTAGCGCTGATTTGCCTTTCCAGGTTGCTTGGTTGGCCAAAAAGGGCGTATGCGTTTTTTCCTGAATATATTCAGGAAAAAACGCATACGCCCTTTTTGGCCAAGGGCATCATTGTCAACGTTTTGCCGCTTTTCATGTGCTTTAAAGGCGATTCGAATCTACCTCCTGAAATCTGTTTCCTGCAATTCTGCCTTAATTTCAAATCCTCTTCTTTGCCTTCCCTCAATATATTTGTGGACGAGAGTTATCATTTATAACTCTGCAGGTTTGTGAATTGCAGTGCCCTGAAGCTCCATTTTACAACTCGCTTTTTTGGGAGCTGGCCGCAAAAGCGCAGGATGGCTTCAGGCCCTGTTCTGGTTCCAGGGGCGAGGATGAGCCCGTGGTTAATTCTTCTTCCTGATGGGAAAATAGAGTGACCTGTGCCTGTCCCAACACCAAGAGCTAGTCTCTCACTAGTTCTCCGTCTACCCGTTCATCCTCAGGAGAAATTGCAACCTGTACGGAACAGGAGGTTAAAGGTGCTGATGCTCCAAGTAGGGAGATTATTAGTAAAGCGGCTGGAATGGCGAACCCGGGCACAAGGAGAAGAGAAATGAGGTGCGTTTTAGAAACCTTTCCCCATCACATGGTGTACCATCTTTTTGTTTTCTCATGCATGTTTTCGATGTAGGAAGATGCCCTTGAACCTGGAGATTTGGGACCCATGCAATGGGTACCACGCAGTATTACTTTAAAGGGTCTGCGTTTGCTCACCCAACCTCACCAAACCTCTCAGCCCCAAGAGTGTCCACCCTTATGTCTCATCCAGCTGTGGGTCTAGATATGGTCAATCTAGGTTGCATCACAGCCCCTGAACGCATTGTGTAAGAATTTCTCTCTCTTTCACTGTCTTTGTTTCATGGGTTTTTCGAAGTAATTTATTTTTATAATGGGGTTTAGCTGCTTTTCACTGCTGTGTTTATGCCGCTTTACACCCATTTGACACACTAACAGAGAGATATCAATACATAGGTTTTAAGATTATTACTAGTCAGATATATACTTGTGCGCTGAATAGGGTGTGTTGAGTCCAGTTCTCTGAGCAAGGAGTAGGTCTTGTCTATTACATATTGGGTTTATGGAACGGTATCTGAGCTAATTTGAAACCCTTGTTTTATGTATCACCCCACCTCACCTTTCCCGTTAAGCAGCCATAGTGTGTTTTCTGCATGTGTGACTCTGTTCTGTTTTGTAATTCAGTTCAAGTGTAACGGTTTTGACATTCCCTCTATAAGTGATACCTTATGAGAAGTGTCCTTTTCTGTGTGACTTATTTCACTTAGAATCGTCGTACCTAAATCCACTCATCATGCTGCTACTAGCCTTATGACATTGATTTCATGGCTGAGTGATATTGCATTGTACATAAGGACCACAACTTCTTTATCCATTTTTCTCTTTCCTGGGATATTGAAGGTGGAATGAAGTGGAGGTCCTTGTCAACAGAGCAGCCCTAAACTTTGGGGTGCTTGTGTCTTGCTGATTTTTCATTTTCCCAATTTATACCCCCATGAGTGGAAGTGCCCTATGCTCTCTAAGCTGTGTTTTTTAGATGTTTCCGGACACACCGTACACTTCTCCAGAGTGGCTGTTGGCAATTTACATCCCGCCCATCAGTGTAGCAAGGCTCCCATTTCTCCATGGCCTGTCCTGCATTTCTGGTTTTGAGACTTTTTTCAGCATGGCCCTTTTGACCGATGGGTAGCGAGTCTTCTTTGTAGCGCTGATTTGCCTTTCCAGGTTGCTTGGTTGGCCAAAAAGGGCGTATGCGTTTTTTCCTGAATATATTCAGGAAAAAACGCATACGCCCTTTTTGGCCAAGGGCATCATTGTCAACGTTTTGCCGCTTTTCATGTGCTTTAAAGGCGATTCGAATCTACCTCCTGAAATCTGTTTCCTGCAATTCTGCCTTAATTTCAAATCCTCTTCTTTGCCTTCCCTCAATATATTTGTGGACGAGAGTTATCATTTATAACTCTGCAGGTTTGTGAATTGCAGTGCCCTGAAGCTCCATTTTACAACTCGCTTTTTTGGGAGCTGGCCGCAAAAGCGCAGGATGGCTTCAGGCCCTGTTCTGGTTCCAGGGGGGAGGATGAGCCCGTGGTTAATTCTTCTTCCTGATGGGAAAATAGAGTGACCTGTGCCTGTCCCAACACCAAGAGCTAGTCTCTCACTAGTTCCCCGTCTACCCGTTCATCCTCAGGAGAAATTGCAACCTGTACGGAACAGGAGGTTAAAGGTGCTGATGCTCCAAGTAGGGAGATTATTAGTAAAGCGGCTGGAATGGCGAACCCGGGCACAAGGAGAAGAGAAATGAGGTGCGTTTTAGAAACCTTTCCCCATCACATGGTGTACCATCTTTTTGTTTTCTCATGCATGTTTTCGATGTAGGAAGATGCCCTTGAACCTGGAGATTTGGGACCCTTGCGATGGGTACCACGCAGTATTACTTTAAAGGGTCTGCGTTTGCTCACCCAACCTCACCAAACCTCTCAGCCCCAAGAGTGTCCACCCTTATGTCTCATCCAGCTGTGGGTCTAGATATGGTCAATCCAGGTTGCATCACAGCCCCTGAACGCATTGTGTAAGAATTTCTCTCTCTTTCACTGTCTTTGTTTCATGGGTTTTTCGAAGTAATTTATTTTTATAATGGGGTTTAGCTGCTTTTCACTGCTGTGTTTATGCCGCTTTACACCCATTTGACACACTAACAGAGAGATATCAATACATAGGTTTTAAGATTATTACTAGTCAGATATATACTTGTGCGGTGAATAGGGTGTGTTGAGTCCAGTTCTCTGAGCAAGGAGTAGGTCTTGTCTATTACATATTGGGTTTATGGAACGGTATCTGAGCTAATTTGAAACCCTTGTTTTATGTATCACCCCACCTCACCTTTCCCGTTAAGCAGCCATAGTGTGTTTTCTGCATGTGTGACTCTGTTCTGTTTTGTAATTCAGTTCAAGTGTAACGGTTTTGACATTCCCTCTATAAGTGATACCTTATGAGAAGTGTCCTTTTCTGTGTGACTTATTTCACTTAGAATCGTCGTACCTAAATCCACTCATCATGCTGCTACTAGCCTTATGACATTGATTTCATGGCTGAGTGATATTGCATTGTACATAAGGACCACAACTTCTTTATCCATTTTTCTCTTTCCTGGGATATTGAAGGTGGAATGAAGTGGAGGTCCTTGTCAACAGAGCAGCCCTAAACTTTGGGGTGCTTGTGTCTTGCTGATTTTTCATTTTCCCAATTTATACCCCTATGAGTGGAAGTGCCCTATGCTCTCTAAGCTGTGTTTTTTAGATGTTTCAGGACACACCGTACACTTCTCCAGAGTGGCTGTTGGCAATTTACATCCCGCCCATCAGTGTAGCAAGGCTCCCATTTCTCCATGGCCTGTCCTGCATTTCTGGTTTTGAGACTTTTTTCAGCATGGCCCTTTTGACCGATGGGTAGCGAGTCTTCTTTGTAGCGCTGATTTGCCTTTCCAGGTTGCTTGGTTGGCCAAAAAGGGCGTATGCGTTTTTTCCTGAATATATTCAGGAAAAAACGCATACGCCCTTTTTGGCCAAGGGCATCATTGTCAACGTTTTGCCGCTTTTCATGTGCTTTAAAGGCGATTCGAATCTACCTCCTGAAATCTGTTTCCTGCAATTCTGCCTTGATTTCAAATCCTCTTCTTTGCCTTCCCTCAATATATTTGTGGACGAGAGTTATCATTTATAACTCTGCAGGTTTGTGAATTGCAGTGCCCTGAAGCTCCATTTTACAACTCGCTTTTTTGGGAGCTGGCCGCAAAAGCGCAGGATGGCTTCAGGCCCTGTTCTGGTTCCGGGGGGGAGGATGAGCCTGTGGTTAATTCTTCTTCCTGATGGGAAAATAGAGTGACCTCTGCCTGTCCCAACACCAAGAGCTAGTCTCTCACTGGTTCCCCGTCTACCCGTTCATCCTCAGGACAAATTGCAACATGTACGGAACAGGAGGTTAAAGGTGCTGATGCTCCAAGTAGGGAGATTGTTACTAAAGCGGCTGGAATGGCGAACCCGGGCACAAGGAGAAGAGAAATGAGGTGCGTTTTAGAAACCTTTCCCCATCACATGGTGTACCATCTTTTTGTTTTCTCATGCATGTTTTCGATGTAGGAAGATGCCCTTGAACCTGGAGATTTGGGACCCATGCGATGGGTACCACGCAGTATTACTTTAAAGGGTCTGCGTTTGCTCACCCAACCTCACCAAACCTCTCAGCCCCAAGAGTGTCCACCCTTATGTCTCATCCAGCTGTGGGTCTAGATATGGTCAATCCAGGTTGCATCACAGCCCCTGAACGCATTGTGTAAGAATTTCTCTCTCTTTCACTGTCTTTGTTTCATGGGTTTGTAAAAGTAATTTATTTTTATAATGGGGTTTAGCTGCTTTTCACTGCTGTGTTTATGCCGCTTTACACCCATTTGACACACTAACAGAGAGATATCAATACATAGGTTTTAAGATTATTACTAGTCAGATATATATTGTGCGCTGAATAGGGTGTGTTGAGTCCAGTTCTCTGAGCAAGGAGTAGGTCTTGTCTATTACATATTGGGTTTATGGAACGGTATCTGAGCTAATTTGAAACCCTTGTTTTATGTATCACCCCACCTCACCTTTCCCGTTAAGCAGCCATAGTGTGTTTTCTGCATGTGTGACTCTGTTCTGTTTTGTAATTCAGTTCAAGTGTAACGGTTTTGACATTCCCTCTATAAGTGATACCTTATGAGAAGTGTCCTTTTCTGTGTGACTTATTTCACTTAGAATCGTCGTACCTAAATCCACTCATCATGCTGCTACTAGCCTTATGACATTGATTTCATGGCTGAGTGATATTGCATTGTACATAAGGACCACAACTTCTTTATCCATTTTTCTCTTTCCTGGGATATTGAAGGTGGAATGAAGTGGAGGTCCTTGTCAACAGAGCAGCCCTAAACTTTGGGGTGCTTGTGTCTTGCTGATTTTTCATTTTCCCAATTTATACCCCCATGAGTGGAAGTGCCCTATGCTCTCTAAGCTGTGTTTTTTAGATGTTTCCGGACACACCGTACACTTCTCCAGAGTGGCTGTTGGCAATTTACATCCTGCCCATCAGTGTAGCAAGGCTCCCATTTCTCCATGGCCTGTCCTGCATTTCTGGTTTTGAGACTTTTTTCAGCATGGCCCTTTTGACCGATGGGTAGCGAGTCTTCTTTGTAGCGCTGATTTGCCTTTCCAGGTTGCTTGGTTGGCCAAAAAGGGCGTATGCGTTTTTTCCTGAATATATTCAGGAAAAAACGCATACGCCCTTTTTGGCCAAGGGCATCATTGTCAACGTTTTGCCGCTTTTCATGTGCTTTAAAGGCGATTCGAATCTACCTCCTGAAATCTGTTTCCTGCAATTCTGCCTTAATTTCAAATCCTCTTCTTTGCCTTCCCTCAATATATTTGTGGACGAGAGTTATCATTTATAACTCTGCAGGTTTGTGAATTGCAGTGCCCTGAAGCTCCATTTTACAACTCGCTTTTTTGGGAGCTGGCCGCAAAAGCGCAGGATGGCTTCAGGCCCTGTTCTGGTTCCAGGGGGGAGGATGAGCCCGTGGTTAATTCTTCTTCCTGATGGGAAAATAGAGTGACCTGTGCCTGTCCCAACACCAAGAGCTAGTCTCTCACTAGTTCCCCGTCTACCCGTTCATCCTCAGGAGAAATTGCAACCTGTACGGAACAGGAGGTTAAAGGTGCTGATGCTCCAAGTAGGGAGATTATTAGTAAAGCGGCTGGAATGGCGAACCCGGGCACAAGGAGAAGAGAAATGAGGTGCGTTTTAGAAACCTTTCCCCATCACATGGTGTACCATCTTTTTGTTTTCTCATGCATGTTTTCGATGTAGGAAGATGCCCTTGAACCTGGAGATTTGGGACCCATGCGATGGGTACCACGCAGTATTACTTTAAAGGGTCTGCGTTTGCTCACCCAACCTCACCAAACCTCTCAGCCCCAAGAGTGTCCACCCTTATGTCTCATCCAGCTGTGGGTCTAGATATGGTCAATCCAGGTTGCATCACAGCCCCTGAACGCATTGTGTAAGAATTTCTCTCTCTTTCACTGTCTTTGTTTCATGGGTTTGTAAAAGTAATTTATTTTTATAATGGGGTTTAGCTGCTTTTCACTGCTGTGTTTATGCCGCTTTACACCCATTTGACACACTAACAGAGAGATATCAATACATAGGTTTTAAGATTATTACTAGTCAGATATATACTTGTGCGCTGAATAGGGTGTGTTGAGTCCAGTTCTCTGAGCAAGGAGTAGGTCTTGTCTATTACATATTGGGTTTATGGAACGGTATCTGAGCTAATTTGAAACCCTTGTTTTATGTATCACCCCACCTCACCTTTCCCGTTAAGCAGCCATAGTGTGTTTTCTGCATGTGTGACTCTGTTCTGTTTTGTAATTCAGTTCAAGTGTAACGGTTTTGACATTCCCTCTATAAGTGATACCTTATGAGAAGTGTCCTTTTCTGTGTGACTTATTTCACTTAGAATCGTCGTACCTAAATCCACTCATCATGCTGCTACTAGCCTTATGACATTGATTTCATGGCTGAGTGATATTGCATTGTACATAAGGACCACAACTTCTTTATCCATTTTTCTCTTTCCTGGGATATTGAAGGTGGAATGAAGTGGAGGTCCTTGTCAACAGAGCAGCCCTAAACTTTGGGGTGCTTGTGTCTTGCTGATTTTTCATTTTCCCAATTTATACCCCCATGAGTGGAAGTGCCCTATGCTCTCTAAGCTGTGTTTTTTAGATGTTTCCGGACACACCGTACACTTCTCCAGAGTGGCTGTTGGCAATTTACATCCCGCCCATCAGTGTAGCAAGGCTCCCATTTCTCCATGGCCTGTCCTGCATTTCTGGTTTTGAGACTTTTTTCAGCATGGCCCTTTTGACCGATGGGTAGCGAGTCTTCTTTGTAGCGCTGATTTGCCTTTCCAGGTTGCTTGGTTGGCCAAAAAGGGCGTATGCGTTTTTTCCTGAATATATTCAGGAAAAAACGCATACGCCCTTTTTGGCCAAGGGCATCATTGTCAACGTTTTGCCGCTTTTCATGTGCTTTAAAGGCGATTCGAATCTACCTCCTGAAATCTGTTTCCTGCAATTCTGCCTTAATTTCAAATCCTCTTCTTTGCCTTCCCTCAATATATTTGTGGACGAGAGTTATCATTTATAACTCTGCAGGTTTGTGAATTGCAGTGCCCTGAAGCTCCATTTTACAACTCGCTTTTTTGGGAGCTGGCCGCAAAAGCGCAGGATGGCTTCAGGCCCTGTTCTGGTTCCAGGGGGGAGGATGAGCCCGTGGTTAATTCTTCTTCCTGATGGGAAAATAGAGTGACCTGTGCCTGTCCCAACACCAAGAGCTAGTCTCTCACTAGTTCCCCGTCTACCCGTTCATCCTCAGGAGAAATTGCAACCTGTACGGAACAGGAGGTTAAAGGTGCTGATGCTCCAAGTAGGGAGATTATTAGTAAAGCGGCTGGAATGGCGAACCCGGGCACAAGGAGAAGAGAAATGAGGTGCGTTTTAGAAACCTTTCCCCATCACATGGTGTACCATCTTTTTGTTTTCTCATGCATGTTTTCGATGTAGGAAGATGCCCTTGAACCTGGAGATTTGGGACCCTTGCGATGGGTACCACGCAGTATTACTTTAAAGGGTCTGCGTTTGCTCACCCAACCTCACCAAACCTCTCAGCCCCAAGAGTGTCCACCCTTATGTCTCATCCAGCTGTGGGTCTAGATATGGTCAATCCAGGTTGCATCACAGCCCCTGAACGCATTGTGTAAGAATTTCTCTCTCTTTCACTGTCTTTGTTTCATGGGTTTTTCGAAGTAATTTATTTTTATAATGGGGTTTAGCTGCTTTTCACTGCTGTGTTTATGCCGCTTTACACCCATTTGACACACTAACAGAGAGATATCAATACATAGGTTTTAAGATTATTACTAGTCAGATATATACTTGTGCGCTGAATAGGGTGTGTTGAGTCCAGTTCTCTGAGCAAGGAGTAGGTCTTGTCTATTACATATTGGGTTTATGGAACGGTATCTGAGCTAATTTGAAACCCTTGTTTTATGTATCACCCCACCTCACCTTTCCCGTTAAGCAGCCATAGTGTGTTTTCTGCATGTGTGACTCTGTTCTGTTTTGTAATTCAGTTCAAGTGTAACGGTTTTGACATTCCCTCTATAAGTGATACCTTATGAGAAGTGTCCTTTTCTGTGTGACTTATTTCACTTAGAATCGTCGTACCTAAATCCACTCATCATGCTGCTACTAGCCTTATGACATTGATTTCATGGCTGAGTGATATTGCATTGTACATAAGGACCACAACTTCTTTATCCATTTTTCTCTTTCCTGGGATATTGAAGGTGGAATGAAGTGGAGGTCCTTGTCAACAGAGCAGCCCTAAACTTTGGGGTGCTTGTGTCTTGCTGATTTTTCATTTTCCCAATTTATACCCCCATGAGTGGAAGTGCCCTATGCTCTCTAAGCTGTGTTTTTTAGATGTTTCCGGACACACCGTACACTTCTCCAGAGTGGCTGTTGGCAATTTACATCCCGCCCATCAGTGTAGCAAGGCTCCCATTTCTCCATGGCCTGTCCTGCATTTCTGGTTTTGAGACTTTTTTCAGCATGGCCCTTTTGACCGATGGGTAGCGAGTCTTCTTTGTAGCGCTGATTTGCCTTTCCAGGTTGCTTGGTTGGCCAAAAAGGGCGTATGCGTTTTTTCCTGAATATATTCAGGAAAAAACGCATACGCCCTTTTTGGCCAAGGGCATCATTGTCAACGTTTTGCCGCTTTTCATGTGCTTTAAAGGCGATTCGAATCTACCTCCTGAAATCTGTTTCCTGCAATTCTGCCTTAATTTCAAATCCTCTTCTTTGCCTTCCCTCAATATATTTGTGGACGAGAGTTATCATTTATAACTCTGCAGGTTTGTGAATTGCAGTGCCCTGAAGCTCCATTTTACAACTCGCTTTTTTGGGAGCTGGCCGCAAAAGCGCAGGATGGCTTCAGGCCCTGTTCTGGTTCCAGGGGGGAGGATGAGCCCGTGGTTAATTCTTCTTCCTGATGGGAAAATAGAGTGACCTGTGCCTGTCCCAACACCAAGAGCTAGTCTCTCACTAGTTCCCCGTCTACCCGTTCATCCTCAGGAGAAATTGCAACCTGTACGGAACAGGAGGTTAAAGGTGCTGATGCTCCAAGTAGGGAGATTATTAGTAAAGCGGCTGGAATGGCGAACCCGGGCACAAGGAGAAGAGAAATGAGGTGCGTTTTAGAAACCTTTCCCCATCACATGGTGTACCATCTTTTTGTTTTCTCATGCATGTTTTCGATGTAGGAAGATGCCCTTGAACCTGGAGATTTGGGACCCATGCGATGGGTACCACGCAGTATTACTTTAAAGGGTCTGCGTTTGCTCACCCAACCTCACCAAACCTCTCAGCCCCAAGAGTGTCCACCCTTATGTCTCATCCAGCTGTGGGTCTAGATATGGTCAATCCAGGTTGCATCACAGCCCCTGAACGCATTGTGTAAGAATTTCTCTCTCTTTCACTGTCTTTGTTTCATGGGTTTTTCGAAGTAATTTATTTTTATAATGGGGTTTAGCTGCTTTTCACTGCTGTGTTTATGCCGCTTTACACCCATTTGACACACTAACAGAGAGATATCAATACATAGGTTTTAAGATTATTACTAGTCAGATATATACTTGTGCGCTGAATAGGGTGTGTTGAGTCCAGTTCTCTGAGCAAGGAGTAGGTCTTGTCTATTACATATTGGGTTTATGGAACGGTATCTGAGCTAATTTGAAACCCTTGTTTTATGTATCACCCCACCTCACCTTTCCCGTTAAGCAGCCATAGTGTGTTTTCTGCATGTGTGACTCTGTTCTGTTTTGTAATTCAGTTCAAGTGTAACGGTTTTGACATTCCCTCTATAAGTGATACCTTATGAGAAGTGTCCTTTTCTGTGTGACTTATTTCACTTAGAATCGTCGTACCTAAATCCACTCATCATGCTGCTACTAGCCTTATGACATTGATTTCATGGCTGAGTGATATTGCATTGTACATAAGGACCACAACTTCTTTATCCATTTTTCTCTTTCCTGGGATATTGAAGGTGGAATGAAGTGGAGGTCCTTGTCAACAGAGCAGCCCTAAACTTTGGGGTGCTTGTGTCTTGCTGATTTTTCATTTTCCCAATTTATACCCCCATGAGTGGAAGTGCCCTATGCTCTCTAAGCTGTGTTTTTTAGATGTTTCCGGACACACCGTACACTTCTCCAGAGTGGCTGTTGGCAATTTACATCCCGCCCATCAGTGTAGCAAGGCTCCCATTTCTCCATGGCCTGTCCTGCATTTCTGGTTTTGAGACTTTTTTCAGCATGGCCCTTTTGACCGATGGGTAGCGAGTCTTCTTTGTAGCGCTGATTTGCCTTTCCAGGTTGCTTGGTTGGCCAAAAAGGGCGTATGCGTTTTTTCCTGAATATATTCAGGAAAAAACGCATACGCCCTTTTTGGCCAAGGGCATCATTGTCAACGTTTTGCCGCTTTTCATGTGCTTTAAAGGCGATTCGAATCTACCTCCTGAAATCTGTTTCCTGCAATTCTGCCTTAATTTCAAATCCTCTTCTTTGCCTTCCCTCAATATATTTGTGGACGAGAGTTATCATTTATAACTCTGCAGGTTTGTGAATTGCAGTGCCCTGAAGCTCCATTTTACAACTCGCTTTTTTGGGAGCTGGCCGCAAAAGCGCAGGATGGCTTCAGGCCCTGTTCTGGTTCCAGGGGGGAGGATGAGCCCGTGGTTAATTCTTCTTCCTGATGGGAAAATAGAGTGACCTGTGCCTGTCCCAACACCAAGAGCTAGTCTCTCACTAGTTCCCCGTCTACCCGTTCATCCTCAGGAGAAATTGCAACCTGTACGGAACAGGAGGTTAAAGGTGCTGATGCTCCAAGTAGGGAGATTATTAGTAAAGCGGCTGGAATGGCGAACCCGGGCACAAGGAGAAGAGAAATGAGGTGCGTTTTAGAAACCTTTCCCCATCACATGGTGTACCATCTTTTTGTTTTCTCATGCATGTTTTCGATGTAGGAAGATGCCCTTGAACCTGGAGATTTGGGACCCTTGCGATGGGTACCACGCAGTATTACTTTAAAGGGTCTGCGTTTGCTCACCCAACCTCACCAAACCTCTCAGCCCCAAGAGTGTCCACCCTTATGTCTCATCCAGCTGTGGGTCTAGATATGGTCAATCCAGGTTGCATCACAGCCCCTGAACGCATTGTGTAAGAATTTCTCTCTCTTTCACTGTCTTTGTTTCATGGGTTTTTCGAAGTAATTTATTTTTATAATGGGGTTTAGCTGCTTTTCACTGCTGTGTTTATGCGCTTTACACCCATTTGACACACTAACAGAGAGATATCAATACATAGGTTTTAAGATTATTACTAGTCAGATATATACTTGTGCGCTGAATAGGGTGTGTTGAGTCCAGTTCTCTGAGCAAGGAGTAGGTCTTGTCTATTACATATTGGGTTTATGGAACGGTATCTGAGCTAATTTGAAACCCTTGTTTTATGTATCACCCCACCTCACCTTTCCCGTTAAGCAGCCATAGTGTGTTTTCTGCATGTGTGACTCTGTTCTGTTTTGTAATTCAGTTCAAGTGTAACGGTTTTGACATTCCCTCTATAAGTGATACCTTATGAGAAGTGTCCTTTTCTGTGTGACTTATTTCACTTAGAATCGTCGTACCTAAATCCACTCATCATGCTGCTACTAGCCTTATGACATTGATTTCATGGCTGAGTGATATTGCATTGTACATAAGGACCACAACTTCTTTATCCATTTTTCTCTTTCCTGGATATTGAAGGTGGAATGAAGTGGAGGTCCTTGTCAACAGAGCAGCCCTAAACTTTGGGTGCTTGTGTCTTGCTGATTTTTCATTTTCCCAATTTATACCCCTATGAGTGGAAGTGCCCTATGCTCTCTAAGCTGTGTTTTTTAGATGTTTCAGGACACACCGTACACTTCTCCAGAGTGGCTGTTGGCAATTTACATCCCGCCCATCAGTGTAGCAAGGCTCCCATTTCTCCATGGCCTGTCCTGCATTTCTGGTTTTGAGACTTTTTTCAGCATGGCCCTTTTGACCGATGGGTAGCGAGTCTTCTTTGTAGCGCTGATTTGCCTTTCCAGGTTGCTTGGTTGGCCAAAAAGGGCGTATGCGTTTTTTCCTGAATATATTCAGGAAAAAACGCATACGCCCTTTTTGGCCAAGGGCATCATTGTCAACGTTTTGCCGCTTTTCATGTGCTTTAAAGGCGATTCGAATCTACCTCCTGAAATCTGTTTCCTGCAATTCTGCCTTGATTTCAAATCCTCTTCTTTGCCTTCCCTCAATATATTTGTGGACGAGAGTTATCATTTATAACTCTGCAGGTTTGTGAATTGCAGTGCCTGAAGCTCCATTTTACAACTCGCTTTTTTGGGAGCTGGCCGCAAAAGCGCAGGATGGCTTCAGGCCCTGTTCTGGTTCCGGGGGGGAGGATGAGCCTGTGGTTAATTCTTCTTCCTGATGGGAAAATAGAGTGACCTCTGCCTGTCCCAACACCAAGAGCTAGTCTCTCACTGGTTCCCCGTCTACCCGTTCATCCTCAGGACAAATTGCAACATGTACGGAACAGGAGGTTAAAGGTGCTGATGCTCCAAGTAGGGAGATTGTTACTAAAGCGGCTGGAATGGCGAACCCGGGCACAAGGAGAAGAGAAATGAGGTGCGTTTTAGAAACCTTTCCCCATCACATGGTGTACCATCTTTTTGTTTTCTCATGCATGTTTTCGATGTAGGAAGATGCCCTTGAACCTGGAGATTTGGGACCCATGCGATGGGTACCACGCAGTATTACTTTAAAGGGTCTGCGTTTGCTCACCCAACCTCACCAAACCTCTCAGCCCCAAGAGTGTCCACCCTTATGTCTCATCCAGCTGTGGGTCTAGATATGGTCAATCCAGGTTGCATCACAGCCCCTGAACGCATTGTGTAAGAATTTCTCTCTCTTTCACTGTCTTTGTTTCATGGGTTTGTAAAAGTAATTTATTTTTATAATGGGGTTTAGCTGCTTTTCACTGCTGTGTTTATGCCGCTTTACACCCATTTGACACACTAACAGAGAGATATCAATACATAGGTTTTAAGATTATTACTAGTCAGATATATTCTTGTGCGGTGAATAGGGCGTGTTGAGTCCAGTTCTCTGAGCAAGGAGTAGGTCTTGTCTATTACATATTGGGTTTATGGAACGGTATCTGAGCTAATTTGAAACCCTTGTTTTATGTATCACCCCACCTCACCTTTCCCGTTAAGCAGCCATAGTGTGTTTTCTGCATGTGATGACTCTGTTCTGTTTTGTAATTCAGTTCAAGTGTGACGCTTTTTACATTCCCTCTATAAGTGATACCTTATGAGAAGTGTCCTTTTCTGTGTGACTTATTTCACTTAGAATCGTCGTACCTAAATCCACTCATCATGCTGCTACTAGCCTTATGACATTGATTTCATGGCTGAGTGATATTGCATTGTACATAAGGACCACAACTTCTTTATCCATTTTTCTCTTTCCTGGGATATTGAAGGTGGAATGAAGTGGAGGTCCTTGTCAACAGAGCAGCCCTAAACTTTGGGGTGCTTGTGTCTTGCTGATTTTTCATTTTCCCAATTTATACCCCCATGAGTGGAAGTGCCCTATGCTCTCTAAGCTGTGTTTTTTAGATGTTTCAGGACACACCGTACACTTCTCCAGAGTGGCTGTTGGCAATTTACATCCCGCCCATCAGTGTAGCAAGGCTCCCATTTCTCCATGGCCTGTCCTGCATTTCTGGTTTTGAGACTTTTTTCAGCATGGCCCTTTTGACCGATGGGTAGCGAGTCTTCTTTGTAGCGCTGATTTGCCTTTCCAGGTTGCTTGGTTGGCCAAAAAGGGCGTATGCGTTTTTTCCTGAATATATTCAGGAAAAAACGCATACGCCCTTTTTGGCCAAGGGCATCATTGTCAACGTTTTGCCGCTTTTCATGTGCTTTAAAGGCGATTCGAATCTACCTCCTGAAATCTGTTTCCTGCAATTCTGCCTTAATTTCAAATCCTCTTCTTTGCCTTCCCTCAATATATTTGTGGACGAGAGTTATCATTTATAACTCTGCAGGTTTGTGAATTGCAGTGCCCTGAAGCTCCATTTTACAACTCGCTTTTTTGGGAGCTGGCCGCAAAAGCGCAGGATGGCTTCAGGCCCTGTTCTGGTTCCAGGGGGGAGGATGAGCCCGTGGTTAATTCTTCTTCCTGATGGGAAAATAGAGTGACCTGTGCCTGTCCCAACACCAAGAGCTAGTCTCTCACTAGTTCCCCGTCTACCCGTTCATCCTCAGGAGAAATTGCAACCTGTACGGAACAGGAGGTTAAAGGTGCTGATGCTCCAAGTAGGGAGATTATTAGTAAACCGGCTGGAATGGCGAACCCGGGCACAAGGAGAAGAGAAATGAGGTGCGTTTTAGAAACCTTTCCCCATCACATGGTGTACCATCTTTTTGTTTTCTCATGCATGTTTTCGATGTAGGAAGATGCCCTTGAACCTGGAGATTTGGGACCCTTGCGATGGGTACCACGCAGTATTACTTTAAAGGGTCTGCGTTTGCTCACCCAACCTCACCAAACCTCTCAGCCCCAAGAGTGTCCACCCTTATGTCTCATCCAGCTGTGGGTCTAGATATGGTCAATCCAGGTTGCATCACAGCCCCTGAACGCATTGTGTAAGAATTTCTCTCTCTTTCACTGTCTTTGTTTCATGGGTTTTTCGAAGTAATTTATTTTTATAATGGGGTTTAGCTGCTTTTCACTGCTGTGTTTATGCCGCTTTACACCCATTTGACACACTAACAGAGAGATATCAATACATAGGTTTTAAGATTATTACTAGTCAGATATATACTTGTGCGCTGAATAGGGTGTGTTGAGTCCAGTTCTCTGAGCAAGGAGTAGGTCTTGTCTATTACATATTGGGTTTATGGAACGGTATCTGAGCTAATTTGAAACCCTTGTTTTATGTATCACCCCACCTCACCTTTCCCGTTAAGCAGCCATAGTGTGTTTTCTGCATGTGTGACTCTGTTCTGTTTTGTAATTCAGTTCAAGTGTAACGGTTTTGACATTCCCTCTATAAGTGATACCTTATGAGAAGTGTCCTTTTCTGTGTGACTTATTTCACTTAGAATCGTCGTACCTAAATCCACTCATCATGCTGCTACTAGCCTTATGACATTGATTTCATGGCTGAGTGATATTGCATTGTACATAAGGACCACAACTTCTTTATCCATTTTTCTCTTTCCTGGGATATTGAAGGTGGAATGAAGTGGAGGTCCTTGTCAACAGAGCAGCCCTAAACTTTGGGGTGCTTGTGTCTTGCTGATTTTTCATTTTCCCAATTTATACCCCCATGAGTGGAAGTGCCCTATGCTCTCTAAGCTGTGTTTTTTAGATGTTTCCGGACACACCGTACACTTCTCCAGAGTGGCTGTTGGCAATTTACATCCCGCCCATCAGTGTAGCAAGGCTCCCATTTCTCCATGGCCTGTCCTGCATTTCTGGTTTTGAGACTTTTTTCAGCATGGCCCTTTTGACCGATGGGTAGCGAGTCTTCTTTGTAGCGCTGATTTGCCTTTCCAGGTTGCTTGGTTGGCCAAAAAGGGCGTATGCGTTTTTTCCTGAATATATTCAGGAAAAAACGCATACGCCCTTTTTGGCCAAGGGCATCATTGTCAACGTTTTGCCGCTTTTCATGTGCTTTAAAGGCGATTCGAATCTACCTCCTGAAATCTGTTTCCTGCAATTCTGCCTTAATTTCAAATCCTCTTCTTTGCCTTCCCTCAATATATTTGTGGACGAGAGTTATCATTTATAACTCTGCAGGTTTGTGAATTGCAGTGCCCTGAAGCTCCATTTTACAACTCGCTTTTTTGGGAGCTGGCCGCAAAAGCGCAGGATGGCTTCAGGCCCTGTTCTGGTTCCAGGGGGGAGGATGAGCCCGTGGTTAATTCTTCTTCCTGATGGGAAAATAGAGTGACCTGTGCCTGTCCCAACACCAAGAGCTAGTCTCTCACTAGTTCCCCGTCTACCCGTTCATCCTCAGGAGAAATTGCAACCTGTACGGAACAGGAGGTTAAAGGTGCTGATGCTCCAAGT
This sequence comes from Balaenoptera ricei, assembly GCF_028023285.1. NCBI lineage: Eukaryota > Metazoa > Chordata > Mammalia > Artiodactyla > Balaenopteridae > Balaenoptera > Balaenoptera ricei. The sequence goes on along the minus strand of NW_026777461.1, from coordinate 245,108 downwards.
AGGGAGATTATTAGTAAAGCGGCTGGAATGGCGAACCCGGGCACAAGGAGAAGAGAAATGAGGTGCGTTTTAGAAACCTTTCCCCATCACATGGTGTACCATCTTTTTGTTTTCTCATGCATGTTTTCGATGTAGGAAGATGCCCTTGAACCTGGAGATTTGGGACCCTTGCGATGGGTACCACGCAGTATTACTTTAAAGGGTCTGCGTTTGCTCACCCAACCTCACCAAACCTCTCAGCCCCAAGAGTGTCCACCCTTATGTCTCATCCAGCTGTGGGTCTAGATATGGTCAATCCAGGTTGCATCACAGCCCCTGAACGCATTGTGTAAGAATTTCTCTCTCTTTCACTGTCTTTGTTTCATGGGTTTTTCGAAGTAATTTATTTTTATAATGGGGTTTAGCTGCTTTTCACTGCTGTGTTTATGCCGCTTTACACCCATTTGACACACTAACAGAGAGATATCAATACATAGGTTTTAAGATTATTACTAGTCAGATATATACTTGTGCGCTGAATAGGGTGTGTTGAGTCCAGTTCTCTGAGCAAGGAGTAGGTCTTGTCTATTACATATTGGGTTTATGGAACGGTATCTGAGCTAATTTGAAACCCTTGTTTTATGTATCACCCCACCTCACCTTTCCCGTTAAGCAGCCATAGTGTGTTTTCTGCATGTGTGACTCTGTTCTGTTTTGTAATTCAGTTCAAGTGTAACGGTTTTGACATTCCCTCTATAAGTGATACCTTATGAGAAGTGTCCTTTTCTGTGTGACTTATTTCACTTAGAATCGTCGTACCTAAATCCACTCATCATGCTGCTACTAGCCTTATGACATTGATTTCATGGCTGAGTGATATTGCATTGTACATAAGGACCACAACTTCTTTATCCATTTTTCTCTTTCCTGGGATATTGAAGGTGGAATGAAGTGGAGGTCCTTGTCAACAGAGCAGCCCTAAACTTTGGGGTGCTTGTGTCTTGCTGATTTTTCATTTTCCCAATTTATACCCCTATGAGTGGAAGTGCCCTATGCTCTCTAAGCTGTGTTTTTTAGATGTTTCAGGACACACCGTACACTTCTCCAGAGTGGCTGTTGGCAATTTACATCCCGCCCATCAGTGTAGCAAGGCTCCCATTTCTCCATGGCCTGTCCTGCATTTCTGGTTTTGAGACTTTTTTCAGCATGGCCCTTTTGACCGATGGGTAGCGAGTCTTCTTTGTAGCGCTGATTTGCCTTTCCAGGTTGCTTGGTTGGCCAAAAAGGGCGTATGCGTTTTTTCCTGAATATATTCAGGAAAAAACGCATACGCCCTTTTTGGCCAAGGGCATCATTGTCAACGTTTTGCCGCTTTTCATGTGCTTTAAAGGCGATTCGAATCTACCTCCTGAAATCTGTTTCCTGCAATTCTGCCTTGATTTCAAATCCTCTTCTTTGCCTTCCCTCAATATATTTGTGGACGAGAGTTATCATTTATAACTCTGCAGGTTTGTGAATTGCAGTGCCCTGAAGCTCCATTTTACAACTCGCTTTTTTGGGAGCTGGCCGCAAAAGCGCAGGATGGCTTCAGGCCCTGTTCTGGTTCCGGGGGGGAGGATGAGCCTGTGGTTAATTCTTCTTCCTGATGGGAAAATAGAGTGACCTCTGCCTGTCCCAACACCAAGAGCTAGTCTCTCACTGGTTCCCCGTCTACCCGTTCATCCTCAGGACAAATTGCAACATGTACGGAACAGGAGGTTAAAGGTGCTGATGCTCCAAGTAGGGAGATTGTTACTAAAGCGGCTGGAATGGCGAACCCGGGCACAAGGAGAAGAGAAATGAGGTGCGTTTTAGAAACCTTTCCCCATCACATGGTGTACCATCTTTTTGTTTTCTCATGCATGTTTTCGATGTAGGAAGATGCCCTTGAACCTGGAGATTTGGGACCCATGCGATGGGTACCACGCAGTATTACTTTAAAGGGTCTGCGTTTGCTCACCCAACCTCACCAAACCTCTCAGCCCCAAGAGTGTCCACCCTTATGTCTCATCCAGCTGTGGGTCTAGATATGGTCAATCCAGGTTGCATCACAGCCCCTGAACGCATTGTGTAAGAATTTCTCTCTCTTTCACTGTCTTTGTTTCATGGGTTTGTAAAAGTAATTTATTTTTATAATGGGGTTTAGCTGCTTTTCACTGCTGTGTTTATGCCGCTTTACACCCATTTGACACACTAACAGAGAGATATCAATACATAGGTTTTAAGATTATTACTAGTCAGATATATTCTTGTGCGGTGAATAGGGCGTGTTGAGTCCAGTTCTCTGAGCAAGGAGTAGGTCTTGTCTATTACATATTGGGTTTATGGAACGGTATCTGAGCTAATTTGAAACCCTTGTTTTATGTATCACCCCACCTCACCTTTCCCGTTAAGCAGCCATAGTGTGTTTTCTGCATGTGTGACTCTGTTCTGTTTTGTAATTCAGTTCAAGTGTGACGCTTTTTACATTCCCTCTATAAGTGATACCTTATGAGAAGTGTCCTTTTCTGTGTGACTTATTTCACTTAGAATCGTCGTACCTAAATCCACTCATCATGCTGCTACTAGCCTTATGACATTGATTTCATGGCTGAGTGATATTGCATTGTACATAAGGACCACAACTTCTTTATCCATTTTTCTCTTTCCTGGGATATTGAAGGTGGAATGAAGTGGAGGTCCTTGTCAACAGAGCAGCCCTAAACTTTGGGGTGCTTGTGTCTTGCTGATTTTTCATTTTCCCAATTTATACCCCCATGAGTGGAAGTGCCCTATGCTCTCTAAGCTGTGTTTTTTAGATGTTTCAGGACACACCGTACACTTCTCCAGAGTGGCTGTTGGCAATTTACATCCCGCCCATCAGTGTAGCAAGGCTCCCATTTCTCCATGGCCTGTCCTGCATTTCTGGTTTTGAGACTTTTTTCAGCATGGCCCTTTTGACCGATGGGTAGCGAGTCTTCTTTGTAGCGCTGATTTGCCTTTCCAGGTTGCTTGGTTGGCCAAAAAGGGCGTATGCGTTTTTTCCTGAATATATTCAGGAAAAAACGCATACGCCCTTTTTGGCCAAGGGCATCATTGTCAACGTTTTGCCGCTTTTCATGTGCTTTAAAGGCGATTCGAATCTACCTCCTGAAATCTGTTTCCTGCAATTCTGCCTTAATTTCAAATCCTCTTCTTTGCCTTCCCTCAATATATTTGTGGACGAGAGTTATCATTTATAACTCTGCAGGTTTGTGAATTGCAGTGCCCTGAAGCTCCATTTTACAACTCGCTTTTTTGGGAGCTGGCCGCAAAAGCGCAGGATGGCTTCAGGCCCTGTTCTGGTTCCAGGGGGGAGGATGAGCCCGTGGTTAATTCTTCTTCCTGATGGGAAAATAGAGTGACCTGTGCCTGTCCCAACACCAAGAGCTAGTCTCTCACTAGTTCCCCGTCTACCCGTTCATCCTCAGGAGAAATTGCAACCTGTACGGAACAGGAGGTTAAAGGTGCTGATGCTCCAAGTAGGGAGATTATTAGTAAAGCGGCTGGAATGGCGAACCCGGGCACAAGGAGAAGAGAAATGAGGTGCGTTTTAGAAACCTTTCCCCATCACATGGTGTACCATCTTTTTGTTTTCTCATGCATGTTTTCGATGTAGGAAGATGCCCTTGAACCTGGAGATTTGGGACCCATGCGATGGGTACCACGCAGTATTACTTTAAAGGGTCTGCGTTTGCTCACCCAACCTCACCAAACCTCTCAGCCCCAAGAGTGTCCACCCTTATGTCTCATCCAGCTGTGGGTCTAGATATGGTCAATCCAGGTTGCATCACAGCCCCTGAACGCATTGTGTAAGAATTTCTCTCTCTTTCACTGTCTTTGTTTCATGGGTTTTTCGAAGTAATTTATTTTTATAATGGGGTTTAGCTGCTTTTCACTGCTGTGTTTATGCCGCTTTACACCCATTTGACACACTAACAGAGAGATATCAATACATAGGTTTTAAGATTATTACTAGTCAGATATATACTTGTGCGCTGAATAGGGTGTGTTGAGTCCAGTTCTCTGAGCAAGGAGTAGGTCTTGTCTATTACATATTGGGTTTATGGAACGGTATCTGAGCTAATTTGAAACCCTTGTTTTATGTATCACCCCACCTCACCTTTCCCGTTAAGCAGCCATAGTGTGTTTTCTGCATGTGTGACTCTGTTCTGTTTTGTAATTCAGTTCAAGTGTAATGGTTTTGACATTCCCTCTATAAGTGATACCTTATGAGAAGTGTCCTTTTCTGTGTGACTTATTTCACTTAGAATCGTCGTACCTAAATCCACTCATCATGCTGCTACTAGCCTTATGACATTGATTTCATGGCTGAGTGATATTGCATTGTACATAAGGACCACAACTTCTTTATCCATTTTTCTCTTTCCTGGGATATTGAAGGTGGAATGAAGTGGAGGTCCTTGTCAACAGAGCAGCCCTAAACTTTGGGGTGCTTGTGTCTTGCTGATTTTTCATTTTCCCAATTTATACCCCCATGAGTGGAAGTGCCCTATGCTCTCTAAGCTGTGTTTTTTAGATGTTTCAGGACACACCGTACACTTCTCCAGAGTGGCTGTTGGCAATTTACATCCCGCCCATCAGTGTAGCAAGGCTCCCATTTCTCCATGGCCTGTCCTGCATTTCTGGTTTTGAGACTTTTTTCAGCATGGCCCTTTTGACCGATGGGTAGCGAGTCTTCTTTGTAGCGCTGATTTGCCTTTCCAGGTTGCTTGGTTGGCCAAAAAGGGCGTATGCGTTTTTTCCTGAATATATTCAGGAAAAAACGCATACGCCCTTTTTGGCCAAGGGCATCATTGTCAACGTTTTGCCGCTTTTCATGTGCTTTAAAGGCGATTCGAATCTACCTCCTGAAATCTGTTTCCTGCAATTCTGCCTTAATTTCAAATCCTCTTCTTTGCCTTCCCTCAATATATTTGTGGACGAGAGTTATCATTTATAACTCTGCAGGTTTGTGAATTGCAGTGCCCTGAAGCTCCATTTTACAACTCGCTTTTTTGGGAGCTGGCCGCAAAAGCGCAGGATGGCTTCAGGCCCTGTTCTGGTTCCAGGGGGGAGGATGAGCCCGTGGTTAATTCTTCTTCCTGATGGGAAAATAGAGTGACCTGTGCCTGTCCCAACACCAAGAGCTAGTCTCTCACTAGTTCCCCGTCTACCCGTTCATCCTCAGGAGAAATTGCAACCTGTACGGAACAGGAGGTTAAAGGTGCTGATGCTCCAAGTAGGGAGATTATTAGTAAAGCGGCTGGAATGGCGAACCCGGGCACAAGGAGAAGAGAAATGAGGTGCGTTTTAGAAACCTTTCCCCATCACATGGTGTACCATCTTTTTGTTTTCTCATGCATGTTTTCGATGTAGGAAGATGCCCTTGAACCTGGAGATTTGGGACCCATGCAATGGGTACCACGCAGTATTACTTTAAAGGGTCTGCGTTTGCTCACCCAACCTCACCAAACCTCTCAGCCCCAAGAGTGTCCACCCTTATGTCTCATCCAGCTGTGGGTCTAGATATGGTCAATCCAGGTTGCATCACAGCCCCTGAACGCATTGTGTAAGAATTTCTCTCTCTTTCACTGTCTTTGTTTCATGGGTTTTTCGAAGTAATTTATTTTTATAATGGGGTTTAGCTGCTTTTCACTGCTGTGTTTATGCCGCTTTACACCCATTTGACACACTAACAGAGAGATATCAATACATAGGTTTTAAGATTATTACTAGTCAGATATATACTTGTGCGCTGAATAGGGTGTGTTGAGTCCAGTTCTCTGAGCAAGGAGTAGGTCTTGTCTATTACATATTGGGTTTATGGAACGGTATCTGAGCTAATTTGAAACCCTTGTTTTATGTATCACCCCACCTCACCTTTCCCGTTAAGCAGCCATAGTGTGTTTTCTGCATGTGTGACTCTGTTCTGTTTTGTAATTCAGTTCAAGTGTAACGGTTTTGACATTCCCTCTATAAGTGATACCTTATGAGAAGTGTCCTTTTCTGTGTGACTTATTTCACTTAGAATCGTCGTACCTAAATCCACTCATCATGCTGCTACTAGCCTTATGACATTGATTTCATGGCTGAGTGATATTGCATTGTACATAAGGACCACAACTTCTTTATCCATTTTTCTCTTTCCTGGGATATTGAAGGTGGAATGAAGTGGAGGTCCTTGTCAACAGAGCAGCCCTAAACTTTGGGGTGCTTGTGTCTTGCTGATTTTTCATTTTCCCAATTTATACCCCCATGAGTGGAAGTGCCCTATGCTCTCTAAGCTGTGTTTTTTAGATGTTTCCGGACACACCGTACACTTCTCCAGAGTGGCTGTTGGCAATTTACATCCCGCCCATCAGTGTAGCAAGGCTCCCATTTCTCCATGGCCTGTCCTGCATTTCTGGTTTTGAGACTTTTTTCAGCATGGCCCTTTTGACCGATGGGTAGCGAGTCTTCTTTGTAGCGCTGATTTGCCTTTCCAGGTTGCTTGGTTGGCCAAAAAGGGCGTATGCGTTTTTTCCTGAATATATTCAGGAAAAAACGCATACGCCCTTTTTGGCCAAGGGCATCATTGTCAACGTTTTGCCGCTTTTCATGTGCTTTAAAGGCGATTCGAATCTACCTCCTGAAATCTGTTTCCTGCAATTCTGCCTTAATTTCAAATCCTCTTCTTTGCCTTCCCTCAATATATTTGTGGACGAGAGTTATCATTTATAACTCTGCAGGTTTGTGAATTGCAGTGCCCTGAAGCTCCATTTTACAACTCGCTTTTTTGGGAGCTGGCCGCAAAAGCGCAGGATGGCTTCAGGCCCTGTTCTGGTTCCAGGGGGGAGGATGAGCCCGTGGTTAATTCTTCTTCCTGATGGGAAAATAGAGTGACCTGTGCCTGTCCCAACACCAAGAGCTAGTCTCTCACTAGTTCCCCGTCTACCCGTTCATCCTCAGGAGAAATTGCAACCTGTACGGAACAGGAGGTTAAAGGTGCTGATGCTCCAAGTAGGGAGATTATTAGTAAAGCGGCTGGAATGGCGAACCCGGGCACAAGGAGAAGAGAAATGAGGTGCGTTTTAGAAACCTTTCCCCATCACATGGTGTACCATCTTTTTGTTTTCTCATGCATGTTTTCGATGTAGGAAGATGCCCTTGAACCTGGAGATTTGGGACCCTTGCGATGGGTACCACGCAGTATTACTTTAAAGGGTCTGCGTTTGCTCACCCAACCTCACCAAACCTCTCAGCCCCAAGAGTGTCCACCCTTATGTCTCATCCAGCTGTGGGTCTAGATATGGTCAATCCAGGTTGCATCACAGCCCCTGAACGCATTGTGTAAGAATTTCTCTCTCTTTCACTGTCTTTGTTTCATGGGTTTTTCGAAGTAATTTATTTTTATAATGGGGTTTAGCTGCTTTTCACTGCTGTGTTTATGCCGCTTTACACCCATTTGACACACTAACAGAGAGATATCAATACATAGGTTTTAAGATTATTACTAGTCAGATATATACTTGTGCGCTGAATAGGGTGTGTTGAGTCCAGTTCTCTGAGCAAGGAGTAGGTCTTGTCTATTACATATTGGGTTTATGGAACGGTATCTGAGCTAATTTGAAACCCTTGTTTTATGTATCACCCCACCTCACCTTTCCCGTTAAGCAGCCATAGTGTGTTTTCTGCATGTGTGACTCTGTTCTGTTTTGTAATTCAGTTCAAGTGTAACGGTTTTGACATTCCCTCTATAAGTGATACCTTATGAGAAGTGTCCTTTTCTGTGTGACTTATTTCACTTAGAATCGTCGTACCTAAATCCACTCATCATGCTGCTACTAGCCTTATGACATTGATTTCATGGCTGAGTGATATTGCATTGTACATAAGGACCACAACTTCTTTATCCATTTTTCTCTTTCCTGGGATATTGAAGGTGGAATGAAGTGGAGGTCCTTGTCAACAGAGCAGCCCTAAACTTTGGGGTGCTTGTGTCTTGCTGATTTTTCATTTTCCCAATTTATACCCCCATGAGTGGAAGTGCCCTATGCTCTCTAAGCTGTGTTTTTTAGATGTTTCCGGACACACCGTACACTTCTCCAGAGTGGCTGTTGGCAATTTACATCCCGCCCATCAGTGTAGCAAGGCTCCCATTTCTCCATGGCCTGTCCTGCATTTCTGGTTTTGAGACTTTTTTCAGCATGGCCCTTTTGACCGATGGGTAGCGAGTCTTCTTTGTAGCGCTGATTTGCCTTTCCAGGTTGCTTGGTTGGCCAAAAAGGGCGTATGCGTTTTTTCCTGAATATATTCAGGAAAAAACGCATACGCCCTTTTTGGCCAAGGGCATCATTGTCAACGTTTTGCCGCTTTTCATGTGCTTTAAAGGCGATTCGAATCTACCTCCTGAAATCTGTTTCCTGCAATTCTGCCTTAATTTCAAATCCTCTTCTTTGCCTTCCCTCAATATATTTGTGGACGAGAGTTATCATTTATAACTCTGCAGGTTTGTGAATTGCAGTGCCCTGAAGCTCCATTTTACAACTCGCTTTTTTGGGAGCTGGCCGCAAAAGCGCAGGATGGCTTCAGGCCCTGTTCTGGTTCCAGGGGGGAGGATGAGCCCGTGGTTAATTCTTCTTCCTGATGGGAAAATAGAGTGACCTGTGCCTGTCCCAACACCAAGAGCTAGTCTCTCACTAGTTCCCCGTCTACCCGTTCATCCTCAGGAGAAATTGCAACCTGTACGGAACAGGAGGTTAAAGGTGCTGATGCTCCAAGTAGGGAGATTATTAGTAAAGCGGCTGGAATGGCGAACCCGGGCACAAGGAGAAGAGAAATGAGGTGCGTTTTAGAAACCTTTCCCCATCACATGGTGTACCATCTTTTTGTTTTCTCATGCATGTTTTCGATGTAGGAAGATGCCCTTGAACCTGGAGATTTGGGACCCTTGCGATGGGTACCACGCAGTATTACTTTAAAGGGTCTGCGTTTGCTCACCCAACCTCACCAAACCTCTCAGCCCCAAGAGTGTCCACCCTTATGTCTCATCCAGCTGTGGGTCTAGATATGGTCAATCCAGGTTGCATCACAGCCCCTGAACGCATTGTGTAAGAATTTCTCTCTCTTTCACTGTCTTTGTTTCATGGGTTTTTCGAAGTAATTTATTTTTATAATGGGGTTTAGCTGCTTTTCACTGCTGTGTTTATGCCGCTTTACACCCATTTGACACACTAACAGAGAGATATCAATACATAGGTTTTAAGATTATTACTAGTCAGATATATACTTGTGCGCTGAATAGGGTGTGTTGAGTCCAGTTCTCTGAGCAAGGAGTAGGTCTTGTCTATTACATATTGGGTTTATGGAACGGTATCTGAGCTAATTTGAAACCCTTGTTTTATGTATCACCCCACCTCACCTTTCCCGTTAAGCAGCCATAGTGTGTTTTCTGCATGTGTGACTCTGTTCTGTTTTGTAATTCAGTTCAAGTGTAACGGTTTTGACATTCCCTCTATAAGTGATACCTTATGAGAAGTGTCCTTTTCTGTGTGACTTATTTCACTTAGAATCGTCGTACCTAAATCCACTCATCATGCTGCTACTAGCCTTATGACATTGATTTCATGGCTGAGTGATATTGCATTGTACATAAGGACCACAACTTCTTTATCCATTTTTCTCTTTCCTGGGATATTGAAGGTGGAATGAAGTGGAGGTCCTTGTCAACAGAGCAGCCCTAAACTTTGGGGTGCTTGTGTCTTGCTGATTTTTCATTTTCCCAATTTATACCCCTATGAGTGGAAGTGCCCTATGCTCTCTAAGCTGTGTTTTTTAGATGTTTCAGGACACACCGTACACTTCTCCAGAGTGGCTGTTGGCAATTTACATCCCGCCCATCAGTGTAGCAAGGCTCCCATTTCTCCATGGCCTGTCCTGCATTTCTGGTTTTGAGACTTTTTTCAGCATGGCCCTTTTGACCGATGGGTAGCGAGTCTTCTTTGTAGCGCTGATTTGCCTTTCCAGGTTGCTTGGTTGGCCAAAAAGGGCGTATGCGTTTTTTCCTGAATATATTCAGGAAAAAACGCATACGCCCTTTTTGGCCAAGGGCATCATTGTCAACGTTTTGCCGCTTTTCATGTGCTTTAAAGGCGATTCGAATCTACCTCCTGAAATCTGTTTCCTGCAATTCTGCCTTGATTTCAAATCCTCTTCTTTGCCTTCCCTCAATATATTTGTGTACGAGAGTTATCATTTATAACTCTGCAGGTTTGTGAATTGCAGTGCCCTGAAGCTCCATTTTACAACTCGCTTTTTTGGGAGCTGGCCGCAAAAGCGCAGGATGGCTTCAGGCCCTGTTCTGGTTCCGGGGGGGAGGATGAGCCTGTGGTTAATTCTTCTTCCTGATGGGAAAATAGAGTGACCTCTGCCTGTCCCAACACCAAGAGCTAGTCTCTCACTGGTTCCCCGTCTACCCGTTCATCCTCAGGACAAATTGCAACATGTACGGAACAGGAGGTTAAAGGTGCTGATGCTCCAAGTAGGGAGATTGTTACTAAAGCGGCTGGAATGGCGAACCCGGGCACAAGGAGAAGAGAAATGAGGTGCGTTTTAGAAACCTTTCCCCATCACATGGTGTACCATCTTTTTGTTTTCTCATGCATGTTTTCGATGTAGGAAGATGCCCTTGAACCTGGAGATTTGGGACCCATGCGATGGGTACCACGCAGTATTACTTTAAAGGGTCTGCGTTTGCTCACCCAACCTCACCAAACCTCTCAGCCCCAAGAGTGTCCACCCTTATGTCTCATCCAGCTGTGGGTCTAGATATGGTCAATCCAGGTTGCATCACAGCCCCTGAACGCATTGTGTAAGAATTTCTCTCTCTTTCACTGTCTTTGTTTCATGGGTTTGTAAAAGTAATTTATTTTTATAATGGGGTTTAGCTGCTTTTCACTGCTGTGTTTATGCCGCTTTACACCCATTTGACACACTAACAGAGAGATATCAATACATAGGTTTTAAGATTATTACTAGTCAGATATATTCTTGTGCGGTGAATAGGGCGTGTTGAGTCCAGTTCTCTGAGCAAGGAGTAGGTCTTGTCTATTACATATTGGGTTTATGGAACGGTATCTGAGCTAATTTGAAACCCTTGTTTTATGTATCACCCCACCTCACCTTTCCCGTTAAGCAGCCATAGTGTGTTTTCTGCATGTGTGACTCTGTTCTGTTTTGTAATTCAGTTCAAGTGTGACGCTTTTTACATTCCCTCTATAAGTGATACCTTATGAGAAGTGTCCTTTTCTGTGTGACTTATTTCACTTAGAATCGTCGTACCTAAATCCACTCATCATGCTGCTACTAGCCTTATGACATTGATTTCATGGCTGAGTGATATTGCATTGTACATAAGGACCACAACTTCTTTATCCATTTTTCTCTTTCCTGGGATATTGAAGGTGGAATGAAGTGGAGGTCCTTGTCAACAGAGCAGCCCTAAACTTTGGGGTGCTTGTGTCTTGCTGATTTTTCATTTTCCCAATTTATACCCCCATGAGTGGAAGTGCCCTATGCTCTCTAAGCTGTGTTTTTTAGATGTTTCAGGACACACCGTACACTTCTCCAGAGTGGCTGTTGGCAATTTACATCCCGCCCATCAGTGTAGCAAGGCTCCCATTTCTCCATGGCCTGTCCTGCATTTCTGGTTTTGAGACTTTTTTCAGCATGGCCCTTTTGACCGATGGGTAGCGAGTCTTCTTTGTAGCGCTGATTTGCCTTTCCAGGTTGCTTGGTTGGCCAAAAAGGGCGTATGCGTTTTTTCCTGAATATATTCAGGAAAAAACGCATACGCCCTTTTTGGCCAAGGGCATCATTGTCAACGTTTTGCCGCTTTTCATGTGCTTTAAAGGCGATTCGAATCTACCTCCTGAAATCTGTTTCCTGCAATTCTGCCTTAATTTCAAATCCTCTTCTTTGCCTTCCCTCAATATATTTGTGGACGAGAGTTATCATTTATAACTCTGCAGGTTTGTGAATTGCAGTGCCCTGAAGCTCCATTTTACAACTCGCTTTTTTGGGAGCTGGCCGCAAAAGCGCAGGATGGCTTCAGGCCCTGTTCTGGTTCCAGGGGGGAGGATGAGCCCGTGGTTAATTCTTCTTCCTGATGGGAAAATAGAGTGACCTGTGCCTGTCCCAACACCAAGAGCTAGTCTCTCACTAGTTCCCCGTCTACCCGTTCATCCTCAGGAGAAATTGCAACCTGTACGGAACAGGAGGTTAAAGGTGCTGATGCTCCAAGTAGGGAGATTATTAGTAAAGCGGCTGGAATGGCGAACCCGGGCACAAGGAGAAGAGAAATGAGGTGCGTTTTAGAAACCTTTCCCCATCACATGGTGTACCATCTTTTTGTTTTCTCATGCATGTTTTCGATGTAGGAAGATGCCCTTGAACCTGGAGATTTGGGACCCATGCGATGGGTACCACGCAGTATTACTTTAAAGGGTCTGCGTTTGCTCACCCAACCTCACCAAACCTCTCAGCCCCAAGAGTGTCCACCCTTATGTCTCATCCAGCTGTGGGTCTAGATATGGTCAATCCAGGTTGCATCACAGCCCCTGAACGCATTGTGTAAGAATTTCTCTCTCTTTCACTGTCTTTGTTTCATGGGTTTTTCGAAGTAATTTATTTTTATAATGGGGTTTAGCTGCTTTTCACTGCTGTGTTTATGCCGCTTTACACCCATTTGACACACTAACAGAGAGATATCAATACATAGGTTTTAAGATTATTACTAGTCAGATATATACTTGTGCGCTGAATAGGGTGTGTTGAGTCCAGTTCTCTGAGCAAGGAGTAGGTCTTGTCTATTACATATTGGGTTTATGGAACGGTATCTGAGCTAATTTGAAACCCTTGTTTTATGTATCACCCCACCTCACCTTTCCCGTTAAGCAGCCATAGTGTGTTTTCTGCATGTGTGACTCTGTTCTGTTTTGTAATTCAGTTCAAGTGTAACGGTTTTGACATTCCCTCTATAAGTGATACCTTATGAGAAGTGTCCTTTTCTGTGTGACTTATTTCACTTAGAATCGTCGTACCTAAATCCACTCATCATGCTGCTACTAGCCTTATGACATTGATTTCATGGCTGAGTGATATTGCATTGTACATAAGGACCACAACTTCTTTATCCATTTTTCTCTTTCCTGGGATATTGAAGGTGGAATGAAGTGGAGGTCCTTGTCAACAGAGCAGCCCTAAACTTTGGGGTGCTTGTGTCTTGCTGATTTTTCATTTTCCCAATTTATACCCCCATGAGTGGAAGTGCCCTATGCTCTCTAAGCTGTGTTTTTTAGATGTTTCAGGACACACCGTACACTTCTCCAGAGTGGCTGTTGGCAATTTACATCCCGCCCATCAGTGTAGCAAGGCTCCCATTTCTCCATGGCCTGTCCTGCATTTCTGGTTTTGAGACTTTTTTCAGCATGGCCCTTTTGACCGATGGGTAGCGAGTCTTCTTTGTAGCGCTGATTTGCCTTTCCAGGTTGCTTGGTTGGCCAAAAAGGGCGTATGCGTTTTTTCCTGAATATATTCAGGAAAAAACGCATACGCCCTTTTTGGCCAAGGGCATCATTGTCAACGTTTTGCCGCTTTTCATGTGCTTTAAAGGCGATTCGAATCTACCTCCTGAAATCTGTTTCCTGCAATTCTGCCTTAATTTCAAATCCTCTTCTTTGCCTTCCCTCAATATATTTGTGGACGAGAGTTATCATTTATAACTCTGCAGGTTTGTGAATTGCAGTGCCCTGAAGCTCCATTTTACAACTCGCTTTTTTGGGAGCTGGCCGCAAAAGCGCAGGATGGCTTCAGGCCCTGTTCTGGTTCCAGGGGGGAGGATGAGCCCGTGGTTAATTCTTCTTCCTGATGGGAAAATAGAGTGACCTGTGCCTGTCCCAACACCAAGAGCTAGTCTCTCACTAGTTCTCCGTCTACCCGTTCATCCTCAGGAGAAATTGCAACCTGTACGGAACAGGAGGTTAAAGGTGCTGATGCTCCAAGTAGGGAGATTATTAGTAAAGCGGCTGGAATGGCGAACCCGGGCACAAGGAGAAGAGAAATGAGGTGCGTTTTAGAAACCTTTCCCCATCACATGGTGTACCATCTTTTTGTTTTCTCATGCATGTTTTCGATGTAGGAAGATGCCCTTGAACCTGGAGATTTGGGACCCATGCAATGGGTACCACGCAGTATTACTTTAAAGGGTCTGCGTTTGCTCACCCAACCTCACCAAACCTCTCAGCCCCAAGAGTGTCCACCCTTATGTCTCATCCAGCTGTGGGTCTAGATATGGTCAATCCAGGTTGCATCACAGCCCCTGAACGCATTGTGTAAGAATTTCTCTCTCTTTCACTGTCTTTGTTTCATGGGTTTTTCGAAGTAATTTATTTTTATAATGGGGTTTAGCTGCTTTTCACTGCTGTGTTTATGCCGCTTTACACCCATTTGACACACTAACAGAGAGATATCAATACATAGGTTTTAAGATTATTACTAGTCAGATATATACTTGTGCGCTGAATAGGGTGTGTTGAGTCCAGTTCTCTGAGCAAGGAGTAGGTCTTGTCTATTACATATTGGGTTTATGGAACGGTATCTGAGCTAATTTGAAACCCTTGTTTTATGTATCACCCCACCTCACCTTTCCCGTTAAGCAGCCATAGTGTGTTTTCTGCATGTGTGACTCTGTTCTGTTTTGTAATTCAGTTCAAGTGTAACGGTTTTGACATTCCCTCTATAAGTGATACCTTATGAGAAGTGTCCTTTTCTGTGTGACTTATTTCACTTAGAATCGTCGTACCTAAATCCACTCATCATGCTGCTACTAGCCTTATGACATTGATTTCATGGCTGAGTGATATTGCATTGTACATAAGGACCACAACTTCTTTATCCATTTTTCTCTTTCCTGGGATATTGAAGGTGGAATGAAGTGGAGGTCCTTGTCAACAGAGCAGCCCTAAACTTTGGGGTGCTTGTGTCTTGCTGATTTTTCATTTTCCCAATTTATACCCCCATGAGTGGAAGTGCCCTATGCTCTCTAAGCTGTGTTTTTTAGATGTTTCCGGACACACCGTACACTTCTCCAGAGTGGCTGTTGGCAATTTACATCCCGCCCATCAGTGTAGCAAGGCTCCCATTTCTCCATGGCCTGTCCTGCATTTCTGGTTTTGAGACTTTTTTCAGCATGGCCCTTTTGACCGATGGGTAGCGAGTCTTCTTTGTAGCGCTGATTTGCCTTTCCAGGTTGCTTGGTTGGCCAAAAAGGGCGTATGCGTTTTTTCCTGAATATATTCAGGAAAAAACGCATACGCCCTTTTTGGCCAAGGGCATCATTGTCAACGTTTTGCCGCTTTTCATGTGCTTTAAAGGCGATTCGAATCTACCTCCTGAAATCTGTTTCCTGCAATTCTGCCTTAATTTCAAATCCTCTTCTTTGCCTTCCCTCAATATATTTGTGGACGAGAGTTATCATTTATAACTCTGCAGGTTTGTGAATTGCAGTGCCCTGAAGCTCCATTTTACAACTCGCTTTTTTGGGAGCTGGCCGCAAAAGCGCAGGATGGCTTCAGGCCCTGTTCTGGTTCCAGGGGGGAGGATGAGCCCGTGGTTAATTCTTCTTCCTGATGGGAAAATAGAGTGACCTGTGCCTGTCCCAACACCAAGAGCTAGTCTCTCACTAGTTCCCCGTCTACCCGTTCATCCTCAGGAGAAATTGCAACCTGTACGGAACAGGAGGTTAAAGGTGCTGATGCTCCAAGTAGGGAGATTATTAGTAAAGCGGCTGGAATGGCGAACCCGGGCACAAGGAGAAGAGAAATGAGGTGCGTTTTAGAAACCTTTCCCCATCACATGGTGTACCATCTTTTTGTTTTCTCATGCATGTTTTCGATGTAGGAAGATGCCCTTGAACCTGGAGATTTGGGACCCTTGCGATGGGTACCACGCAGTATTACTTTAAAGGGTCTGCGTTTGCTCACCCAACCTCACCAAACCTCTCAGCCCCAAGAGTGTCCACCCTTATGTCTCATCCAGCTGTGGGTCTAGATATGGTCAATCCAGGTTGCATCACAGCCCCTGAACGCATTGTGTAAGAATTTCTCTCTCTTTCACTGTCTTTGTTTCATGGGTTTTTCGAAGTAATTTATTTTTATAATGGGGTTTAGCTGCTTTTCACTGCTGTGTTTATGCCGCTTTACACCCATTTGACACACTAACAGAGAGATATCAATACATAGGTTTTAAGATTATTACTAGTCAGATATATACTTGTGCGCTGAATAGGGTGTGTTGAGTCCAGTTCTCTGAGCAAGGAGTAGGTCTTGTCTATTACATATTGGGTTTATGGAACGGTATCTGAGCTAATTTGAAACCCTTGTTTTATGTATCACCCCACCTCACCTTTCCCGTTAAGCAGCCATAGTGTGTTTTCTGCATGTGTGACTCTGTTCTGTTTTGTAATTCAGTTCAAGTGTAACGGTTTTGACATTCCCTCTATAAGTGATACCTTATGAGAAGTGTCCTTTTCTGTGTGACTTATTTCACTTAGAATCGTCGTACCTAAATCCACTCATCATGCTGCTACTAGCCTTATGACATTGATTTCATGGCTGAGTGATATTGCATTGTACATAAGGACCACAACTTCTTTATCCATTTTTCTCTTTCCTGGGATATTGAAGGTGGAATGAAGTGGAGGTCCTTGTCAACAGAGCAGCCCTAAACTTTGGGGTGCTTGTGTCTTGCTGATTTTTCATTTTCCCAATTTATACCCCCATGAGTGGAAGTGCCCTATGCTCTCTAAGCTGTGTTTTTTAGATGTTTCCGGACACACCGTACACTTCTCCAGAGTGGCTGTTGGCAATTTACATCCCGCCCATCAGTGTAGCAAGGCTCCCATTTCTCCATGGCCTGTCCTGCATTTCTGGTTTTGAGACTTTTTTCAGCATGGCCCTTTTGACCGATGGGTAGCGAGTCTTCTTTGTAGCGCTGATTTGCCTTTCCAGGTTGCTTGGTTGGCCAAAAAGGGCGTATGCGTTTTTTCCTGAATATATTCAGGAAAAAACGCATACGCCCTTTTTGGCCAAGGGCATCATTGTCAACGTTTTGCCGCTTTTCATGTGCTTTAAAGGCGATTCGAATCTACCTCCTGAAATCTGTTTCCTGCAATTCTGCCTTAATTTCAAATCCTCTTCTTTGCCTTCCCTCAATATATTTGTGGACGAGAGTTATCATTTATAACTCTGCAGGTTTGTGAATTGCAGTGCCCTGAAGCTCCATTTTACAACTCGCTTTTTTGGGAGCTGGCCGCAAAAGCGCAGGATGGCTTCAGGCCCTGTTCTGGTTCCAGGGGGGAGGATGAGCCCGTGGTTAATTCTTCTTCCTGATGGGAAAATAGAGTGACCTGTGCCTGTCCCAACACCAAGAGCTAGTCTCTCACTAGTTCCCCGTCTACCCGTTCATCCTCAGGAGAAATTGCAACCTGTACGGAACAGGAGGTTAAAGGTGCTGATGCTCCAAGTAGGGAGATTATTAGTAAAGCGGCTGGAATGGCGAACCCGGGCACAAGGAGAAGAGAAATGAGGTGCGTTTTAGAAACCTTTCCCCATCACATGGTGTACCATCTTTTTGTTTTCTCATGCATGTTTTCGATGTAGGAAGATGCCCTTGAACCTGGAGATTTGGGACCCTTGCGATGGGTACCACGCAGTATTACTTTAAAGGGTCTGCGTTTGCTCACCCAACCTCACCAAACCTCTCAGCCCCAAGAGTGTCCACCCTTATGTCTCATCCAGCTGTGGGTCTAGATATGGTCAATCCAGGTTGCATCACAGCCCCTGAACGCATTGTGTAAGAATTTCTCTCTCTTTCACTGTCTTTGTTTCATGGGTTTTTCGAAGTAATTTATTTTTATAATGGGGTTTAGCTGCTTTTCACTGCTGTGTTTATGCCGCTTTACACCCATTTGACACACTAACAGAGAGATATCAATACATAGGTTTTAAGATTATTACTAGTCAGATATATACTTGTGCGCTGAATAGGGTGTGTTGAGTCCAGTTCTCTGAGCAAGGAGTAGGTCTTGTCTATTACATATTGGGTTTATGGAACGGTATCTGAGCTAATTTGAAACCCTTGTTTTATGTATCACCCCACCTCACCTTTCCCGTTAAGCAGCCATAGTGTGTTTTCTGCATGTGTGACTCTGTTCTGTTTTGTAATTCAGTTCAAGTGTAACGGTTTTGACATTCCCTCTATAAGTGATACCTTATGAGAAGTGTCCTTTTCTGTGTGACTTATTTCACTTAGAATTGTCGTACCTAAATCCACTCATCATGCTGCTACTAGCCTTATGACATTGATTTCATGGCTGAGTGATATTGCATTGTACATAAGGACCACAACTTCTTTATCCATTTTTCTCTTTCCTGGGATATTGAAGGTGGAATGAAGTGGAGGTCCTTGTCAACAGAGCAGCCCTAAACTTTGGGGTGCTTGTGTCTTGCTGATTTTTCATTTTCCCAATTTATACCCCTATGAGTGGAAGTGCCCTATGCTCTCTAAGCTGTGTTTTTTAGATGTTTCAGGACACACCGTACACTTCTCCAGAGTGGCTGTTGGCAATTTACATCCCGCCCATCAGTGTAGCAAGGCTCCCATTTCTCCATGGCCTGTCCTGCATTTCTGGTTTTGAGACTTTTTTCAGCATGGCCCTTTTGACCGATGGGTAGCGAGTCTTCTTTGTAGCGCTGATTTGCCTTTCCAGGTTGCTTGGTTGGCCAAAAAGGGCGTATGCGTTTTTTCCTGAATATATTCAGGAAAAAACGCATACGCCCTTTTTGGCCAAGGGCATCATTGTCAACGTTTTGCCGCTTTTCATGTGCTTTAAAGGCGATTCGAATCTACCTCCTGAAATCTGTTTCCTGCAATTCTGCCTTGATTTCAAATCCTCTTCTTTGCCTTCCCTCAATATATTTGTGTACGAGAGTTATCATTTATAACTCTGCAGGTTTGTGAATTGCAGTGCCCTGAAGCTCCATTTTACAACTCGCTTTTTTGGGAGCTGGCCGCAAAAGCGCAGGATGGCTTCAGGCCCTGTTCTGGTTCCGGGGGGGAGGATGAGCCTGTGGTTAATTCTTCTTCCTGATGGGAAAATAGAGTGACCTCTGCCTGTCCCAACACCAAGAGCTAGTCTCTCACTGGTTCCCCGTCTACCCGTTCATCCTCAGGACAAATTGCAACATGTACGGAACAGGAGGTTAAAGGTGCTGATGCTCCAAGTAGGGAGATTGTTACTAAAGCGGCTGGAATGGCGAACCCGGGCACAAGGAGAAGAGAAATGAGGTGCGTTTTAGAAACCTTTCCCCATCACATGGTGTACCATCTTTTTGTTTTCTCATGCATGTTTTCGATGTAGGAAGATGCCCTTGAACCTGGAGATTTGGGACCCATGCGATGGGTACCACGCAGTATTACTTTAAAGGGTCTGCGTTTGCTCACCCAACCTCACCAAACCTCTCAGCCCCAAGAGTGTCCACCCTTATGTCTCATCCAGCTGTGGGTCTAGATATGGTCAATCCAGGTTGCATCACAGCCCCTGAACGCATTGTGTAAGAATTTCTCTCTCTTTCACTGTCTTTGTTTCATGGGTTTGTAAAAGTAATTTATTTTTATAATGGGGTTTAATGCTTTTCACTGCTGTGTTTATGCCGCTTTACACCCATTTGACACACTAACAGAGAGATATCAATACATAGGTTTTAAGATTATTACTAGTCAGATATATTCTTGTGCGGTGAATAGGGCGTGTTGAGTCCAGTTCTCTGAGCAAGGAGTAGGTCTTGTCTATTACATATTGGGTTTATGGAACGGTATCTGAGCTAATTTGAAACCCTTGTTTTATGTATCACCCCACCTCACCTTTCCCGTTAAGCAGCCATAGTGTGTTTTCTGCATGTGTGACTCTGTTCTGTTTTGTAATTCAGTTCAAGTGTGACGCTTTTTACATTCCCTCTATAAGTGATACCTTATGAGAAGTGTCCTTTTCTGTGTGACTTATTTCACTTAGAATCGTCGTACCTAAATCCACTCATCATGCTGCTACTAGCCTTATGACATTGATTTCATGGCTGAGTGATATTGCATTGTACATAAGGACCACAACTTCTTTATCCATTTTTCTCTTTCCTGGGATATTGAAGGTGGAATGAAGTGGAGGTCCTTGTCAACAGAGCAGCCCTAAACTTTGGGGTGCTTGTGTCTTGCTGATTTTTCATTTTCCCAATTTATACCCCCATGAGTGGAAGTGCCCTATGCTCTCTAAGCTGTGTTTTTTAGATGTTTCAGGACACACCGTACACTTCTCCAGAGTGGCTGTTGGCAATTTACATCCCGCCCATCAGTGTAGCAAGGCTCCCATTTCTCCATGGCCTGTCCTGCATTTCTGGTTTTGAGACTTTTTTCAGCATGGCCCTTTTGACCGATGGGTAGCGAGTCTTCTTTGTAGCGCTGATTTGCCTTTCCAGGTTGCTTGGTTGGCCAAAAAGGGCGTATGCGTTTTTTCCTGAATATATTCAGGAAAAAACGCATACGCCCTTTTTGGCCAAGGGCATCATTGTCAACGTTTTGCCACTTTTCATGTGCTTTAAAGGCGATTCGAATCTACCTCCTGAAATCTGTTTCCTGCAATTCTGCCTTGATTTCAAATCCTCTTCTTTGCCTTCCCTCAATATATTTGTGGACGAGAGTTATCATTTATAACTCTGCAGGTTTGTGAATTGCAGTGCCCTGAAGCTCCATTTTACAACTCGCTTTTTGGGAGCTGGCCGCAAAAGCGCAGGATGGCTTCAGGCCCTGTTCTGGTTCCGGGGGGGAGGATGAGCCTGTGGTTAATTCTTCTTCCTGATGGGAAAATAGAGTGACCTGTGCCTGTCCCAACACCAAGAGCTAGTCTCTCACTGGTTCCCCGTCTACCCGTTCATCCTCAGGACAAATTGCAACCTGTACTGAACAGGAGGTTAAAGGTGCTGATGCTCCAAGTAGGGAGATTGTTAGTAAAGAGGCTGGAATGGCGAACCCAGGCACAAGGAGAAGAGAAATGAGGTGCGTTTTAGAAACCTTTCCCCATCACATGGTGTACCATCGTTTTGTTTTCTCATGCATGTTTTCGATGTAGGAAGATGCCCTTAAACCTGGAGATTTGGGACCCATGCGATGGGTACCACGCAGTATTACTTTAAAGGGTCTGCGTTTGCTCACCCAACCTCACCAAACCTCTCAGCCCCAAGAGTGTCCACCCTTATGTCTCATCCAGCTGTGGGTCTAGATATGGTCAATCCAGGTTGCATCACAGCCCCTGAACGCATTGTGTAAGAATTTCTCTCTCTTTCACTGTCTTTGTTTCATGGGTTTGTAAAAGTAATTTATTTTTATAATGGGGTTTAGCTGCTTTTCACTGCTGTGTTTATGCCGCTTTACACCCACTTGACACACTAACAGAGAGATATCAATACATAGGTTTTAAGATTATTACTAGTCAGATATATTCTTGTGCGGTGAATAGGGCGTGTTGAGTCCAGTTCTCTGAGCAAGGAGTAGGTCTTGTCTATTACATATTGGGTTTATGGAACGGTATCTGAGCTAATTTGAAACCCTTGTTTTATGTATCACCCCACCTCACCTTTCCCGTTAAGCAGCCATAGTGTGTTTTCTGCATGTGTGACTCTGTTCTGTTTTGTAATTCAGTTCAAGTGTAACGGTTTTGACATTCCCTCTATAAGTGATACCTTATGAGAAGTGTCCTTTTCTGTGTGACTTATTTCACTTAGAATCGTCGTACCTAAATCCACTCATCATGCTGCTACTAGCCTTATGACATTGATTTCATGGCTGAGTGATATTCCATTGTACATAAGGACCACAACTTCTTTATCCATTTTTCTCTTTCCTGGGATATTGAAGGTGGAATGAAGTGGAGGTCCTTGTCAACAGAGCAGCCCTAAACTTTGGGGTGCTTGTGTCTTGCTGATTTTTCATTTTCCCAATTTATACCCCCATGAGTGGAAGTGCCCTATGCTCTCTAAGCTGTGTTTTTTAGATGTTTCAGGACACACCGTACACTTCTCCAGAGTGGCTGTTGGCAATTTACATCCCGCCCATCAGTGTAGCAAGGCTCCCATTTCTCCATGGCCTGTCCTGCATTTCTGGTTTTGAGACTTTTTTCAGCATGGCCCTTTTGACCGATGGGTAGCGAGTCTTCTTTGTAGCGCTGATTTGCCTTTCCAGGTTGCTTGGTTGGCCAAAAAGGGCGTATGCGTTTTTTCCTGAATATATTCAGGAAAAAACGCATACGCCCTTTTTGGCCAAGGGCATCATTGTCAACGTTTTGCCCCTTTTCATGTGCTTTAAAGGCGATTCGAATCTACCTCCTGAAATCTGTTTCCTGCAATTCTGCCTTGATTTCAAATCCTCTTCTTTGCCTTCCCTCAATATATTTGTGGACGAGA
The DNA here is from genome assembly GCF_028023285.1 of Balaenoptera ricei. Taxonomy (NCBI): domain Eukaryota; kingdom Metazoa; phylum Chordata; class Mammalia; order Artiodactyla; family Balaenopteridae; genus Balaenoptera; species Balaenoptera ricei. The sequence continues at coordinate 222,525 of NW_026777461.1, read as the reverse complement.
GTTATCATTTATAACTCTGCAGGTTTGTGAATTGCAGTGCCCTGAAGCTCCATTTTACAACTCGCTTTTTGGGAGCTGGCCGCAAAAGCGCAGGATGGCTTCAGGCCCTGTTCTGGTTCCGGGGGGGAGGATGAGCCTGTGGTTAATTCTTCTTCCTGATGGGAAAATAGAGTGACCTGTGCCTGTCCCAACACCAAGAGCTAGTCTCTCACTGGTTCCCCGTCTACCCGTTCATCCTCAGGACAAATTGCAACCTGTACTGAACAGGAGGTTAAAGGTGCTGATGCTCCAAGTAGGGAGATTGCTAGTAAAGTGGCTGGAATGGCGAACCCGAGCACAAGGAGATGAGAAATGAGGTGCGTTTTAGAAACCTTTCCCCATCACACGGTGTACCATCTTCTGGGTTTCTCATGCATGTTTTCGATGTAGCAAGATGCCCTTGAACCTGGAGATTTGGGACCCATGCGATGGGTACCACACAGTATTAATTTAAAGGGTCTGCGTTTGCTCACCCAACCTCACCAAACCTCTCAGCCCCAAGAGTGTCCACCCTTATGTCTCATCCAGCTGTGGGTCTAGATATGGTCAATCCAGGTTGCATCACAGCCCCTGAACGCATTGTGTAAGAATTTCGCTCTCTTTCACTGTCTTTGTTTCATGGGTTTGTAAAAGTAATTTATTTTTATAATGGGGTTTAGCTGCTTTTCACTGCTGTGTTTATGCCGCTTTACACCCACTTGACACACTAACAGAGAGATATCAATACATAGGTTTTAAGATTATTACTAGTCAGATATATTCTTGTGCGGTGAATAGGGCGTGTTGAGTCCAGTTCTCTGAGCAAGGAGTAGGTCTTGTCTATTACATATTGGGTTTATGGAACGCTATCTGAGCTAATTTGAAACCCTTGTTTTATGTATCACCCCACCTCACCTTTCCCGTTAAGCAGCCATAGTGTGTTTTCTGCATGTGTGACTCCGTTCTGTTTTGTAATTCAGTTCAAGTGTAACGGTTTTTACATTCCCTCTATCAGTGATACCATATGAGAAGTGTCCTTTTCTGTGTGACTTATTTCACTTAGAATCGTCGTACCTAAATCCACTCATCATGCTGCTACTAGCCTTATGACATTGATTTCATGGCTGAGTGATATTCCATTGTACATAAGGACCACAACTTCTTTATCCATTTTTCTCTTTCCTGGGATATTGAAGGTGGAATGAAGTGGAGGTCCTTGTCAAGAGAGCACCCCTAAACTTTGCGGTGCTTGTGTCTTGCTGATTTTTAATTTTCCCAATGTATACCCCCATGAGTGGAAGTGCCTTATGTTCTCTAAGCTTTGCTTTTTAGACGTTTCAGGACTCTCCGTACACTTCTCCAGAGTGGCTGTTGGCAATTTACATCCCGCCCATCAGTGTAGCAAGGCTCCCATTTCTCCATGGCCTGTCCTGCATTTCTGGTTTTGACACTTTTTTCAGCATGGTCCTTTTGACCGATGGGAAGCGAGACTTCTTTGTAGCACTGATTTGCCTTTCCAGGTTGCTTGGTTGGCCAAAAAGGGCGTATGCGTTTTTCCTGAATATATTCAGGAAAAAACGCATACGCCCTTTTTGGCCAAGGGCATCATTGTCAACGTTTTGCCGCTTTTCATGTGCTTTAAAGGCGATTCGAATCTACCTCCTGAAATCTGTTTCCTGCAATTCTGCCTTGATTTCAAATCCTCTTCTTTGCCTTCCCTCAATATATTTGTGGACGAGAGTTATCATTTATAACTCTGCAGGTTTGTGAATTGCAGTGCCCTGAAGCTCCATTTTACAACTCGTCTTTTTGGGAGATGGCCGCAAAAGCGCAGGGTGGCTTCAGGCCCTGTTCTGGTTCCGTGGGGCAGGATGAGCCTGTGGTTAATTCTTCTTCCTGATGGGAAAATAGAGTGACCTCTGCATGTCCCAACACCAAGAGATAGTCTCTCATTGGTTCCATGTCTTCCCGTTCATCCTCAGGACAAATTGCAACCTGTACGGAACAGGAGGTTAAAGGTGCTGATGCTCCAAGTAGGGAGATTGCTAGTAAAGTGGCTGGAATGGCGAACCCGAGCACAAGGAGATGAGAAATGAGGTGCGTTTTAGAAACCTTTCCCCATCACACGGTGTACCATCTTCTGGGTTTCTCATGCATGTTTTCGATGTAGCAAGATGCCCTTGAACCTGGAGATTTGGGACCCATGCGATGGGTACCACGCAGTATTACTTTAAAGGGTCTGCGTTTGCTCACCCAACCTCACCAAACCTCTCAGCCCCAAGAGTGTCCACCCTTATGTCTCATCCAGCTGTGGGTCTAGATATGGTCAATCCAGGTTGCATCACAGCCCCTGAACGCATTGTGTAAGAATTTCGCTCTCTTTCACTGTCTTTGTTTCATGGGTTTGTAAAAGTAATTTATTTTTATAATGGGGTTTAGCTGCTTTTCACTGCTGTGTTTATGCCGCTTTACACCCACTTGACACACTAACAGAGAGATATCAATACATAGGTTTTAAGATTATTACTAGTCAGATATATTCTTGTGCGGTGAATAGGGCGTGTTGAGTCCAGTTCTCTGAGCAAGGAGTAGGTCTTGTCTATTACATATTGGGTTTATGGAACGGTATCTGAGCTAATTTGAAACCCTTGTTTTATGTATCACCCCACCTCACCTTTCCCGTTAAGCAGCCATAGTGTGTTTTCTGCATGTGTGACTCCGTTCTGTTTTGTAATTCAGTTCAAGTGTAACGGTTTTTACATTCCCTCTATCACTGATACCTTATGAGAAGTGTCCTTTTCTGTGTGACTTATTTCACTTAGAATCGTCGTACCTAAATCCACTCATCATGCTGCTACTAGCCTTATGACATTGATTTCATGGCTGAGTGATATTCCATTGTACATAAGGACCACAACTCCTTTATCCATTTTTCTCTTTCCTGGGATATTGAAGGTGGAATGAAGTGGAGGTCCTTGTCAACAGGGCAGCCCTAAACTTTGGGGTGCTTGTGTCTTGCTGATTTTTCATTTTCCCAATTTATACCCCCATGAGTGGAAGTGCCCTATGCTCACTAAGCTGTGTTGTTTAGATGTTTAAGGACACACCGTACACTTCTCCAGAGTGGCTGTTGGCAATTTACATCCCGCCCATCAGTGTAGCAAGGCTCCCATTTCTCCATGGCCTGTCCTGCATTTCTGTTTTTGACACTTTTTTCAGCATGGCCCTTTTGACCGATGGGAAGTGAGTCTTCTTTGTAGCGCTGATTTGCCTTTCCAGGTTGCTTGGATGGCCAAAAAGGGCGTATGCGTTTTTTCCTGAATATATTCAGGAAAAAACGCATACGCCCTTTTTGGCCAAGGGCATCATTGTCAACGTTTTGCCGCTTTTCATGTGCTTTAAAGGCGATTCGAATCTACCTCCTGAAATCTGTTTCCTGCAATTCTGCCTTGATTTCAAATCCTCTTCTTTGCCTTCCCTCAATATATTTGTGGACGAGAGTTATCATTTATAACTCTGCAGGTTTGTGAATTGCAGTGCCCTGAAGCTCCATTTTACAACTCGCTTTTTAGGGAGCTGGCCGCCAAAGCGCAGGATGGCTTCAGGCCCTGTTCTGGTTCCGGGGGGCAGGCTGAGCCTGTGGTTAATTCTTCTTCCTGATGGGAAAATAGAGTTACCTGTGCCTGTCCCTACACCAAGATCTAGTCTCTCATTGGTTCCACGTCTTCCCGTTCACCCTCAGGACAAATTGCAACCTGTACGGAACAGGAGGTTAAAGGTGCTGATGCTCCAAGTAGGGAGATTGCTAGTAAAGCGGCTGGAATAGCGAACCCGGGCACAAGGAGATGAGAAATGAGGTGCGTTTTAGAAACCTTTCCCCATCACACGGTGTACCATCTTCTGGGTTTCTCATGCATGTTTTCGATGTAGCAAGATGCCCTTGAACCTGGAGATTTGGGACCCATGCGATGGGTACCACGCAGTATTATTTTAAATGGTCTGCGTTTGCTCACCCAACATCACCAAACCTCTCAGCCTCAAGAGTGTCCACCCTTATGTCTCATCCAGCTGTGGGTCTAGATATGGTCAATCCAGGTTGCATCACAGCCCCTGAACGCATTGTGTAAGAATTTCGCTCTCTTTCACTGTCTTTGTTTCATGGGTTTTTCAAAGTAATTTATTTTTATAATGGGGTTTAGCTGCTTTTCATTGCTGTGTTTATGCCGCTTTACACCCACTTGACACACTAACAGAGAGATATCAATACATAGGTTTTAAGATTATTACTAGTCAGATATATTCTTGTGCGGTGAATAGGGCGTGTTGAGTCCAGTTCTCTGAGCAAGGAGTAGGTCTTGTCTATTACATATTGGGTTTATGGAACGCTATCTGAGCTAATTTGAAACCCTTGTTTTATGTATCACCCCACCTCACCTTTCCCGTTAAGCAGCCATAGTGTGTTTTCTGCATGTGTGACTCCGTTCTGTTTTGTAATTCAGTTCAAGTGTAACGGTTTTTACATTCCCTCTATCAGTGATACCTTATGAGAAGTGTCCTTTTCTGTGTGACTTATTTCACTTAGAATCGTCGTACCTAAATCCACTCATCATGCTGCTACTAGCCTTATGACATTGATTTCATGGCTGAGTGATATTCCATTGTACATAAGGACCACAACTCCTTTATCCATTTTTCTCTTTCCTGGGATATTGAAGGTGGAATGAAGTGGAGGTCCTTGTCAACAGGGCAGCCCTAAACTTTGGGGTGCTTGTGTCTTGCTGATTTTTAATTTTCCCAATTTATACCCCCATGAGTGGAAGTGCCCTATGCTCACTAAGCTGTGTTGTTTAGATGTTTAAGGACACACCGTACACTTCTCCAGAGTGGCTGTTGGCAATTTACATCCCGCCCATCAGTGTAGCAAGGCTCCCATTTCTCCATGGCCTGTCCTGCATTTCTGGTTTTGACACTTTTTTCAGCATGGCCCTTTTGACCGATGGGAAGCGAGTCTTCTTTGTAGCGCTGATTTGCCTTTCCAGGTTGCTTGGTTGGCCAAAAAGGGCGTATGCGTTTTTTCCTGAATATATTCAGGAAAAAACGCATACGCCCTTTTTGGCCAAGGGCATCATTGTCAACGTTTTGCCGCTTTTCATGTGCTTTAAAGGCGATTCGAATCTACCTCCTGAAATCTGTTTCCTGCAATTCTGCCTTGATTTCAAATCCTCTTCTTTGCCTTCCCTCAATATATTTGTGGACGAGAGTTATCATTTATAACTCTGCAGGTTTGTGAATTGCAGTGCCCTGAAGCTCCATTTTACAACTCGCTTTTTAGGGAGCTGGCCGCCAAAGCGCAGGATGGCTTCAGGCCCTGTTCTGGTTCCGGGGGGCAGGCTGAGCCTGTGGTTAATTCTTCTTCCTGATGGGAAAATAGAGTGACCTGTGCCTGTTCCTACACCAAGATCTAGTCTCTCATTGGTTCCACGTCTTCCCGTTCACCCTCAGGACAAATTGCAACCTGTACAGAACAGGAGGTTAAAGGTGCTGATGCTCCAAGTAGGGAGATTGCTAGTAAAGCGGCTGGAATAGCGAACCCGGGCACAAGGAGATGAGAAATGAGGTGCGTTTTAGAAACCTTTCCCCATCACACGGTGTACCATCTTCTGGGTTTCTCATGCATGTTTTCGATGTAGGAAGATGCCCTTGAACCTGGAGATTTGGGGCCCATTGGATGGCCACCACTCACTATTATTTTAAAGGGTCTGAGTTTGCTCACCCAACCTCACCAAACCTCTCAGCCCCAAGAGTGTCCACCCTTATGTCTCATCCAGCTGTGGGTCTAGATATGGTCAATCCAGGTTGCATCACAGCCCCTGAACGCATTGTGTAAGAATTTCTCTCTCTTTCACTGTCTTTGTTTCATGGGTTTTTCAAAGTAATTTATGTTTATAATGGGGTTTAGCTGCTTTTCACTGCTGTGTTTATGCCGCTTTACACCCACTTGACACACTAACAGAGAGATATCAATACATAGGTTTTAAGATTATTACTAGTCAGATATATTCTTGTGCGGTGAATAGGGCGTGTTGAGTCCAGTTCTCTGAGCAAGGAGTAGGTCTTGTCTATTACATATTGGGTTTATGGAACGCTATCTGAGCTAATTTGAAACCCTTGTTTTATGTATCACCCCACCTCACCTTTCCCGTTAAGCAGCCATAGTGTGTTTTCTGCATGTGTGACTCTGTTCTGTTTTGTAATTCAGTTCAAGTGTAACGGTTTTTACATTCCCTCTATAAGTGATACCTTATGAGAAGTGTCCTTTTCTGTGTGACTTATTTCACTTAGAATCGTCGTGCCTAAATCCACTCATCATGCTGCTACTAGCCTTATGACATTGATTTCATGGCTGAGTGATATTCCATTGTATATAAGGACCACAACTTCTTTATCCATTTTTCTCTTTCCTGGGATATTGAAGGTGGAATGAAGTGGAGGTCCTTGTCAAGAGAGCACCCCTAAACGTTGCGGTGCTTGTGTCTTGCTGATTTTTAATTTTCCCAATGTATACCCCCATGAGTGGAAGTGCCTTATGCTCTCTAAGCTTTGCTTTTTAGACGTTTCAGGACTCTCCGTACACTTCTCCAGAGTGGCTGTTGGCAATTTACATCCCGCCCATCAGTGTAGCAAGGCTCCCATTTCTCCATGGCCTGTCCTGCATTTCTGGTTTTGACACTTTTTTCAGCATGGTCCTTTTGACCGATGGGAAGCGAGACTTCTTTGTAGCACTGATTTGCCTTTCCAGGTTGCTTGGTTGGCCAAAAAGGGCGTATGCGTTTTTCCTGAATATATTCAGGAAAAAACGCATACGCCCTTTTTGGCCAAGGGCATCATTGTCAACGTTTTGCCGCTTTTCATGTGCTTTAAAGGCGATTCGAATCTACCTCCTGAAATCTGTTTCCTGCAATTCTGCCTTGATTTCAAATCCTCTTCTTTGCCTTCCCTCAATATATTTGTGGACGAGAGTTATCATTTATAACTCTGCAGGTTTGTGAATTGCAGTGCCCTGAACCTCCATTTTACAACTCGTCTTTTTGGGAGATGGCCGCAAAAGCGCAGGGTGGCTTCAGGCCCTGTTCTGGTTCCGGGGGGCAGGATGAGCCTGTGGTTAATTCTTCTTCCTGATGGGAAAATAGAGTGACCTCTGCATGTCCCAACACCAAGAGCTAGTCTCTCATTGGTTCCATGTCTTCCCGTTCATCCTCAGGACAAATTGCAACCTGTACGGAACAGGAGGTTAAAGGTGCTGATGCTCCAAGTAGGGAGATTGCTAGTAAAGTGGCTGGAATGGCGAACCCGAGCACAAGTAGATGAGAAATGAGGTGCGTTTTAGAAACCTTTCCCCATCACACGGTGTACCATCTTCTGGGTTTCTCATGCATGTTTTCGATGTAGCAAGATGCCCTTGAACCTGGAGATTTGGGACCCATGCGATGGGTACCACGCAGTATTACTTTAAAGGGTCTGCGTTTGCTCACCCAACCTCACCAAACCTCTCAGCCCCAAGAGTGTCCACCCTTATGTCTCATCCAGCTGTGGGTCTAGATATGGTCAATCCAGGTTGCATCACAGCCCCTGAACGCATTGTGTAAGAATTTCGCTCTCTTTCACTGTCTTTGTTTCATGGGTTTGTAAAAGTAATTTATTTTTATAATGGGGTTTAGCTGCTTTTCACTGCTGTGTTTATGCCGCTTTACACCCACTTGACACACTAACAGAGAGATATCAATACATAGGTTTTAAGATTATTACTAGTCAGATATATTCTTGTGCGGTGAATAGGGCGTGTTGAGTCCAGTTCTCTGAGCAAGGAGTAGGTCTTGTCTATTACATATTGGGTTTATGGAACGGTATCTGAGCTAATTTGAAACCCTTGTTTTATGTATCACCCCACCTCACCTTTCCCGTTAAGCAGCCATAGTGTGTTTTCTGCATGTGTGACTCCGTTCTGTTTTGTAATTCAGTTCAAGTGTAACGGTTTTTACATTCCCTCTATCACTGATACCTTATGAGAAGTGTCCTTTTCTGTGTGACTTATTTCACTTAGAATCGTCGTACCTAAATCCACTCATCATGCTGCTACTAGCCTTATGACATTGATTTCATGGCTGAGTGATATTCCATTGTACATAAGGACCACAACTCCTTTATCCATTTTTCTCTTTCCTGGGATATTGAAGGTGGAATGAAGTGGAGGTCCTTGTCAACAGGGCAGCCCTAAACTTTGGGGTGCTTGTGTCTTGCTGATTTTTCATTTTCCCAATTTATACCCCCATGAGTGGAAGTGCCCTATGCTCACTAAGCTGTGTTGTTTAGATGTTTAAGGACACACCGTACACTTCTCCAGAGTGGCTGTTGGCAATTTACATCCCGCCCATCAGTGTAGCAAGGCTCCCATTTCTCCATGGCCTGTCCTGCATTTCTGTTTTTGACACTTTTTTCAGCATGGCCCTTTTGACCGATGGGAAGTGAGTCTTCTTTGTAGCGCTGATTTGCCTTTCCAGGTTGCTTGGATGGCCAAAAAGGGCGTATGCGTTTTTTCCTGAATATATTCAGGAAAAAACGCATACGCCCTTTTTGGCCAAGGGCATCATTGTCAACGTTTTGCCGCTTTTCATGTGCTTTAAAGGCGATTCGAATCTACCTCCTGAAATCTGTTTCCTGCAATTCTGCCTTGATTTCAAATCCTCTTCTTTGCCTTCCCTCAATATATTTGTGGACGAGAGTTATCATTTATAACTCTGCAGGTTTGTGAATTGCAGTGCCCTGAAGCTCCATTTTACAACTCGCTTTTTAGGGAGCTGGCCGCCAAAGCGCAGGATGGCTTCAGGCCCTGTTCTGGTTCCGGGGGGCAGGCTGAGCCTGTGGTTAATTCTTCTTCCTGATGGGAAAATAGAGTTACCTGTGCCTGTCCCTACACCAAGATCTAGTCTCTCATTGGTTCCACGTCTTCCCGTTCACCCTCAGGACAAATTGCAACCTGTACGGAACAGGAGGTTAAAGGTGCTGATGCTCCAAGTAGGGAGATTGCTAGTAAAGCGGCTGGAATAGCGAACCCGGGCACAAGGAGATGAGAAATGAGGTGCGTTTTAGAAACCTTTCCCCATCACACGGTGTACCATCTTCTGGGTTTCTCATGCATGTTTTCGATGTAGCAAGATGCCCTTGAACCTGGAGATTTGGGACCCATGCGATGGGTACCACGCAGTATTATTTTAAATGGTCTGCGTTTGCTCACCCAACATCACCAAACCTCTCAGCCTCAAGAGTGTCCACCCTTATGTCTCATCCAGCTGTGGGTCTAGATATGGTCAATCCAGGTTGCATCACAGCCCCTGAACGCATTGTGTAAGAATTTCGCTCTCTTTCACTGTCTTTGTTTCATGGGTTTTTCAAAGTAATTTATTTTTATAATGGGGTTTAGCTGCTTTTCATTGCTGTGTTTATGCCGCTTTACACCCACTTGACACACTAACAGAGAGATATCAATACATAGGTTTTAAGATTATTACTAGTCAGATATATTCTTGTGCGGTGAATAGGGCGTGTTGAGTCCAGTTCTCTGAGCAAGGAGTAGGTCTTGTCTATTACATATTGGGTTTATGGAACGCTATCTGAGCTAATTTGAAACCCTTGTTTTATGTATCACCCCACCTCACCTTTCCCGTTAAGCAGCCATAGTGTGTTTTCTGCATGTGTGACTCCGTTCTGTTTTGTAATTCAGTTCAAGTGTAACGGTTTTTACATTCCCTCTATCAGTGATACCTTATGAGAAGTGTCCTTTTCTGTGTGACTTATTTCACTTAGAATCGTCGTACCTAAATCCACTCATCATGCTGCTACTAGCCTTATGACATTGATTTCATGGCTGAGTGATATTCCATTGTACATAAGGACCACAACTCCTTTATCCATTTTTCTCTTTCCTGGGATATTGAAGGTGGAATGAAGTGGAGGTCCTTGTCAACAGGGCAGCCCTAAACTTTGGGGTGCTTGTGTCTTGCTGATTTTTCATTTTCCCAATTTATACCCCCATGAGTGGAAGTGCCCTATGCTCACTAAGCTGTGTTGTTTAGATGTTTAAGGACACACCGTACACTTCTCCAGAGTGGCTGTTGGCAATTTACATCCCGCCCATCAGTGTAGCAAGGCTCCCATTTCTCCATGGCCTGTCCTGCATTTCTGGTTTTGACACTTTTTTCAGCATGGCCCTTTTGACCGATGGGAAGCGAGTCTTCTTTGTAGCGCTGATTTGCCTTTCCAGGTTGCTTGGTTGGCCAAAAAGGGCGTATGCGTTTTTTCCTGAATATATTCAGGAAAAAACGCATACGCCCTTTTTGGCCAAGGGCATCATTGTCAACGTTTTGCCGCTTTTCATGTGCTTTAAAGGCGATTCGAATCTACCTCCTGAAATCTGTTTCCTGCAATTCTGCCTTGATTTCAAATCCTCTTCTTTGCCTTCCCTCAATATATTTGTGGACGAGAGTTATCATTTATAACTCTGCAGGTTTGTGAATTGCAGTGCCCTGAAGCTCCATTTTACAACTCGCTTTTTAGGGAGCTGGCCGCCAAAGCGCAGGATGGCTTCAGGCCCTGTTCTGGTTCCGGGGGGCAGGCTGAGCCTGTGGTTAATTCTTCTTCCTGATGGGAAAATAGAGTGACCTGTGCCTGTTCCTACACCAAGATCTAGTCTCTCATTGGTTCCACGTCTTCCCGTTCACCCTCAGGACAAATTGCAACCTGTACAGAACAGGAGGTTAAAGGTGCTGATGCTCCAAGTAGGGAGATTGCTAGTAAAGCGGCTGGAATAGCGAACCCGGGCACAAGGAGATGAGAAATGAGGTGCGTTTTAGAAACCTTTCCCCATCACACGGTGTACCATCTTCTGGGTTTCTCATGCATGTTTTCGATGTAGGAAGATGCCCTTGAACCTGGAGATTTGGGGCCCATTGGATGGCCACCACTCACTATTATTTTAAAGGGTCTGAGTTTGCTCACCCAACCTCACCAAACCTCTCAGCCCCAAGAGTGTCCACCCTTATGTCTCATCCAGCTGTGGGTCTAGATATGGTCAATCCAGGTTGCATCACAGCCCCTGAACGCATTGTGTAAGAATTTCTCTCTCTTTCACTGTCTTTGTTTCATGGGTTTTTCAAAGTAATTTATGTTTATAATGGGGTTTAGCTGCTTTTCACTGCTGTGTTTATGCCGCTTTACACCCACTTGACACACTAACAGAGAGATATCAATACATAGGTTTTAAGATTATTACTAGTCAGATATATTCTTGTGCGGTGAATAGGGCGTGTTGAGTCCAGTTCTCTGAGCAAGGAGTAGGTCTTGTCTATTACATATTGGGTTTATGGAACGCTATCTGAGCTAATTTGAAACCCTTGTTTTATGTATCACCCCACCTCACCTTTCCCGTTAAGCAGCCATAGTGTGTTTTCTGCATGTGTGACTCTGTTCTGTTTTGTAATTCAGTTCAAGTGTAACGGTTTTGACATTCCCTCTATAAGTGATACCTTATGAGAAGTGTCCTTTTCTGTGTGACTTATTTCACTTAGAATCGTCGTACCTAAATCCACTCATCATGCTGCTACTAGCCTTATGACATTGATTTCATGGCTGAGTGATATTGCATTGTACATAAGGACCACAACTTCTTTATCCATTTTTCTCTTTCCTGGGATATTGAAGGTGGAATGAAGTGGAGGTCCTTGTCAACAGAGCAGCCCTAAACTTTGGGGTGCTTGTGTCTTGCTGATTTTTCATTTTCCCAATTTATACCCCTATGAGTGGAAGTGCCCTATGCTCTCTAAGCTGTGTTTTTTAGATGTTTCAGGACACACCGTACACTTCTCCAGAGTGGCTGTTGGCAATTTACATCCCGCCCATCAGTGTAGCAAGGCTCCCATTTCTCCATGGCCTGTCCTGCATTTCTGGTTTTGAGACTTTTTTCAGCATGGCCCTTTTGACCGATGGGTAGCGAGTCTTCTTTGTAGCGCTGATTTGCCTTTCCAGGTTGCTTGGTTGGCCAAAAAGGGCGTATGCGTTTTTTCCTGAATATATTCAGGAAAAAACGCATACGCCCTTTTTGGCCAAGGGCATCATTGTCAACGTTTTGCCGCTTTTCATGTGCTTTAAAGGCGATTCGAATCTACCTCCTGAAATCTGTTTCCTGCAATTCTGCCTTGATTTCAAATCCTCTTCTTTGCCTTCCCTCAATATATTTGTGGACGAGAGTTATCATTTATAACTCTGCAGGTTTGTGAATTGCAGTGCCCTGAAGCTCCATTTTACAACTCGCTTTTTTGGGAGCTGGCCGCAAAAGCGCAGGATGGCTTCAGGCCCTGTTCTGGTTCCGGGGGGGAGGATGAGCCTGTGGTTAATTCTTCTTCCTGATGGGAAAATAGAGTGACCTCTGCCTGTCCCAACACCAAGAGCTAGTCTCTCACTGGTTCCCCGTCTACCCGTTCATCCTCAGGACAAATTGCAACATGTACGGAACAGGAGGTTAAAGGTGCTGATGCTCCAAGTAGGGAGATTGTTACTAAAGCGGCTGGAATGGCGAACCCGGGCACAAGGAGAAGAGAAATGAGGTGCGTTTTAGAAACCTTTCCCCATCACATGGTGTACCATCTTTTTGTTTTCTCATGCATGTTTTCGATGTAGGAAGATGCCCTTGAACCTGGAGATTTGGGACCCATGCGATGGGTACCACGCAGTATTACTTTAAAGGGTCTGCGTTTGCTCACCCAACCTCACCAAACCTCTCAGCCCCAAGAGTGTCCACCCTTATGTCTCATCCAGCTGTGGGTCTAGATATGGTCAATCCAGGTTGCATCACAGCCCCTGAACGCATTGTGTAAGAATTTCTCTCTCTTTCACTGTCTTTGTTTCATGGGTTTGTAAAAGTAATTTATTTTTATAATGGGGTTTAGCTGCTTTTCACTGCTGTGTTTATGCCGCTTTACACCCATTTGACACACTAACAGAGAGATATCAATACATAGGTTTTAAGATTATTACTAGTCAGATATATATTGTGCGCTGAATAGGGTGTGTTGAGTCCAGTTCTCTGAGCAAGGAGTAGGTCTTGTCTATTACATATTGGGTTTATGGAACGGTATCTGAGCTAATTTGAAACCCTTGTTTTATGTATCACCCCACCTCACCTTTCCCGTTAAGCAGCCATAGTGTGTTTTCTGCATGTGTGACTCTGTTCTGTTTTGTAATTCAGTTCAAGTGTAACGGTTTTGACATTCCCTCTATAAGTGATACCTTATGAGAAGTGTCCTTTTCTGTGTGACTTATTTCACTTAGAATCGTCGTACCTAAATCCACTCATCATGCTGCTACTAGCCTTATGACATTGATTTCATGGCTGAGTGATATTGCATTGTACATAAGGACCACAACTTCTTTATCCATTTTTCTCTTTCCTGGGATATTGAAGGTGGAATGAAGTGGAGGTCCTTGTCAACAGAGCAGCCCTAAACTTTGGGGTGCTTGTGTCTTGCTGATTTTTCATTTTCCCAATTTATACCCCCATGAGTGGAAGTGCCCTATGCTCTCTAAGCTGTGTTTTTTAGATGTTTCCGGACACACCGTACACTTCTCCAGAGTGGCTGTTGGCAATTTACATCCCGCCCATCAGTGTAGCAAGGCTCCCATTTCTCCATGGCCTGTCCTGCATTTCTGGTTTTGAGACTTTTTTCAGCATGGCCCTTTTGACCGATGGGTAGCGAGTCTTCTTTGTAGCGCTGATTTGCCTTTCCAGGTTGCTTGGTTGGCCAAAAAGGGCGTATGCGTTTTTTCCTGAATATATTCAGGAAAAAACGCATACGCCCTTTTTGGCCAAGGGCATCATTGTCAACGTTTTGCCGCTTTTCATGTGCTTTAAAGGCGATTCGAATCTACCTCCTGAAATCTGTTTCCTGCAATTCTGCCTTAATTTCAAATCCTCTTCTTTGCCTTCCCTCAATATATTTGTGGACGAGAGTTATCATTTATAACTCTGCAGGTTTGTGAATTGCAGTGCCCTGAAGCTCCATTTTACAACTCGCTTTTTTGGGAGCTGGCCGCAAAAGCGCAGGATGGCTTCAGGCCCTGTTCTGGTTCCAGGGGGGAGGATGAGCCCGTGGTTAATTCTTCTTCCTGATGGGAAAATAGAGTGACCTGTGCCTGTCCCAACACCAAGAGCTAGTCTCTCACTAGTTCCCCGTCTACCCGTTCATCCTCAGGAGAAATTGCAACCTGTACGGAACAGGAGGTTAAAGGTGCTGATGCTCCAAGTAGGGAGATTATTAGTAAAGCGGCTGGAATGGCGAACCCGGGCACAAGGAGAAGAGAAATGAGGTGCGTTTTAGAAACCTTTCCCCATCACATGGTGTACCATCTTTTTGTTTTCTCATGCATGTTTTCGATGTAGGAAGATGCCCTTGAACCTGGAGATTTGGGACCCTTGCGATGGGTACCACGCAGTATTACTTTAAAGGGTCTGCGTTTGCTCACCCAACCTCACCAAACCTCTCAGCCCCAAGAGTGTCCACCCTTATGTCTCATCCAGCTGTGGGTCTAGATATGGTCAATCCAGGTTGCATCACAGCCCCTGAACGCATTGTGTAAGAATTTCTCTCTCTTTCACTGTCTTTGTTTCATGGGTTTTTCGAAGTAATTTATTTTTATAATGGGGTTTAGCTGCTTTTCACTGCTGTGTTTATGCCGCTTTACACCCATTTGACACACTAACAGAGAGATATCAATACATAGGTTTTAAGATTATTACTAGTCAGATATATACTTGTGCGCTGAATAGGGTGTGTTGAGTCCAGTTCTCTGAGCAAGGAGTAGGTCTTGTCTATTACATATTGGGTTTATGGAACGGTATCTGAGCTAATTTGAAACCCTTGTTTTATGTATCACCCCACCTCACCTTTCCCGTTAAGCAGCCATAGTGTGTTTTCTGCATGTGTGACTCTGTTCTGTTTTGTAATTCAGTTCAAGTGTAACGGTTTTGACATTCCCTCTATAAGTGATACCTTATGAGAAGTGTCCTTTTCTGTGTGACTTATTTCACTTAGAATCGTCGTACCTAAATCCACTCATCATGCTGCTACTAGCCTTATGACATTGATTTCATGGCTGAGTGATATTGCATTGTACATAAGGACCACAACTTCTTTATCCATTTTTCTCTTTCCTGGGATATTGAAGGTGGAATGAAGTGGAGGTCCTTGTCAACAGAGCAGCCCTAAACTTTGGGGTGCTTGTGTCTTGCTGATTTTTCATTTTCCCAATTTATACCCCCATGAGTGGAAGTGCCCTATGCTCTCTAAGCTGTGTTTTTTAGATGTTTCCGGACACACCGTACACTTCTCCAGAGTGGCTGTTGGCAATTTACATCCCGCCCATCAGTGTAGCAAGGCTCCCATTTCTCCATGGCCTGTCCTGCATTTCTGGTTTTGAGACTTTTTTCAGCATGGCCCTTTTGACCGATGGGTAGCGAGTCTTCTTTGTAGCGCTGATTTGCCTTTCCAGGTTGCTTGGTTGGCCAAAAAGGGCGTATGCGTTTTTTCCTGAATATATTCAGGAAAAAACGCATACGCCCTTTTTGGCCAAGGGCATCATTGTCAACGTTTTGCCGCTTTTCATGTGCTTTAAAGGCGATTCGAATCTACCTCCTGAAATCTGTTTCCTGCAATTCTGCCTTAATTTCAAATCCTCTTCTTTGCCTTCCCTCAATATATTTGTGGACGAGAGTTATCATTTATAACTCTGCAGGTTTGTGAATTGCAGTGCCCTGAAGCTCCATTTTACAACTCGCTTTTTTGGGAGCTGGCCGCAAAAGCGCAGGATGGCTTCAGGCCCTGTTCTGGTTCCAGGGGGGAGGATGAGCCCGTGGTTAATTCTTCTTCCTGATGGGAAAATAGAGTGACCTGTGCCTGTCCCAACACCAAGAGCTAGTCTCTCACTAGTTCCCCGTCTACCCGTTCATCCTCAGGAGAAATTGCAACCTGTACGGAACAGGAGGTTAAAGGTGCTGATGCTCCAAGTAGGGAGATTATTAGTAAAGCGGCTGGAATGGCGAACCCGGGCACAAGGAGAAGAGAAATGAGGTGCGTTTTAGAAACCTTTCCCCATCACATGGTGTACCATCTTTTTGTTTTCTCATGCATGTTTTCGATGTAGGAAGATGCCCTTGAACCTGGAGATTTGGGACCCTTGCGATGGGTACCACGCAGTATTACTTTAAAGGGTCTGCGTTTGCTCACCCAACCTCACCAAACCTCTCAGCCCCAAGAGTGTCCACCCTTATGTCTCATCCAGCTGTGGGTCTAGATATGGTCAATCCAGGTTGCATCACAGCCCCTGAACGCATTGTGTAAGAATTTCTCTCTCTTTCACTGTCTTTGTTTCATGGGTTTTTCGAAGTAATTTATTTTTATAATGGGGTTTAGCTGCTTTTCACTGCTGTGTTTATGCCGCTTTACACCCATTTGACACACTAACAGAGAGATATCAATACATAGGTTTTAAGATTATTACTAGTCAGATATATACTTGTGCGCTGAATAGGGTGTGTTGAGTCCAGTTCTCTGAGCAAGGAGTAGGTCTTGTCTATTACATATTGGGTTTATGGAACGGTATCTGAGCTAATTTGAAACCCTTGTTTTATGTATCACCCCACCTCACCTTTCCCGTTAAGCAGCCATAGTGTGTTTTCTGCATGTGTGACTCTGTTCTGTTTTGTAATTCAGTTCAAGTGTAACGGTTTTGACATTCCCTCTATAAGTGATACCTTATGAGAAGTGTCCTTTTCTGTGTGACTTATTTCACTTAGAATTGTCGTACCTAAATCCACTCATCATGCTGCTACTAGCCTTATGACATTGATTTCATGGCTGAGTGATATTGCATTGTACATAAGGACCACAACTTCTTTATCCATTTTTCTCTTTCCTGGGATATTGAAGGTGGAATGAAGTGGAGGTCCTTGTCAACAGAGCAGCCCTAAACTTTGGGGTGCTTGTGTCTTGCTGATTTTTCATTTTCCCAATTTATACCCCTATGAGTGGAAGTGCCCTATGCTCTCTAAGCTGTGTTTTTTAGATGTTTCAGGACACACCGTACACTTCTCCAGAGTGGCTGTTGGCAATTTACATCCCGCCCATCAGTGTAGCAAGGCTCCCATTTCTCCATGGCCTGTCCTGCATTTCTGGTTTTGAGACTTTTTTCAGCATGGCCCTTTTGACCGATGGGTAGCGAGTCTTCTTTGTAGCGCTGATTTGCCTTTCCAGGTTGCTTGGTTGGCCAAAAAGGGCGTATGCGTTTTTTCCTGAATATATTCAGGAAAAAACGCATACGCCCTTTTTGGCCAAGGGCATCATTGTCAACGTTTTGCCGCTTTTCATGTGCTTTAAAGGCGATTCGAATCTACCTCCTGAAATCTGTTTCCTGCAATTCTGCCTTGATTTCAAATCCTCTTCTTTGCCTTCCCTCAATATATTTGTGTACGAGAGTTATCATTTATAACTCTGCAGGTTTGTGAATTGCAGTGCCCTGAAGCTCCATTTTACAACTCGCTTTTTTGGGAGCTGGCCGCAAAAGCGCAGGATGGCTTCAGGCCCTGTTCTGGTTCCGGGGGGGAGGATGAGCCTGTGGTTAATTCTTCTTCCTGATGGGAAAATAGAGTGACCTCTGCCTGTCCCAACACCAAGAGCTAGTCTCTCACTGGTTCCCCGTCTACCCGTTCATCCTCAGGACAAATTGCAACATGTACGGAACAGGAGGTTAAAGGTGCTGATGCTCCAAGTAGGGAGATTGTTACTAAAGCGGCTGGAATGGCGAACCCGGGCACAAGGAGAAGAGAAATGAGGTGCGTTTTAGAAACCTTTCCCCATCACATGGTGTACCATCTTTTTGTTTTCTCATGCATGTTTTCGATGTAGGAAGATGCCCTTGAACCTGGAGATTTGGGACCCATGCGATGGGTACCACGCAGTATTACTTTAAAGGGTCTGCGTTTGCTCACCCAACCTCACCAAACCTCTCAGCCCCAAGAGTGTCCACCCTTATGTCTCATCCAGCTGTGGGTCTAGATATGGTCAATCCAGGTTGCATCACAGCCCCTGAACGCATTGTGTAAGAATTTCTCTCTCTTTCACTGTCTTTGTTTCATGGGTTTTTCGAAGTAATTTATTTTTATAATGGGGTTTAGCTGCTTTTCACTGCTGTGTTTATGCCGCTTTACACCCATTTGACACACTAACAGAGAGATATCAATACATAGGTTTTAAGATTATTACTAGTCAGATATATTCTTGTGCGGTGAATAGGGCGTGTTGAGTCCAGTTCTCTGAGCAAGGAGTAGGTCTTGTCTATTACATATTGGGTTTATGGAACGGTATCTGAGCTAATTTGAAACCCTTGTTTTATGTATCACCCCACCTCACCTTTCCCGTTAAGCAGCCATAGTGTGTTTTCTGCATGTGTGACTCTGTTCTGTTTTGTAATTCAGTTCAAGTGTGACGCTTTTTACATTCCCTCTATAAGTGATACCTTATGAGAAGTGTCCTTTTCTGTGTGACTTATTTCACTTAGAATCGTCGTACCTAAATCCACTCATCATGCTGCTACTAGCCTTATGACATTGATTTCATGGCTGAGTGATATTGCATTGTACATAAGGACCACAACTTCTTTATCCATTTTTCTCTTTCCTGGGATATTGAAGGTGGAATGAAGTGGAGGTCCTTGTCAACAGAGCAGCCCTAAACTTTGGGGTGCTTGTGTCTTGCTGATTTTTCATTTTCCCAATTTATACCCCCATGAGTGGAAGTGCCCTATGCTCTCTAAGCTGTGTTTTTTAGATGTTTCAGGACACACCGTACACTTCTCCAGAGTGGCTGTTGGCAATTTACATCCCGCCCATCAGTGTAGCAAGGCTCCCATTTCTCCATGGCCTGTCCTGCATTTCTGGTTTTGAGACTTTTTTCAGCATGGCCCTTTTGACCGATGGGTAGCGAGTCTTCTTTGTAGCGCTGATTTGCCTTTCCATGTTGCTTGGTTGGCCAAAAAGGGCGTATGCGTTTTTTCCTGAATATATTCAGGAAAAAACGCATACGCCCTTTTTGGCCAAGGGCATCATTGTCAACGTTTTGCCGCTTTTCATGTGCTTTAAAGGCGATTCGAATCTACCTCCTGAAATCTGTTTCCTGCAATTCTGCCTTAATTTCAAATCCTCTTCTTTGCCTTCCCTCAATATATTTGTGGACGAGAGTTATCATTTATAACTCTGCAGGTTTGTGAATTGCAGTGCCCTGAAGCTCCATTTTACAACTCGCTTTTTTGGGAGCTGGCCGCAAAAGCGCAGGATGGCTTCAGGCCCTGTTCTGGTTCCAGGGGGGAGGATGTGCCCGTGGTTAATTCTTCTTCCTGATGGGAAAATAGAGTGACCTGTGCCTGTCCCAACACCAAGAGCTAGTCTCTCACTAGTTCCCCGTCTACCCGTTCATCCTCAGGAGAAATTGCAACCTGTACGGAACAGGAGGTTAAAGGTGCTGATGCTCCAAGTAGGGAGATTATTAGTAAAGCGGCTGGAATGGCGAACCCGGGCACAAGGAGAAGAGAAATGAGGTGCGTTTTAGAAACCTTTCCCCATCACATGGTGTACCATCTTTTTGTTTTCTCATGCATGTTTTCGATGTAGGAAGATGCCCTTGAACCTGGAGATTTGGGACCCATGCGATGGGTACCACGCAGTATTACTTTAAAGGGTCTGCGTTTGCTCACCCAACCTCACCAAACCTCTCAGCCCCAAGAGTGTCCACCCTTATGTCTCATCCAGCTGTGGGTCTAGATATGGTCAATCCAGGTTGCATCACAGCCCCTGAACGCATTGTGTAAGAATTTCTCTCTCTTTCACTGTCTTTGTTTCATGGGTTTTTCGAAGTAATTTATTTTTATAATGGGGTTTAGCTGCTTTTCACTGCTGTGTTTATGCCGCTTTACACCCATTTGACACACTAACAGAGAGATATCAATACATAGGTTTTAAGATTATTACTAGTCAGATATATACTTGTGCGCTGAATAGGGTGTGTTGAGTCCAGTTCTCTGAGCAAGGAGTAGGTCTTGTCTATTACATATTGGGTTTATGGAACGGTATCTGAGCTAATTTGAAACCCTTGTTTTATGTATCACCCCACCTCACCTTTCCCGTTAAGCAGCCATAGTGTGTTTTCTGCATGTGTGACTCTGTTCTGTTTTGTAATTCAGTTCAAGTGTAACGGTTTTGACATTCCCTCTATAAGTGATACCTTATGAGAAGTGTCCTTTTCTGTGTGACTTATTTCACTTAGAATCGTCGTACCTAAATCCACTCATCATGCTGCTACTAGCCTTATGACATTGATTTCATGGCTGAGTGATATTGCATTGTACATAAGGACCACAACTTCTTTATCCATTTTTCTCTTTCCTGGGATATTGAAGGTGGAATGAAGTGGAGGTCCTTGTCAACAGAGCAGCCCTAAACTTTGGGGTGCTTGTGTCTTGCTGATTTTTCATTTTCCCAATTTATACCCCCATGAGTGGAAGTGCCCTATGCTCTCTAAGCTGTGTTTTTTAGATGTTTCAGGACACACCGTACACTTCTCCAGAGTGGCTGTTGGCAATTTACATCCCGCCCATCAGTGTAGCAAGGCTCCCATTTCTCCATGGCCTGTCCTGCATTTCTGGTTTTGAGACTTTTTTCAGCATGGCCCTTTTGACCGATGGGTAGCGAGTCTTCTTTGTAGCGCTGATTTGCCTTTCCAGGTTGCTTGGTTGGCCAAAAAGGGCGTATGCGTTTTTTCCTGAATATATTCAGGAAAAAACGCATACGCCCTTTTTGGCCAAGGGCATCATTGTCAACGTTTTGCCGCTTTTCATGTGCTTTAAAGGCGATTCGAATCTACCTCCTGAAATCTGTTTCCTGCAATTCTGCCTTAATTTCAAATCCTCTTCTTTGCCTTCCCTCAATATATTTGTGGACGAGAGTTATCATTTATAACTCTGCAGGTTTGTGAATTGCAGTGCCCTGAAGCTCCATTTTACAACTCGCTTTTTTGGGAGCTGGCCGCAAAAGCGCAGGATGGCTTCAGGCCCTGTTCTGGTTCCAGGGGGGAGGATGAGCCCGTGGTTAATTCTTCTTCCTGATGGGAAAATAGAGTGACCTGTGCCTGTCCCAACACCAAGAGCTAGTCTCTCACTAGTTCTCCGTCTACCCGTTCATCCTCAGGAGAAATTGCAACCTGTACGGAACAGGAGGTTAAAGGTGCTGATGCTCCAAGTAGGGAGATTATTAGTAAAGCGGCTGGAATGGCGAACCCGGGCACAAGGAGAAGAGAAATGAGGTGCGTTTTAGAAACCTTTCCCCATCACATGGTGTACCATCTTTTTGTTTTCTCATGCATGTTTTCGATGTAGGAAGATGCCCTTGAACCTGGAGATTTGGGACCCATGCAATGGGTACCACGCAGTATTACTTTAAAGGGTCTGCGTTTGCTCACCCAACCTCACCAAACCTCTCAGCCCCAAGAGTGTCCACCCTTATGTCTCATCCAGCTGTGGGTCTAGATATGGTCAATCCAGGTTGCATCACAGCCCCTGAACGCATTGTGTAAGAATTTCTCTCTCTTTCACTGTCTTTGTTTCATGGGTTTTTCGAAGTAATTTATTTTTATAATGGGGTTTAGCTGCTTTTCACTGCTGTGTTTATGCCGCTTTACACCCATTTGACACACTAACAGAGAGATATCAATACATAGGTTTTAAGATTATTACTAGTCAGATATATACTTGTGCGCTGAATAGGGTGTGTTGAGTCCAGTTCTCTGAGCAAGGAGTAGGTCTTGTCTATTACATATTGGGTTTATGGAACGGTATCTGAGCTAATTTGAAACCCTTGTTTTATGTATCACCCCACCTCACCTTTCCCGTTAAGCAGCCATAGTGTGTTTTCTGCATGTGTGACTCTGTTCTGTTTTGTAATTCAGTTCAAGTGTAACGATTTTGACATTCCCTCTATAAGTGATACCTTATGAGAAGTGTCCTTTTCTGTGTGACTTATTTCACTTAGAATCGTCGTACCTAAATCCACTCATCATGCTGCTACTAGCCTTATGACATTGATTTCATGGCTGAGTGATATTGCATTGTACATAAGGACCACAACTTCTTTATCCATTTTTCTCTTTCCTGGGATATTGAAGGTGGAATGAAGTGGAGGTCCTTGTCAACAGAGCAGCCCTAAACTTTGGGGTGCTTGTGTCTTGCTGATTTTTCATTTTCCCAATTTATACCCCCATGAGTGGAAGTGCCCTATGCTCTCTAAGCTGTGTTTTTTAGATGTTTCAGGACACACCGTACACTTCTCCAGAGTGGCTGTTGGCAATTTACATCCCGCCCATCAGTGTAGCAAGGCTCCCATTTCTCCATGGCCTGTCCTGCATTTCTGGTTTTGAGACTTTTTTCAGCATGGCCCTTTTGACCGATGGGTAGCGAGTCTTCTTTGTAGCGCTGATTTGCCTTTCCAGGTTGCTTGGTTGGCCAAAAAGGGCGTATGCGTTTTTTCCTGAATATATTCAGGAAAAAACGCATACGCCCTTTTTGGCCAAGGGCATCATTGTCAACGTTTTGCCGCTTTTCATGTGCTTTAAAGGCGATTCGAATCTACCTCCTGAAATCTGTTTCCTGCAATTCTGCCTTAATTTCAAATCCTCTTCTTTGCCTTCCCTCAATATATTTGTGGACGAGAGTTATCATTTATAACTCTGCAGGTTTGTGAATTGCAGTGCCCTGAAGCTCCATTTTACAACTCGCTTTTTTGGGAGCTGGCCGCAAAAGCGCAGGATGGCTTCAGGCCCTGTTCTGGTTCCAGGGGGGAGGATGAGCCCGTGGTTAATTCTTCTTCCTGATGGGAAAATAGAGTGACCTGTGCCTGTCCCAACACCAAGAGCTAGTCTCTCACTAGTTCCCCGTCTACCCGTTCATCCTCAGGAGAAATTGCAACCTGTACGGAACAGGAGGTTAAAGGTGCTGATGCTCCAAGTAGGGAGATTATTAGTAAAGCGGCTGGAATGGCGAACCCGGGCACAAGGAGAAGAGAAATGAGGTGCGTTTTAGAAACCTTTCCCCATCACATGGTGTACCATCTTTTTGTTTTCTCATGCATGTTTTCGATGTAGGAAGATGCCCTTGAACCTGGAGATTTGGGACCCATGCAATGGGTACCACGCAGTATTACTTTAAAGGGTCTGCGTTTGCTCACCCAACCTCACCAAACCTCTCAGCCCCAAGAGTGTCCACCCTTATGTCTCATCCAGCTGTGGGTCTAGATATGGTCAATCCAGGTTGCATCACAGCCCCTGAACGCATTGTGTAAGAATTTCTCTCTCTTTCACTGTCTTTGTTTCATGGGTTTTTCGAAGTAATTTATTTTTATAATGGGGTTTAGCTGCTTTTCACTGCTGTGTTTATGCCGCTTTACACCCATTTGACACACTAACAGAGAGATATCAATACATAGGTTTTAAGATTATTACTAGTCAGATATATACTTGTGCGCTGAATAGGGTGTGTTGAGTCCAGTTCTCTGAGCAAGGAGTAGGTCTTGTCTATTACATATTGGGTTTATGGAACGGTATCTGAGCTAATTTGAAACCCTTGTTTTATGTATCACCCCACCTCACCTTTCCCGTTAAGCAGCCATAGTGTGTTTTCTGCATGTGTGACTCTGTTCTGTTTTGTAATTCAGTTCAAGTGTAACGGTTTTGACATTCCCTCTATAAGTGATACCTTATGAGAAGTGTCCTTTTCTGTGTGACTTATTTCACTTAGAATCGTCGTACCTAAATCCACTCATCATGCTGCTACTAGCCTTATGACATTGATTTCATGGCTGAGTGATATTGCATTGTACATAAGGACCACAACTTCTTTATCCATTTTTCTCTTTCCTGGGATATTGAAGGTGGAATGAAGTGGAGGTCCTTGTCAACAGAGCAGCCCTAAACTTTGGGGTGCTTGTGTCTTGCTGATTTTTCATTTTCCCAATTTATACCCCCATGAGTGGAAGTGCCCTATGCTCTCTAAGCTGTGTTTTTTAGATGTTTCCGGACACACCGTACACTTCTCCAGAGTGGCTGTTGGCAATTTACATCCCGCCCATCAGTGTAGCAAGGCTCCCATTTCTCCATGGCCTGTCCTGCATTTCTGGTTTTGAGACTTTTTTCAGCATGGCCCTTTTGACCGATGGGTAGCGAGTCTTCTTTGTAGCGCTGATTTGCCTTTCCAGGTTGCTTGGTTGGCCAAAAAGGGCGTATGCGTTTTTTCCTGAATATATTCAGGAAAAAACGCATACGCCCTTTTTGGCCAAGGGCATCATTGTCAACGTTTTGCCGCTTTTCATGTGCTTTAAAGGCGATTCGAATCTACCTCCTGAAATCTGTTTCCTGCAATTCTGCCTTAATTTCAAATCCTCTTCTTTGCCTTCCCTCAATATATTTGTGGACGAGAGTTATCATTTATAACTCTGCAGGTTTGTGAATTGCAGTGCCCTGAAGCTCCATTTTACAACTCGCTTTTTTGGGAGCTGGCCGCAAAAGCGCAGGATGGCTTCAGGCCCTGTTCTGGTTCCAGGGGGGAGGATGAGCCCGTGGTTAATTCTTCTTCCTGATGGGAAAATAGAGTGACCTGTGCCTGTCCCAACACCAAGAGCTAGTCTCTCACTAGTTCCCCGTCTACCCGTTCATCCTCAGGAGAAATTGCAACCTGTACGGAACAGGAGGTTAAAGGTGCTGATGCTCCAAGTAGGGAGATTATTAGTAAAGCGGCTGGAATGGCGAACCCGGGCACAAGGAGAAGAGAAATGAGGTGCGTTTTAGAAACCTTTCCCCATCACATGGTGTACCATCTTTTTGTTTTCTCATGCATGTTTTCGATGTAGGAAGATGCCCTTGAACCTGGAGATTTGGGACCCTTGCGATGGGTACCACGCAGTATTACTTTAAAGGGTCTGCGTTTGCTCACCCAACCTCACCAAACCTCTCAGCCCCAAGAGTGTCCACCCTTATGTCTCATCCAGCTGTGGGTCTAGATATGGTCAATCCAGGTTGCATCACAGCCCCTGAACGCATTGTGTAAGAATTTCTCTCTCTTTCACTGTCTTTGTTTCATGGGTTTTTCGAAGTAATTTATTTTTATAATGGGGTTTAGCTGCTTTTCACTGCTGTGTTTATGCCGCTTTACACCCATTTGACACACTAACAGAGAGATATCAATACATAGGTTTTAAGATTATTACTAGTCAGATATATACTTGTGCGCTGAATAGGGTGTGTTGAGTCCAGTTCTCTGAGCAAGGAGTAGGTCTTGTCTATTACATATTGGGTTTATGGAACGGTATCTGAGCTAATTTGAAACCCTTGTTTTATGTATCACCCCACCTCACCTTTCCCGTTAAGCAGCCATAGTGTGTTTTCTGCATGTGTGACTCTGTTCTGTTTTGTAATTCAGTTCAAGTGTAACGGTTTTGACATTCCCTCTATAAGTGATACCTTATGAGAAGTGTCCTTTTCTGTGTGACTTATTTCACTTAGAATTGTCGTACCTAAATCCACTCATCATGCTGCTACTAGCCTTATGACATTGATTTCATGGCTGAGTGATATTGCATTGTACATAAGGACCACAACTTCTTTATCCATTTTTCTCTTTCCTGGGATATTGAAGGTGGAATGAAGTGGAGGTCCTTGTCAACAGAGCAGCCCTAAACTTTGGGGTGCTTGTGTCTTGCTGATTTTTCATTTTCCCAATTTATACCCCTATGAGTGGAAGTGCCCTATGCTCTCTAAGCTGTGTTTTTTAGATGTTTCAGGACACACCGTACACTTCTCCAGAGTGGCTGTTGGCAATTTACATCCCGCCCATCAGTGTAGCAAGGCTCCCATTTCTCCATGGCCTGTCCTGCATTTCTGGTTTTGAGACTTTTTTCAGCATGGCCCTTTTGACCGATGGGTAGCGAGTCTTCTTTGTAGCGCTGATTTGCCTTTCCAGGTTGCTTGGTTGGCCAAAAAGGGCGTATGCGTTTTTTCCTGAATATATTCAGGAAAAAACGCATACGCCCTTTTTGGCCAAGGGCATCATTGTCAACGTTTTGCCGCTTTTCATGTGCTTTAAAGGCGATTCGAATCTACCTCCTGAAATCTGTTTCCTGCAATTCTGCCTTGATTTCAAATCCTCTTCTTTGCCTTCCCTCAATATATTTGTGTACGAGAGTTATCATTTATAACTCTGCAGGTTTGTGAATTGCAGTGCCCTGAAGCTCCATTTTACAACTCGCTTTTTTGGGAGCTGGCCGCAAAAGCGCAGGATGGCTTCAGGCCCTGTTCTGGTTCCGGGGGGGAGGATGAGCCTGTGGTTAATTCTTCTTCCTGATGGGAAAATAGAGTGACCTCTGCCTGTCCCAACACCAAGAGCTAGTCTCTCACTGGTTCCCCGTCTACCCGTTCATCCTCAGGACAAATTGCAACATGTACGGAACAGGAGGTTAAAGGTGCTGATGCTCCAAGTAGGGAGATTGTTACTAAAGCGGCTGGAATGGCGAACCCGGGCACAAGGAGAAGAGAAATGAGGTGCGTTTTAGAAACCTTTCCCCATCACATGGTGTACCATCTTTTTGTTTTCTCATGCATGTTTTCGATGTAGGAAGATGCCCTTGAACCTGGAGATTTGGGACCCATGCGATGGGTACCACGCAGTATTACTTTAAAGGGTCTGCGTTTGCTCACCCAACCTCACCAAACCTCTCAGCCCCAAGAGTGTCCACCCTTATGTCTCATCCAGCTGTGGGTCTAGATATGGTCAATCCAGGTTGCATCACAGCCCCTGAACGCATTGTGTAAGAATTTCTCTCTCTTTCACTGTCTTTGTTTCATGGGTTTGTAAAAGTAATTTATTTTTATAATGGGGTTTAGCTGCTTTTCACTGCTGTGTTTATGCCGCTTTACACCCATTTGACACACTAACAGAGAGATATCAATACATAGGTTTTAAGATTATTACTAGTCAGATATATTCTTGTGCGGTGAATAGGGTGTGTTGAGTCCAGTTCTCTGAGCAAGGAGTAGGTCTTGTCTATTACATATTGGGTTTATGGAACGGTATCTGAGCTAATTTGAAACCCTTGTTTTATGTATCACCCCACCTCACCTTTCCCGTTAAGCAGCCATAGTGTGTTTTCTGCATGTGTGACTCTGTTCTGTTTTGTAATTCAGTTCAAGTGTAACGGTTTTGACATTCCCTCTATAAGTGATACCTTATGAGAAGTGTCCTTTTCTGTGTGACTTATTTCACTTAGAATCGTCGTACCTAAATCCACTCATCATGCTGCTACTAGCCTTATGACATTGATTTCATGGCTGAGTGATATTGCATTGTACATAAGGACCACAACTTCTTTATCCATTTTTCTCTTTCCTGGGATATTGAAGGTGGAATGAAGTGGAGGTCCTTGTCAACAGAGCAGCCCTAAACTTTGGGGTGCTTGTGTCTTGCTGATTTTTCATTTTCCCAATTTATACCCCCATGAGTGGAAGTGCCCTATGCTCTCTAAGCTGTGTTTTTTAGATGTTTCAGGACACACCGTACACTTCTCCAGAGTGGCTGTTGGCAATTTACATCCCGCCCATCAGTGTAGCAAGGCTCCCATTTCTCCATGGCCTGTCCTGCATTTCTGGTTTTGAGACTTTTTTCAGCATGGCCCTTTTGACCGATGGGTAGCGAGTCTTCTTTGTAGCGCTGATTTGCCTTTCCAGGTTGCTTGGTTGGCCAAAAAGGGCGTATGCGTTTTTTCCTGAATATAGTCAGGAAAAAACGCATACGCCCTTTTTGGCCAAGGGCATCATTGTCAACGTTTTGCCGCTTTTCATGTGCTTTAAAGGCGATTCGAATCTACCTCCTGAAATCTGTTTCCTGCAATTCTGCCTTGATTTCAAATCCTCTTCTTTGCCTTCCCTCAATATATTTGTGGACGAGAGTTATCATTTATAACTCTGCAGGTTTGTGAATTGCAGTGCCCTGAAGCTCCATTTTACAACTCGCTTTTTGGGAGCTGGCCGCAAAAGCGCAGGATGGCTTCAGGCCCTGTTCTGGTTCCGGGGGGGAGGATGAGCCTGTGGTTAATTCTTCTTCCTGATGGGAAAATAGAGTGACCTGTGCCTGTCCCAACACCAAGAGCTAGTCTCTCACTGGTTCCCCGTCTACCCGTTCATCCTCAGGACAAATTGCAACCTGTACTGAACAGGAGGTTAAAGGTGCTGATGCTCCAAGTAGGGAGATTGTTAGTAAAGAGGCTGGAATGGCGAACCCAGGCACAAGGAGAAGAGAAATGAGGTGCGTTTTAGAAACCTTTCCCCATCACATGGTGTACCATCGTTTTGTTTTCTCATGCATGTTTTCGATGTAGGAAGATGCCCTTAAACCTGGAGATTTGGGACCCATGCGATGGGTACCACGCAGTATTACTTTAAAGGGTCTGCGTTTGCTCACCCAACCTCACCAAACCTCTCAGCCCCAAGAGTGTCCACCCTTATGTCTCATCCAGCTGTGGGTCTAGATATGGTCAATCCAGGTTGCATCACAGCCCCTGAACGCATTGTGTAAGAATTTCTCTCTCTTTCACTGTCTTTGTTTCATGGGTTTTTCGAAGTAATTTATTTTTATAATGGGGTTTAGCTGCTTTTCACTGCTGTGTTTATGCCGCTTTACACCCATTTGACACACTAACAGAGAGATATCAATACATAGGTTTTAAGATTATTACTAGTCAGATATATTCTTGTGCGGTGAATAGGGCGTGTTGAGTCCAGTTCTCTGAGCAAGGAGTAGGTCTTGTCTATTACATATTGGGTTTATGGAACGGTATCTGAGCTAATTTGAAACCCTTGTTTTATGTATCACCCCACCTCACCTTTCCCGTTAAGCAGCCATAGTGTGTTTTCTGCATGTGTGACTCTGTTCTGTTTTGTAATTCAGTTCAAGTGTAACGGTTTTGACATTCCCTCTATAAGTGATACCTTATGAGAAGTGTCCTTTTCTGTGTGACTTATTTCACTTAGAATCGTCGTACCTAAATCCACTCATCATGCTGCTACTAGCCTTATGACATTGATTTCATGGCTGAGTGATATTGCATTGTACATAAGGACCACAACTTCTTTATCCATTTTTCTCTTTCCTGGGATATTGAAGGTGGAATGAAGTGGAGGTCCTTGTCAACAGAGCAGCCCTAAACTTTGGGGTGCTTGTGTCTTGCTGATTTTTCATTTTCCCAATTTATACCCCCATGAGTGGAAGTGCCCTATGCTCTCTAAGCTGTGTTTTTTAGATGTTTCAGGACACACCGTACACTTCTCCAGAGTGGCTGTTGGCAATTTACATCCCGCCCATCAGTGTAGCAAGGCTCCCATTTCTCCATGGCCTGTCCTGCATTTCTGGTTTTGAGACTTTTTTCAGCATGGCCCTTTTGACCGATGGGTAGCGAGTCTTCTTTGTAGCGCTGATTTGCCTTTCCAGGTTGCTTGGTTGGCCAAAAAGGGCGTATGCGTTTTTTCCTGAATATATTCAGGAAAAAACGCATACGCCCTTTTTGGCCAAGGGCATCATTGTCAACGTTTTGCCGCTTTTCATGTGCTTTAAAGGCGATTCGAATCTACCTCCTGAAATCTGTTTCCTGCAATTCTGCCTTAATTTCAAATCCTCTTCTTTGCCTTCCCTCAATATATTTGTGGACGAGAGTTATCATTTATAACTCTGCAGGTTTGTGAATTGCAGTGCCCTGAAGCTCCATTTTACAACTCGCTTTTTTGGGAGCTGGCCGCAAAAGCGCAGGATGGCTTCAGGCCCTGTTCTGGTTCCAGTGGGGAGGATGAGCCCGTGGTTAATTCTTCTTCCTGATGGGAAAATAGAGTGACCTGTGCCTGTCCCAACACCAAGAGCTAGTCTCTCACTAGTTCTCCGTCTACCCGTTCATCCTCAGGAGAAATTGCAACCTGTACGGAACAGGAGGTTAAAGGTGCTGATGCTCCAAGTAGGGAGATTATTAGTAAAGCGGCTGGAATGGCGAACCCGGGCACAAGGAGAAGAGAAATGAGGTGCGTTTTAGAAACCTTTCCCCATCACATGGTGTACCATCTTTTTGTTTTCTCATGCATGTTTTCGATGTAGGAAGATGCCCTTGAACCTGGAGATTTGGGACCCATGCAATGGGTACCACGCAGTATTACTTTAAAGGGTCTGCGTTTGCTCACCCAACCTCACCAAACCTCTCAGCCCCAAGAGTGTCCACCCTTATGTCTCATCCAGCTGTGGGTCTAGATATGGTCAATCCAGGTTGCATCACAGCCCCTGAACGCATTGTGTAAGAATTTCTCTCTCTTTCACTGTCTTTGTTTCATGGGTTTTTCGAAGTAATTTATTTTTATAATGGGGTTTAGCTGCTTTTCACTGCTGTGTTTATGCCGCTTTACACCCATTTGACACACTAACAGAGAGATATCAATACATAGGTTTTAAGATTATTACTAGTCAGATATATACTTGTGCGCTGAATAGGGTGTGTTGAGTCCAGTTCTCTGAGCAAGGAGTAGGTCTTGTCTATTACATATTGGGTTTATGGAACGGTATCTGAGCTAATTTGAAACCCTTGTTTTATGTATCACCCCACCTCACCTTTCCCGTTAAGCAGCCATAGTGTGTTTTCTGCATGTGTGACTCTGTTCTGTTTTGTAATTCAGTTCAAGTGTAACGATTTTGACATTCCCTCTATAAGTGATACCTTATGAGAAGTGTCCTTTTCTGTGTGACTTATTTCACTTAGAATCGTCGTACCTAAATCCACTCATCATGCTGCTACTAGCCTTATGACATTGATTTCATGGCTGAGTGATATTGCATTGTACATAAGGACCACAACTTCTTTATCCATTTTTCTCTTTCCTGGGATATTGAAGGTGGAATGAAGTGGAGGTCCTTGTCAACAGAGCAGCCCTAAACTTTGGGGTGCTTGTGTCTTGCTGATTTTTCATTTTCCCAATTTATACCCCCATGAGTGGAAGTGCCCTATGCTCTCTAAGCTGTGTTTTTTAGATGTTTCAGGACACACCGTACACTTCTCCAGAGTGGCTGTTGGCAATTTACATCCCGCCCATCAGTGTAGCAAGGCTCCCATTTCTCCATGGCCTGTCCTGCATTTCTGGTTTTGAGACTTTTTTCAGCATGGCCCTTTTGACCGATGGGTAGCGAGTCTTCTTTGTAGCACTGATTTGCCTTTCCAGGTTGCTTGGTTGGCCAAAAAGGGCGTATGCGTTTTTTCCTGAATATATTCAGGAAAAAACGCATACGCCCTTTTTGGCCAAGGGCATCATTGTCAACATTTTGCCGCTTTTCATGTGCTTTAAAGGCGATTCGAATCTACCTCCTGAAATCTGTTTCCTGCAATTCTGCCTTAATTTCAAATCCTCTTCTTTGCCTTCCCTCAATATATTTGTGGACGAGAGTTATCATTTATAACTCTGCAGGTTTGTGAATTGCAGTGCCCTGAAGCTCCATTTTACAACTCGCTTTTTTGGGAGCTGGCCGCAAAAGCGCAGGATGGCTTCAGGCCCTGTTCTGGTTCCAGGGGGGAGGATGAGCCCGTGGTTAATTCTTCTTCCTGATGGGAAAATAGAGTGACCTGTGCCTGTCCCAACACCAAGAGCTAGTCTCTCACTAGTTCCCCGTCTACCCGTTCATCCTCAGGAGAAATTGCAACCTGTACGGAACAGGAGGTTAAAGGTGCTGATGCTCCAAGTAGGGAGATTATTAGTAAAGCGGCTGGAATGGCGAACCCGGGCACAAGGAGAAGAGAAATGAGGTGCGTTTTAGAAACCTTTCCCCATCACATGGTGTACCATCTTTTTGTTTTCTCATGCATGTTTTCGATGTAGGAAGATGCCCTTGAACCTGGAGATTTGGGACCCATGCAATGGGTACCACGCAGTATTACTTTAAAGGGTCTGCGTTTGCTCACCCAACCTCACCAAACCTCTCAGCCCCAAGAGTGTCCACCCTTATGTCTCATCCAGCTGTGGGTCTAGATATGGTCAATCCAGGTTGCATCACAGCCCCTGAACGCATTGTGTAAGAATTTCTCTCTCTTTCACTGTCTTTGTTTCATGGGTTTGTAAAAGTAATTTATTTTTATAATGGGGTTTAGCTGCTTTTCACTGCTGTGTTTATGCCGCTTTACACCCACTTGACACACTAACAGAGAGATATCAATACATAGGTTTTAAGATTATTACTAGTCAGATATATTCTTGTGCGGTGAATAGGGTGTGTTGAGTCCAGTTCTCTGAGCAAGGAGTAGGTCTTGTCTATTACATATTGGGTTTATGGAACGGTATCTGAGCTAATTTGAAACCCTTGTTTTATGTATCACCCCACCTCACCTTTCCCGTTAAGCAGCCATAGTGTGTTTTCTGCATGTGTGACTCTGTTCTGTTTTGTAATTCAGTTCAAGTGTAACGGTTTTGACATTCCCTCTATAAGTGATACCTTATGAGAAGTGTCCTTTTCTGTGTGACTTATTTCACTTAGAATCGTCGTACCTAAATCCACTCATCATGCTGCTACTAGCCTTATGACATTGATTTCATGGCTGAGTGATATTGCATTGTACATAAGGACCACAACTTCTTTATCCATTTTTCTCTTTCCTGGGATATTGAAGGTGGAATGAAGTGGAGGTCCTTGTCAACAGAGCAGCCCTAAACTTTGGGGTGCTTGTGTCTTGCTGATTTTTCATTTTCCCAATTTATACCCCCATGAGTGGAAGTGCCCTATGCTCTCTAAGCTGTGTTTTTTAGATGTTTCCGGACACACCGTACACTTCTCCAGAGTGGCTGTTGGCAATTTACATCCCGCCCATCAGTGTAGCAAGGCTCCCATTTCTCCATGGCCTGTCCTGCATTTCTGGTTTTGAGACTTTTTTCAGCATGGCCCTTTTGACCGATGGGTAGCGAGTCTTCTTTGTAGCGCTGATTTGCCTTTCCAGGTTGCTTGGTTGGCCAAAAAGGGCGTATGCGTTTTTTCCTGAATATATTCAGGAAAAAACGCATACGCCCTTTTTGGCCAAGGGCATCATTGTCAACGTTTTGCCGCTTTTCATGTGCTTTAAAGGCGATTCGAATCTACCTCCTGAAATCTGTTTCCTGCAATTCTGCCTTAATTTCAAATCCTCTTCTTTGCCTTCCCTCAATATATTTGTGGACGAGAGTTATCATTTATAACTCTGCAGGTTTGTGAATTGCAGTGCCCTGAAGCTCCATTTTACAACTCGCTTTTTTGGGAGCTGGCCGCAAAAGCGCAGGATGGCTTCAGGCCCTGTTCTGGTTCCAGGGGGGAGGATGAGCCCGTGGTTAATTCTTCTTCCTGATGGGAAAATAGAGTGACCTGTGCCTGTCCCAACACCAAGAGCTAGTCTCTCACTAGTTCCCCGTCTACCCGTTCATCCTCAGGAGAAATTGCAACCTGTACGGAACAGGAGGTTAAAGGTGCTGATGCTCCAAGTAGGGAGATTATTAGTAAAGCGGCTGGAATGGCGAACCCGGGCACAAGGAGAAGAGAAATGAGGTGCGTTTTAGAAACCTTTCCCCATCACATGGTGTACCATCTTTTTGTTTTCTCATGCATGTTTTCGATGTAGGAAGATGCCCTTGAACCTGGAGATTTGGGACCCTTGCGATGGGTACCACGCAGTATTACTTTAAAGGGTCTGCGTTTGCTCACCCAACCTCACCAAACCTCTCAGCCCCAAGAGTGTCCACCCTTATGTCTCATCCAGCTGTGGGTCTAGATATGGTCAATCCAGGTTGCATCACAGCCCCTGAACGCATTGTGTAAGAATTTCTCTCTCTTTCACTGTCTTTGTTTCATGGGTTTTTCGAAGTAATTTATTTTTATAATGGGGTTTAGCTGCTTTTCACTGCTGTGTTTATGCCGCTTTACACCCATTTGACACACTAACAGAGAGATATCAATACATAGGTTTTAAGATTATTACTAGTCAGATATATACTTGTGCGCTGAATAGGGTGTGTTGAGTCCAGTTCTCTGAGCAAGGAGTAGGTCTTGTCTATTACATATTGGGTTTATGGAACGGTATCTGAGCTAATTTGAAACCCTTGTTTTATGTATCACCCCACCTCACCTTTCCCGTTAAGCAGCCATAGTGTGTTTTCTGCATGTGTGACTCTGTTCTGTTTTGTAATTCAGTTCAAGTGTAACGGTTTTGACATTCCCTCTATAAGTGATACCTTATGAGAAGTGTCCTTTTCTGTGTGACTTATTTCACTTAGAATTGTCGTACCTAAATCCACTCATCATGCTGCTACTAGCCTTATGACATTGATTTCATGGCTGAGTGATATTGCATTGTACATAAGGACCACAACTTCTTTATCCATTTTTCTCTTTCCTGGGATATTGAAGGTGGAATGAAGTGGAGGTCCTTGTCAACAGAGCAGCCCTAAACTTTGGGGTGCTTGTGTCTTGCTGATTTTTCATTTTCCCAATTTATACCCCTATGAGTGGAAGTGCCCTATGCTCTCTAAGCTGTGTTTTTTAGATGTTTCAGGACACACCGTACACTTCTCCAGAGTGGCTGTTGGCAATTTACATCCCGCCCATCAGTGTAGCAAGGCTCCCATTTCTCCATGGCCTGTCCTGCATTTCTGGTTTTGAGACTTTTTTCAGCATGGCCCTTTTGACCGATGGGTAGCGAGTCTTCTTTGTAGCGCTGATTTGCCTTTCCAGGTTGCTTGGTTGGCCAAAAAGGGCGTATGCGTTTTTTCCTGAATATATTCAGGAAAAAACGCATACGCCCTTTTTGGCCAAGGGCATCATTGTCAACGTTTTGCCGCTTTTCATGTGCTTTAAAGGCGATTCGAATCTACCTCCTGAAATCTGTTTCCTGCAATTCTGCCTTGATTTCAAATCCTCTTCTTTGCCTTCCCTCAATATATTTGTGGACGAGAGTTATCATTTATAACTCTGCAGGTTTGTGAATTGCAGTGCCCTGAAGCTCCATTTTACAACTCGCTTTTTTGGGAGCTGGCCGCAAAAGCACAGGATGGCTTCAGGCCCTGTTCTGGTTCCGGGGGGGAGGATGAGCCTGTGGTTAATTCTTCTTCCTGATGGGAAAATAGAGTGACCTCTGCCTGTCCCAACACCAAGAGCTAGTCTCTCACTGGTTCCCCGTCTACCCGTTCATCCTCAGGACAAATTGCAACATGTACGGAACAGGAGGTTAAAGGTGCTGATGCTCCAAGTAGGGAGATTGTTACTAAAGCGGCTGGAATGGCGAACCCGGGCACAAGGAGAAGAGAAATGAGGTGCGTTTTAGAAACCTTTCCCCATCACATGGTGTACCATCTTTTTGTTTTCTCATGCATGTTTTCGATGTAGGAAGATGCCCTTGAACCTGGAGATTTGGGACCCATGCGATGGGTACCACGCAGTATTACTTTAAAGGGTCTGCGTTTGCTCACCCAACCTCACCAAACCTCTCAGCCCCAAGAGTGTCCACCCTTATGTCTCATCCAGCTGTGGGTCTAGATATGGTCAATCCAGGTTGCATCACAGCCCCTGAACGCATTGTGTAAGAATTTCTCTCTCTTTCACTGTCTTTGTTTCATGGGTTTGTAAAAGTAATTTATTTTTATAATGGGGTTTAGCTGCTTTTCACTGCTGTGTTTATGCCGCTTTACACCCATTTGACACACTAACAGAGAGATATCAATACATAGGTTTTAAGATTATTACTAGTCAGATATATTCTTGTGCGGTGAATAGGGTGTGTTGAGTCCAGTTCTCTGAGCAAGGAGTAGGTCTTGTCTATTACATATTGGGTTTATGGAACGGTATCTGAGCTAATTTGAAACCCTTGTTTTATGTATCACCCCACCTCACCTTTCCCGTTAAGCAGCCATAGTGTGTTTTCTGCATGTGTGACTCTGTTCTGTTTTGTAATTCAGTTCAAGTGTAACGGTTTTGACATTCCCTCTATAAGTGATACCTTATGAGAAGTGTCCTTTTCTGTGTGACTTATTTCACTTAGAATCGTCGTACCTAAATCCACTCATCATGCTGCTACTAGCCTTATGACATTGATTTCATGGCTGAGTGATATTGCATTGTACATAAGGACCACAACTTCTTTATCCATTTTTCTCTTTCCTGGGATATTGAAGGTGGAATGAAGTGGAGGTCCTTGTCAACAGAGCAGCCCTAAACTTTGGGGTGCTTGTGTCTTGCTGATTTTTCATTTTCCCAATTTATACCCCCATGAGTGGAAGTGCCCTATGCTCTCTAAGCTGTGTTTTTTAGATGTTTCAGGACACACCGTACACTTCTCCAGAGTGGCTGTTGGCAATTTACATCCCGCCCATCAGTGTAGCAAGGCTCCCATTTCTCCATGGCCTGTCCTGCATTTCTGGTTTTGAGACTTTTTTCAGCATGGCCCTTTTGACCGATGGGTAGCGAGTCTTCTTTGTAGCGCTGATTTGCCTTTCCAGGTTGCTTGGTTGGCCAAAAAGGGCGTATGCGTTTTTTCCTGAATATAGTCAGGAAAAAACGCATACGCCCTTTTTGGCCAAGGGCATCATTGTCAACGTTTTGCCGCTTTTCATGTGCTTTAAAGGCGATTCGAATCTACCTCCTGAAATCTGTTTCCTGCAATTCTGCCTTGATTTCAAATCCTCTTCTTTGCCTTCCCTCAATATATTTGTGGACGAGAGTTATCATTTATAACTCTGCAGGTTTGTGAATTGCAGTGCCCTGAAGCTCCATTTTACAACTCGCTTTTTGGGAGCTGGCCGCAAAAGCGCAGGATGGCTTCAGGCCCTGTTCTGGTTCCGGGGGGGAGGATGAGCCTGTGGTTAATTCTTCTTCCTGATGGGAAAATAGAGTGACCTGTGCCTGTCCCAACACCAAGAGCTAGTCTCTCACTGGTTCCCCGTCTACCCGTTCATCCTCAGGACAAATTGCAACCTGTACTGAACAGGAGGTTAAAGGTGCTGATGCTCCAAGTAGGGAGATTGTTAGTAAAGAGGCTGGAATGGCGAACCCAGGCACAAGGAGAAGAGAAATGAGGTGCGTTTTAGAAACCTTTCCCCATCACATGGTGTACCATCGTTTTGTTTTCTCATGCATGTTTTCGATGTAGGAAGATGCCCTTAAACCTGGAGATTTGGGACCCATGCGATGGGTACCACGCAGTATTACTTTAAAGGGTCTGCGTTTGCTCACCCAACCTCACCAAACCTCTCAGCCCCAAGAGTGTCCACCCTTATGTCTCATCCAGCTGTGGGTCTAGATATGGTCAATCCAGGTTGCATCACAGCCCCTGAACGCATTGTGTAAGAATTTCTCTCTCTTTCACTGTCTTTGTTTCATGGGTTTGTAAAAGTAATTTATTTTTATAATGGGGTTTAGCTGCTTTTCACTGCTGTGTTTATGCCGCTTTACACCCACTTGACACACTAACAGAGAGATATCAATACATAGGTTTTAAGATTATTACTAGTCAGATATATTCTTGTGCGGTGAATAGGGCGTGTTGAGTCCAGTTCTCTGAGCAAGGAGTAGGTCTTGTCTATTACATATTGGGTTTATGGAACGGTATCTGAGCTAATTTGAAACCCTTGTTTTATGTATCACCCCACCTCACCTTTCCCGTTAAGCAGCCATAGTGTGTTTTCTGCATGTGTGACTCTGTTCTGTTTTGTAATTCAGTTCAAGTGTAACGGTTTTGACATTCCCTCTATAAGTGATACCTTATGAGAAGTGTCCTTTTCTGTGTGACTTATTTCACTTAGAATCGTCGTACCTAAATCCACTCATCATGCTGCTACTAGCCTTATGACATTGATTTCATGGCTGAGTGATATTCCATTGTACATAAGGACCACAACTTCTTTATCCATTTTTCTCTTTCCTGGGATATTGAAGGTGGAATGAAGTGGAGGTCCTTGTCAACAGAGCAGCCCTAAACTTTGGGGTGCTTGTGTCTTGCTGATTTTTCATTTTCCCAATTTATACCCCCATGAGTGGAAGTGCCCTATGCTCTCTAAGCTGTGTTTTTTAGATGTTTCAGGACACACCGTACACTTCTCCAGAGTGGCTGTTGGCAATTTACATCCCGCCCATCAGTGTAGCAAGGCTCCCATTTCTCCATGGCCTGTCCTGCATTTCTGGTTTTGAGACTTTTTTCAGCATGGCCCTTTTGACCGATGGGTAGCGAGTCTTCTTTGTAGCGCTGATTTGCCTTTCCAGGTTGCTTGGTTGGCCAAAAAGGGCGTATGCGTTTTTTCCTGAATATATTCAGGAAAAAACGCATACGCCCTTTTTGGCCAAGGGCATCATTGTCAACGTTTTGCCCCTTTTCATGTGCTTTAAAGGCGATTCGAATCTACCTCCTGAAATCTGTTTCCTGCAATTCTGCCTTGATTTCAAATCCTCTTCTTTGCCTTCCCTCAATATATTTGTGGACGAGAGTTATCATTTATAACTCTGCAGGTTTGTGAATTGCAGTGCCCTGAAGCTCCATTTTACAACTCGCTTTTTGGGAGCTGGCCGCAAAAGCGCAGGATGGCTTCAGGCCCTGTTCTGGTTCCGGGGGGGAGGATGAGCCTGTGGTTAATTCTTCTTCCTGATGGGAAAATAGAGTGACCTGTGCCTGTCCCAACACCAAGAGCTAGTCTCTCACTGGTTCCCCGTCTACTCGTTCATCCTCAGGACAAATTGCAACCTGTACTGAACAGGAGGTTAAAGGTGCTGATGCTCCAAGTAGGGAGATTGTTAGTAAAGAGTCTGGAATGGCGAACCCAGGCACAAGGAGAAGAGAAATGAGGTGCGTTTTAGAAACCTTTCCCCATCACATGGTGTACCATCTTTTTGTTTTCTCATGCATGTTTTCGATGTAGGAAGATGCCCTTAAACCTGGAGATTTGGGACCCATGCGATGGGTACCACGCAGTATTACTTTAAAGGGTCTGCGTTTGCTCACCCAACCTCACCAAACCTCTCAGCCCCAAGAGTGTCCACCCTTATGTCTCATCCAGCTGTGGGTCTAGATATGGTCAATCCAGGTTGCATCACAGCCCCTGAACGCATTGTGTAAGAATTTCTCTCTCTTTCACTGTCTTTGTTTCATGGGTTTGTAAAAGTAATTTATTTTTATAATGGGGTTTAGCTGCTTTTCACTGCTGTGTTTATGCCGCTTTACACCCATTTGACACACTAACAGAGAGATATCAATACATAGGTTTTAAGATTATTACTAGTCAGATATATTCTTGTGCGGTGAATAGGGTGTGTTGAGTCCAGTTCTCTGAGCAAGGAGTAGGTCTTGTCTATTACATATTGGGTTTATGGAACGGTATCTGAGCTAATTTGAAACCCTTGTTTTATGTATCACCCCACCTCACCTTTCCCGTTAAGCAGCCATAGTGTGTTTTCTGCATGTGTGACTCTGTTCTGTTTTGTAATTCAGTTCAAGTGTAACGGTTTTGACATTCCCTCTATAAGTGATACCTTATGAGAAGTGTCCTTTTCTGTGTGACTTATTTCACTTAGAATCGTCGTACCTAAATCCACTCATCATGCTGCTACTAGCCTTATGACATTGATTTCATGGCTGAGTGATATTGCATTGTACATAAGGACCACAACTTCTTTATCCATTTTTCTCTTTCCTGGGATATTGAAGGTGGAATGAAGTGGAGGTCCTTGTCAACAGAGCAGCCCTAAACTTTGGGGTGCTTGTGTCTTGCTGATTTTTCATTTTCCCAATTTATACCCCCATGAGTGGAAGTGCCCTATGCTCTCTAAGCTGTGTTTTTTAGATGTTTCAGGACACACCGTACACTTCTCCAGAGTGGCTGTTGGCAATTTACATCCCGCCCATCAGTGTAGCAAGGCTCCCATTTCTCCATGGCCT
Organism: Balaenoptera ricei; assembly: GCF_028023285.1. NCBI lineage: Eukaryota > Metazoa > Chordata > Mammalia > Artiodactyla > Balaenopteridae > Balaenoptera > Balaenoptera ricei. The sequence goes on along the minus strand of NW_026777461.1, from coordinate 182,366 downwards.
GTCCTGCATTTCTGGTTTTGAGACTTTTTTCAGCATGGCCCTTTTGACCGATGGGTAGCGAGTCTTCTTTGTAGCGCTGATTTGCCTTTCCAGGTTGCTTGGTTGGCCAAAAAGGGCGTATGCGTTTTTTCCTGAATATAGTCAGGAAAAAACGCATACGCCCTTTTTGGCCAAGGGCATCATTGTCAACGTTTTGCCGCTTTTCATGTGCTTTAAAGGCGATTCGAATCTACCTCCTGAAATCTGTTTCCTGCAATTCTGCCTTGATTTCAAATCCTCTTCTTTGCCTTCCCTCAATATATTTGTGGACGAGAGTTATCATTTATAACTCTGCAGGTTTGTGAATTGCAGTGCCCTGAAGCTCCATTTTACAACTCGCTTTTTGGGAGCTGGCCGCAAAAGCGCAGGATGGCTTCAGGCCCTGTTCTGGTTCCGGGGGGGAGGATGAGCCTGTGGTTAATTCTTCTTCCTGATGGGAAAATAGAGTGACCTGTGCCTGTCCCAACACCAAGAGCTAGTCTCTCACTGGTTCCCCGTCTACCCGTTCATCCTCAGGACAAATTGCAACCTGTACTGAACAGGAGGTTAAAGGTGCTGATGCTCCAAGTAGGGAGATTGTTAGTAAAGAGGCTGGAATGGCGAACCCAGGCACAAGGAGAAGAGAAATGAGGTGCGTTTTAGAAACCTTTCCCCATCACATGGTGTACCATCTTTTTGTTTTCTCATGCATGTTTTCGATGTAGGAAGATGCCCTTAAACCTGGAGATTTGGGACCCATGCGATGGGTACCACGCAGTATTACTTTAAAGGGTCTGCGTTTGCTCACCCAACCTCACCAAACCTCTCAGCCCCAAGAGTGTCCACCCTTATGTCTCATCCAGCTGTGGGTCTAGATATGGTCAATCCAGGTTGCATCACAGCCCCTGAACGCATTGTGTAAGAATTTCTCTCTCTTTCACTGTCTTTGTTTCATGGGTTTGTAAAAGTAATTTATTTTTATAATGGGGTTTAGCTGCTTTTCACTGCTGTGTTTATGCCGCTTTACACCCATTTGACACACTAACAGAGAGATATCAATACATAGGTTTTAAGATTATTACTAGTCAGATATATTCTTGTGCGGTGAATAGGGTGTGTTGAGTCCAGTTCTCTGAGCAAGGAGTAGGTCTTGTCTATTACATATTGGGTTTATGGAACGGTATCTGAGCTAATTTGAAACCCTTGTTTTATGTATCACCCCACCTCACCTTTCCCGTTAAGCAGCCATAGTGTGTTTTCTGCATGTGTGACTCTGTTCTGTTTTGTAATTCAGTTCAAGTGTAACGGTTTTGACATTCCCTCTATAAGTGATACCTTATGAGAAGTGTCCTTTTCTGTGTGACTTATTTCACTTAGAATCGTCGTACCTAAATCCACTCATCATGCTGCTACTAGCCTTATGACATTGATTTCATGGCTGAGTGATATTGCATTGTACATAAGGACCACAACTTCTTTATCCATTTTTCTCTTTCCTGGGATATTGAAGGTGGAATGAAGTGGAGGTCCTTGTCAACAGAGCAGCCCTAAACTTTGGGGTGCTTGTGTCTTGCTGATTTTTCATTTTCCCAATTTATACCCCCATGAGTGGAAGTGCCCTATGCTCTCTAAGCTGTGTTTTTTAGATGTTTCAGGACACACCGTACACTTCTCCAGAGTGGCTGTTGGCAATTTACATCCCGCCCATCAGTGTAGCAAGGCTCCCATTTCTCCATGGCCTGTCCTGCATTTCTGGTTTTGAGACTTTTTTCAGCATGGCCCTTTTGACCGATGGGTAGCGAGTCTTCTTTGTAGCGCTGATTTGCCTTTCCAGGTTGCTTGGTTGGCCAAAAAGGGCGTATGCGTTTTTTCCTGAATATAGTCAGGAAAAAACGCATACGCCCTTTTTGGCCAAGGGCATCATTGTCAACGTTTTGCCGCTTTTCATGTGCTTTAAAGGCGATTCGAATCTACCTCCTGAAATCTGTTTCCTGCAATTCTGCCTTGATTTCAAATCCTCTTCTTTGCCTTCCCTCAATATATTTGTGGACGAGAGTTATCATTTATAACTCTGCAGGTTTGTGAATTGCAGTGCCCTGAAGCTCCATTTTACAACTCGCTTTTTGGGAGCTGGCCGCAAAAGCGCAGGATGGCTTCAGGCCCTGTTCTGGTTCCGGGGGGGAGGATGAGCCTGTGGTTAATTCTTCTTCCTGATGGGAAAATAGAGTGACCTGTGCCTGTCCCAACACCAAGAGCTAGTCTCTCACTGGTTCCCCGTCTACCCGTTCATCCTCAGGACAAATTGCAACCTGTACTGAACAGGAGGTTAAAGGTGCTGATGCTCCAAGTAGGGAGATTGTTAGTAAAGAGGCTGGAATGGCGAACCCAGGCACAAGGAGAAGAGAAATGAGGTGCGTTTTAGAAACCTTTCCCCATCACATGGTGTACCATCGTTTTGTTTTCTCATGCATGTTTTCGATGTAGGAAGATGCCCTTAAACCTGGAGATTTGGGACCCATGCGATGGGTACCACGCAGTATTACTTTAAAGGGTCTGCGTTTGCTCACCCAACCTCACCAAACCTCTCAGCCCCAAGAGTGTCCACCCTTATGTCTCATCCAGCTGTGGGTCTAGATATGGTCAATCCAGGTTGCATCACAGCCCCTGAACGCATTGTGTAAGAATTTCTCTCTCTTTCACTGTCTTTGTTTCATGGGTTTGTAAAAGTAATTTATTTTTATAATGGGGTTTAGCTGCTTTTCACTGCTGTGTTTATGCCGCTTTACACCCACTTGACACACTAACAGAGAGATATCAATACATAGGTTTTAAGATTATTACTAGTCAGATATATTCTTGTGCGGTGAATAGGGCGTGTTGAGTCCAGTTCTCTGAGCAAGGAGTAGGTCTTGTCTATTACATATTGGGTTTATGGAACGGTATCTGAGCTAATTTGAAACCCTTGTTTTATGTATCACCCCACCTCACCTTTCCCGTTAAGCAGCCATAGTGTGTTTTCTGCATGTGTGACTCTGTTCTGTTTTGTAATTCAGTTCAAGTGTAACGGTTTTTACATTCCCTCTATAAGTGATACCTTATGAGAAGTGTCCTTTTCTGTGTGACTTATTTCACTTAGAATCGTCGTACCTAAATCCACTCATCATGCTGCTACTAGCCTTATGACATTGATTTCATGGCTGAGTGATATTCCATTGTACATAAGGACCACAACTTCTTTATCCATTTTTCTCTTTCCTGGGATATTGAAGGTGGAATGAAGTGGAGGTCCTTGTCAACAGAGCAGCCCTAAACTTTGGGGTGCTTTTGTCTTGCTGATTTTTCATTTTCCCAATTTATACCCCCATGAGTGGAAGTGCCCTATGCTCTCTAAGCTGTGTTTTTTAGATGTTTCAGGACACACCGTACACTTCTCCAGAGTGGCTGTTGGCAATTTACATCCCGCCCATCAGTGTAGCAAGGCTCCCATTTCTCCATGGCCTGTCCTGCATTTCTGGTTTTGAGACTTTATTCAGCATGGCCCTTTTGACCGATGGGTAGCGAGTCTTCTTTGTAGCCCTGATTTACCTTTCCAGGTTGCTTGTTTGGCCAAAAAGGGCGTATGCGTTTTTTCCTGAATATATTCAGGAAAAAACGCATACGCCCTTTTTGGCCAAGGGCATCATTGTCAACGTTTTGCCGCTTTTCATGTGCTTTAAAGGCGATTCGAATCTACCTCCTGAAATCTGTTTCCTGCAATTCGGCCTTGACTTCAAATCCTCTTCTTTGCCTTCCCTCAATATATTTGTGGACGAGAGTTATCATTTATAACTCTGCAGGTTTGTGAATTGCAGTGCCCTGAAGCTCCATTTTACAACTCGCTTTTTTGGGAGCTGGCCGCAAAAGCGCAGGATGGCTTCAGGCCCTGTTCTGCTTTCGGGGGCGATGATTAGCCTGTGGTTAATTCTTCTTCCTGATGGGAAAATAGAGTGACCTGTGCCTGTCCCAACACCAAGAGCTAGTCTCTCACTGGTTCCCCGTGTACCCGTTCATCCTCAGGACAAATTGCAACCTGTACAGAACAGGAGGTTAAAGGTGATGATGCTCCAAGTAGGGAGATTGTTAGTAAAGCGGCTGGAATGGCGAACCCGGGCACAAGGAGAAGAGAAATGAGGTGCGTTTTAGAAACCTTTCCCCATCACATGGTGTACCATCTTTTTGTTTTCTCATGCATGATTTCGATGTAGGAAGATCCCCTTGAACCTGGAGATTTGGGACGCATGCGATGGGTACCACGCAGTATTACTTTAAAGGGTCTGCGTTTGCTCACCCAACCTCACCAAACCTCTCAGCCCCAAGAGTGTCCACCCTTATGTCTCATCCAGCTGTGGGTCTAGATATGGTCAATCCAGGTTGCATCACAGCCCCTGAACGCATTGTGTAAGAATTTCTCTCTCTTTCACTGTCTTTGTTTCATGGGTTTTTCGAAGTAATTTATTTTTATAATGGGGTTTAGCTGCTTTTCACTGCTGTGTTTATGCCGCTTTACACCCACTTGACACACTAACAGAGAGATATCAATACATAGGTTTTAAGATTATTACTAGTCAGATATATTCTTGTGCGGTGAATAGGACGTGTTGAGTCCAGTTCTCTGAGCAAGGAGTAGGTTTTGTCTATTACATATTGGGTTTATGGAACGGTATCTGAGCTAATTTGAAACCCTTGTTTTATGTATCACCCCACCTCACCTTTCCCGTTAAGTAGCCATAGTGTGTTTTCTGCATGTGTGACTCTGTTCTGTTTTGTAATTCAGTTCAAGTGTAACGGTTTTGACATTCCCTCTATAAGTGATACCTTATGAGAAGTGTCCTTTTCTGTGTGACTTATTTCACTTAGAATCGTCGTACCTAAATCCACTCATCATGCTGCTACTAGCCTTATGACATTGATTTCATGGCTGAGTGATATTCCATTGTACATAAGGACCACAACTTCTTTATCCATTTTTCTCTTTCCTGGGATATTGAAGGTGAAATGAAGTGGAGGTCCTTGTCAACAGAGCAGCCCTAAACTTTGGGCTGCTTGTGTCTTGCTGATTTTTCATTTTCCCAATTTATACCCCCATGAGTGGAAGTGCCCTATGCTCTCTAAGCTGTGTTTTTTAGATGTTTCAGGACACACCGTACACTTCTCCAGAGTGGCTGTTGGCAATTTACATCCCGCCCATCAGTGTAGCAAGGCTCCCATTTCTCCATGGCCTGTCCTGCATTTCTGGTTTTGAGACTTTATTCAGCATGGCCCTTTTGACCGATGGGTAGCGAGTCTTCTTTGTAGCCCTGATTTACCTTTCCAGGTTGCTTTGTTGGCCAAAAAGGGCGTATGCGTTTTTTCCTGAATATATTCAGGAAAAAACGCATACGCCCTTTTTGGCCAAGGGCATCATTGTCAACGTTTTGCCGCTTTTCATGTGCTTTAAAGGCGATTCGAATCTACCTCCTGAAATCTGTTTCCTGCAATTCTGCCTTGATTTCAAATCCTCTTCTTTGCCTTCCCTCAATATATTTGTGGACGAGAGTTATCATTTATAACTCTGCAGGTTTGTGAATTGCAGTGCCCTGAAGCTCCATTTTACAACTCGCTTTTTTGGGAGCTGGCCGCAAAAGCGCAGGATGGCTTCAGGCCCTGTTCTGCTTTCGGGGGCGATGATTAGCCTGTGGTTAATTCTTCTTCCTGATGGGAAAATAGAGTGACCTGTGCCTGTCCCAACACCAAGAGCTAGTCTCTCACTGGTTCCCCGTGTACCCGTTCATCCTCAGGACAAATTGCAACCTGTACAGAACAGGAGGTTAAAGGTGCTGATGCTCCAAGTAGGGAGATTGTTAGTAAAGCGGCTGGAATGGCGAACCCGGGCACAAGGAGAAGAGAAATGAGGTGCGTTTTAGAAACCTTTCCCCATCACATGGTGTACCATCTTTTTGTTTTCTCATGCATGTTTTCGATGTAGGAAGATGCCCTTGAACCTGGAGATTTGGGACGCATGCGATGGGTACCACGCAGTATTACTTTAAGGGGTTTGCGTTTGCTCACCCAACCTCACCAAACCTCTCAGCCCCAAGAGTGTCCACCCTTATGTCTCATCCAGCTGTGGGTCTAGATATGGTCAATCCAGGTTGCATCACAGCCCCTGAACGCATTGTGTAAGAATTTCTCTCTCTTTCACTGTCTTTGTTTCATGGGTTTGTAAAAGTAATTTATTTTTATAATGGGGTTTAGCTACTTTTCACTGCTGTGTTTATGCCGCTTTACACCCACTTGACACACTAACAGAGAGATATCAATACATAGGTTTTAAGATTATTACTAGTCAGCTATATTCTTGTGCGGTGAATAGGGTGTGTTGAGTCCAGTTCTCTGAGCAAGGAGTAGGTCTTGTCTATTACATATTGGGTTTATGGAACGGTATCTGAGCTAATTTGAAACCCTTGTTTTATGTATCACCCCACCTCACCTTTCCCGTTAAGCAGCCATAGTGTGTTTTCTGCATGTGTGACTCTGTTCTGTTTTGTAATTCAGTTCAAGTGTAACGCTTTTGACATTCCCTCTATAAGTGATACCTTATGAGAAGTGTCCTTTTCTGTGTGACTTATTTCACTTAGAATCGTCGTACCTAAATCCACTCATCATGCTGCTACTAGCCTTATGACATTGATTTCATGGCTGAGTGATATTCCATTGTACATAAGGACCACAACTTCTTTATCCATTTTTCTCTTTCCTGGGATATTGAAGGTGAAATGAAGTGGAGGTCCTTGTCAACAGAGCAGCCCTAAACTTTGGGCTGCTTGTGTCTTGCTGATTTTTCATTTTCCCAATTTATACCCCCATGAGTGGAAGTGCCCTATGCTCTCTAAGCTGTGTTTTTTAGATGTTTCAGGACACACCGTACACTTCTCCAGAGTGGCTGTTGGCAATTTACATCCCGCCCATCAGTGTAGCAAGGCTCCCATTTCTCCATGGCCTGTCCTGCATTTCTGGTTTTGAGACTTTATTCAGCATGGCCCTTTTGACCGATGGGTAGCGAGTCTTCTTTGTAGCCCTGATTTACCTTTCCAGGTTGCTTGTTTGGCCAAAAAGGGCGTATGCGTTTTTTCCTGAATATATTCAGGAAAAAACGCATACGCCCTTTTTGGCCAAGGGCATCATTGTCAACGTTTTGCCGCTTTTCATGTGCTTTAAAGGCGATTCGAATCTACCTCCTGAAATCTGTTTCCTGCAATTCGGCCTTGATTTCAAATCCTCTTCTTTGCCTTCCCTCAATATATTTGTGGACGAGAGTTATCATTTATAACTCTGCAGGTTTGTGAATTGCAGTGCCCTGAAGCTCCATTTTACAACTCGCTTTTTTGGGAGCTGGCCGCAAAAGCGCAGGATGGCTTCAGGCCCTGTTCTGCTTTCGGGGGCGATGATTAGCCTGTGGTTAATTCTTCTTCCTGATGGGAAAATAGAGTGACCTGTGCCTGTCCCAACACCAAGAGCTAGTCTCTCACTGGTTCCCCGTGTACCCGTTCATCCTCAGGACAAATTGCAACCTGTACAGAACAGGAGGTTAAAGGTGCTGATGCTCCAAGTAGGGAGATTGTTAGTAAAGCGGCTGGAATGGCGAACCCGGGCACAAGGAGAAGAGAAATGAGGTGCGTTTTAGAAACCTTTCCCCATCACATGGTGTACCATCTTTTTGTTTTCTCATGCATGTTTTCGATGTAGGAAGATGCCCTTGAACCTGGAGATTTGGGACGCATGCGATGGGTACCACGCAGTATTACTTTAAGGGGTTTGCGTTTGCTCACCCAACCTCACCAAACCTCTCAGCCCCAAGAGTGTCCACCCTTATGTCTCATCCAGCTGTGGGTCTAGATATGGTCAATCCAGGTTGCATCACAGCCCCTGAACGCATTGTGTAAGAATTTCTCTCTCTTTCACTGTCTTTGTTTCATGGGTTTGTAAAAGTAATTTATTTTTATAATGGGGTTTAGCTACTTTTCACTGCTGTGTTTATGCCGCTTTACACCCACTTGACACACTAACAGAGAGATATCAATACATAGGTTTTAAGATTATTACTAGTCAGATATATACTTGTGCGCTGAATAGGGTGTGTTGAGTCCAGTTCTCTGAGCAAGGAGTAGGTCTTGTCTATTACATATTGGGTTTATGGAACGGTATCTGAGCTAATTTGAAACCCTTGTTTTATGTATCACCCCACCTCACCTTTCCCGTTAAGCAGCCATAGTGTGTTTTCTGCATGTGTGACTCTGTTCTGTTTTGTAATTCAGTTCAAGTGTAACGCTTTTGACATTCCCTCTATAAGTGATACCTTATGAGAAGTGTCCTTTTCTGTGTGACTTATTTCACTTAGAATCGTCGTACCTAAATCCACTCATCATGCTGCTACTAGCCTTATGACATTGATTTCATGGCTGAGTGATATTCCATTGTACATAAGGACCACAACTTCTTTATCCATTTTTCTCTTTCCTGGGATATTGAAGGTGGAATGAAGTGGAGGTCCTTGTCAACAGAGCAGCCCTAAACTTTGGGCTGCTTGTGTCTTGCTGATTTTTCATTTTCCCAATTTATACCCCCATGAGTGGAAGTGCCCTATGCTCTCTAAGCTGTGTTTTTTAGATGTTTCAGGACACACCGTACACTTCTCCAGAGTGGCTGTTGGCAATTTACATCCCGCCAATCAGTGTAGCAAGGCTCCCATTTCTCCATGGCCTGTCCTGCATTTCTGGTTTTGAGACTTTATTCAGCATGGCCATTTTGACCGATGGGTAGCGAGTCTTCTTTGTAGCCCTGATTTACCTCTCCAGGTTGCTTGTTTGGCCAAAAAGGGCGTATGCGTTTTTTCCTGAATATATTCAGGAAAAAACGCATACGCCCTTTTTGGCCAAGGGCATCATTGTCAACGTTTTGCCGCTTTTCATGTGCTTTAAAGGCGATTCGAATCTACCTCCTGAAATCTGTTTCCTGCAATTCGGCCTTGATTTCAAATCCTCTTCTTTGCCTTCCCTCAATATATTTGTGGACGAGAGTTATCATTTATAACTCTGCAGGTTTGTGAATTGCAGTGCCCTGAAGCTCCATTTTACAACTCGCTTTTTTGGGAGCTGGCCGCAAAAGCGCAGGATGGCTTCAGGCCCTGTTCTGCTTTCGGGGGCGATGATTAGCCTGTGGTTAATTCTTCTTCCTGATGGGAAAATAGAGTGACCTGTGCCTGTCCCAACACCAAGAGCTAGTCTCTCACTGGTTCCCCGTGTACCCGTTCATCCTCAGGACAAATTGCAACCTGTACAGAACAGGAGGTTAAAGGTGATGATGCTCCAAGTAGGGAGATTGTTAGTAAAGCGGCTGGAATGGCGAACCCGGGCACAAGGAGAAGAGAAATGAGGTGCGTTTTAGAAACCTTTCCCCATCACATGGTGTACCATCTTTTTGTTTTCTCATGCATGATTTCGATGTAGGAAGATCCCCTTGAACCTGGAGATTTGGGACGCATGCGATGGGTACCACGCAGTATTACTTTAAAGGGTCTGCGTTTGCTCACCCAACCTCACCAAACCTCTCAGCCCCAAGAGTGTCCACCCTTATGTCTCATCCAGCTGTGAGTCTAGATATGGTCAATCCAGGTTGCATCACAGCCCCTGAACGCATTGTGTAAGAATTTCTCTCTCTTTCACTGTCTTTGTTTCATGGGTTTTTCGAAGTAATTTATTTTTATAATGGGGTTTAGCTGCTTTTCACTGCTGTGTTTATGCCGCTTTACACCCACTTGACACACTAACAGAGAGATATCAATACATAGGTTTTAAGATTATTACTAGTCAGATATATTCTTGTGCGGTGAATAGGACGTGTTGAGTCCAGTTCTCTGAGCAAGGAGTAGGTTTTGTCTATTACATATTGGGTTTATGGAACGGTATCTGAGCTAATTTGAAACCCTTGTTTTATGTATCACCCCACCTCACCTTTCCCGTTAAGTAGCCATAGTGTGTTTTCTGCATGTGTGACTCTGTTCTGTTTTGTAATTCAGTTCAAGTGTAACGGTTTTGACATTCCCTCTATAAGTGATACCTTATGAGAAGTGTCCTTTTCTGTGTGACTTATTTCACTTAGAATCGTCGTACCTAAATCCACTCATCATGCTGCTACTAGCCTTATGACATTGATTTCATGGCTGAGTGATATTCCATTGTACATAAGGACCACAACTTCTTTATCCATTTTTCTCTTTCCTGGGATATTGAAGGTGAAATGAAGTGGAGGTCCTTGTCAACAGAGCAGCCCTAAACTTTGGGCTGCTTGTGTCTTGCTGATTTTTCATTTTCCCAATTTATACCCCCATGAGTGGAAGTGCCCTATGCTCTCTAAGCTGTGTTTTTTAGATGTTTCAGGACACACCGTACACTTCTCCAGAGTGGCTGTTGGCAATTTACATCCCGCCCATCAGTGTAGCAAGGCTCCCATTTCTCCATGGCCTGTCCTGCATTTCTGGTTTTGAGACTTTATTCAGCATGGCCCTTTTGACCGATGGGTAGCGAGTCTTCTTTGTAGCCCTGATTTACCTTTCCAGGTTGCTTTGTTGGCCAAAAAGGGCGTATGCGTTTTTTCCTGAATATATTCAGGAAAAAACGCATACGCCCTTTTTGGCCAAGGGCATCATTGTCAACGTTTTGCCGCTTTTCATGTGCTTTAAAGGCGATTCGAATCTACCTCCTGAAATCTGTTTCCTGCAATTCGGCCTTGATTTCAAATCCTCTTCTTTGCCTTCCCTCAATATATTTGTGGACGAGAGTTATCATTTATAACTCTGCAGGTTTGTGAATTGCAGTGCCCTGAAGCTCCATTTTACAACTCGCTTTTTTGGGAGCTGGCCGCAAAAGCGCAGGATGGCTTCAGGCCCTGTTCTGCTTTCGGGGGTGATGATTAGCCTGTGGTTAATTCTTCTTCCTGATGGGAAAATAGAGTGACCTGTGCCTGTCCCAACACCAAGAGCTAGTCTCTCACTGGTTCCCCGTGTACCCGTTCATCCTCAGGACAAATTGCAACCTGTACAGAACAGGAGGTTAAAGGTGCTGATGCTCCAAGTAGGGAGATTGTTAGTAAAGCGGCTGGAATGGCGAACCCGGGCACAAGGAGAAGAGAAATGAGGTGCGTTTTAGAAACCTTTCCCCATCACATGGTGTACCATCTTTTTGTTTTCTCATGCATGTTTTCGATGTAGGAAGATGCCCTTGAACCTGGAGATTTGGGACGCATGCGATGGGTACCACGCAGTATTACTTTAAAGGGTTTGCGTTTGCTCACCCAACCTCACCAAACATCTCAGCCCCAAGAGTGTCCACCCTTATGTCTCATCCAGCTGTGGGTCTAGATATGGTCAATCCAGGTTGCATCACAGCCCCTGAACGCATTGTGTAAGAATTTCTCTCTCTTTCACTGTCTTTGTTTCATGGGTTTGTAAAAGTAATTTATTTTTATAATGGGGTTTAGCTACTTTTCACTGCTGTGTTTATGCCGCTTTACACCCACTTGACACACTAACAGAGAGATATCAATACATAGGTTTTAAGATTATTACTAGTCAGCTATATTCTTGTGCGGTGAATAGGGTGTGTTGAGTCCAGTTCTCTGAGCAAGGAGTAGGTCTTGTCTATTACATATTGGGTTTATGGAACGGTATCTGAGCTAATTTGAAACCCTTGTTTTATGTATCACCCCACCTCACCTTTCCCGTTAAGCAGCCATAGTGTGTTTTCTGCATGTGTGACTCTGTTCTGTTTTGTAATTCAGTTCAAGTGTAACGCTTTTGACATTCCCTCTATAAGTGATACCTTATGAGAAGTGTCCTTTTCTGTGTGACTTATTTCACTTAGAATCGTCGTACCTAAATCCACTCATCATGCTGCTACTAGCCTTATGACATTGATTTCATGGCTGAGTGATATTCCATTGTACATAAGGACCACAACTTCTTTATCCATTTTTCTCTTTCCTGGGATATTGAAGGTGGAATGAAGTGGAGGTCCTTGTCAACAGAGCAGCCCTAAACTTTGGGCTGCTTGTGTCTTGCTGATTTTTCATTTTCCCAATTTATACCCCCATGAGTGGAAGTGCCCTATGCTCTCTAAGCTGTGTTTTTTAGATGTTTCAGGACACACCGTACACTTCTCCAGAGTGGCTGTTGGCAATTTACATCCCGCCCATCAGTGTAGCAAGGCTCCCATTTCTCCATGGCCTGTCCTGCATTTCTGGTTTTGAGACTTTATTCAGCATGGCCCTTTTGACCGATGGGTAGCGAGTCTTCTTTGTAGCCCTGATTTACCTTTCCAGGTTGCTTGTTTGGCCAAAAAGGGCGTATGCGTTTTTTCCTGAATATATTCAGGAAAAAACGCATACGCCCTTTTTGGCCAAGGGCATCATTGTCAACGTTTTGCCGCTTTTCATGTGCTTTAAAGGCGATTCGAATCTACCTCCTGAAATCTGTTTCCTGCAATTCGGCCTTGATTTCAAATCCTCTTCTTTGCCTTCCCTCAATATATTTGTGGACGAGAGTTATCATTTATAACTCTGCAGGTTTGTGAATTGCAGTGCCCTGAAGCTCCATTTTACAACTCGCTTTTTTGGGAGCTGGCCGCAAAAGCGCAGGATGGCTTCAGGCCCTGTTCTGCTTTCGGGGGTGATGATTAGCCTGTGGTTAATTCTTCTTCCTGATGGGAAAATAGAGTGACCTGTGCCTGTCCCAACACCAAGAGCTAGTCTCTCACTGGTTCCCCGTGTACCCGTTCATCCTCAGGACAAATTGCAACCTGTACAGAACAGGAGGTTAAAGGTGCTGATGCTCCAAGTAGGGAGATTGTTAGTAAAGCGGCTGGAATGGCGAACCCGGGCACAAGGAGAAGAGAAATGAGGTGCGTTTTAGAAACCTTTCCCCATCACATGGTGTACCATCTTTTTGTTTTCTCATGCATGTTTTCGATGTAGGAAGATGCCCTTGAACCTGGAGATTTGGGACCCATGGGATGGGTACCACGCAGTATTACTTTAAAGGGTCTGCGTTTGCTCACCCAACCTCACCAAACCTCTCAGCCCCAAGAGTGTCCACCCTTATGTCTCATCCAGCTGTGGGTCTAGATATGGTCAATCCAGGTTGCATCACAGCCCCTGAACGCATTGTGTAAGAATTTCTCTCTCTTTCACTGTCTTTGTTTCATGGGTTTTTCAAAGTAATTTATTTTTATAATGGGGTTTAGCTGCTTTTCAATTCTGTGTTTATGCCGCTTTACACCCACTTGACACACTAACAGAGAGATATCAATACATAGGTTTTAAGATTATTACTAGTCAGATATATTCTTGTGCGGTGAATAGGACGTGTTGAGTCCAGTTCTCTGAGCAAGGAGTAGGTTTTGTCTATTACATTTTGGGTTTATGGAACGGTATCTGAGCTAATTTGAAACCCTTGTTTTATGTATCACCCCACCTCACCTTTCCCGTTAAGCAGCCATAGTGTGTTTTCTGCATGTGTGACTCTGTTCTGTTTTGTAATTCAGTTCAAGTGTAACGCTTTTGACATTCCCTCTATAAGTGATACCTTATGAGAAGTGTCCTTTTCTGTGTGACTTATTTCACTTAGAATCGTCGTACCTAAATCCACTCATCATGCTGCTACTAGCCTTATGACATTGATTTCATGGCTGAGTGATATTCCATTGTACATAAGGACCACAACTTCTTTATCCATTTTTCTCTTTCCTGGGATATTGAAGGTGGAATGAAGTGGAGGTCCTTGTCAACAGAGCAGCCCTAAACTTTGGGCTGCTTGTGTCTTGCTGATTTTTCATTTTCCCAATTTATACCCCCATGAGTGGAAGTGCCCTATGCTCTCTAAGCTGTGTTTTTTAGATGTTTCAGGACACACCGTACACTTCTCCAGAGTGGCTGTTGGCAATTTACATCCCGCCCATCAGTGTAGCAAGGCTCCCATTTCTCCATGGCCTGTCCTGCATTTCTGGTTTTGAGACTTTATTCAGCATGGCCCTTTTGACCGATGGGTAGCGAGTCTTCTTTGTAGCCCTGATTTGCCTTTCCAGGTTGCTTGGTTGGCCAAAAAGGGCGTATGCGTTTTTTCCTGAATATATTCAGGAAAAAACGCATACGCCCTTTTTGGCCAAGGGCATCATTGTCAACGTTTTGCCGCTTTTCATGTGCTTTAAAGGCGATTCGAATCTACCTCCTGAAATCTGTTTCCTGCAATTCGGCCTTGATTACAAATCCTCTTCTTTGCCTTCCCTCAATATATTTGTGGACGAGAGTTATCATTTATAACTCTGCAGGTTTGTGAATTGCAGTGCCCTGAAGCTCCATTTTACAACTCGCTTTTTTGGGAGCTGGCCTCAAAAGCGCAGGATGGCTTCAGGCCCTGTTCTGCTTTCGGGGGCGATGATTAGCCTGTGGTTAATTCTTCTTCCTGATGGGAAAATAGAGTGACCTGTGCCTGTCCCAACACCAAGAGCTAGTCTCTCACTGGTTCCCCGTGTACCCGTTCATCCTCAGGACAAATTGCAACCTGTACAGAACAGGAGGTTAAAGGTGCTGATGCTCCAAGTAGGGAGATTGTTAGTAAAGCGGCTGGAATGGCGAACCCGGGCACAAGGAGAAGAGAAATGAGGTGCGTTTTAGAAACCTTTCCCCATCACATGGTGTACCATCTTTTTGTTTTCTCATGCATGTTTTCGATGTAGGAAGATGCCCTTGAACCTGGAGATTTGGGTCCCATGGGATGGGTACCACGCAGTAGTACTTTAAAGGGTCTGCGTTAGCTCACCCAACCTCACCAAACCTCTCAGCCCCAAGAGTGTCCACCCTTATGTCTCATCCAGCTGTGGGTCTAGATATGGTCAATCCAGGTTGCATCACAGCCCCTGAACGCATTGTGTAAGAATTTCTCTCTCTTTCACTGTCTTTGTTTCATGGGTTTTTCGAAGTAATTTATTTTTATAATGGGGTTTAGCTGCTTTTCACTGCTGTGTTTATGCCGCTTTACACCCACTTGACACACTAACAGAGAGATATCAATACATAGGTTTTAAGATTATTACTAGTCAGCTATATTCTTGTGCGGTGAATAGGGTGTGTTGAGTCCAGTTCTCTGAGCAAGGAGTAGGTCTTGTCTATTACATATTGGGTTTATGGAACGGTATCTGAGCTAATTTGAAACCCTTGTTTTATGTATCACCCCACCTCACCTTTCCCGTTAAGCAGCCATAGTGTGTTTTCTGCATGTGTGACTCTGTTCTGTTTTGTAATTCAGTTCAATTGTGACGCTTTTTATATTCCCTCTATAAGTGATACCTTATGAGAAGTGTCCTTTTCTGTGTGACTTATTTCACTTAGAATCGTCGTACCTAAATCCACTCATCATGCTGCTACTAGCCTTATGACATTGATTTCATGGCTGAGTGATATTCCATTGTACATAAGGACCACAACTTCTTTATCCATTTTTCTCTTTCCTGGGATATTGAAGGTGGAATGAAGTGGAGGTCCTTGTCAACAGAGCAGCCCTAAACTTTGGGCTGCTTGTGTCTTGCTGATTTTTCATTTTCCCAATTTATACCCCCATGAGTGGAAGTGCCCTATGCTCTCTAAGCTGTGTTTTTTAGATGTTTCAGGACACACCGTACACTTCTCCAGAGTGGCTGTTGGCAATTTACATCCCGCCAATCAGTGTAGCAAGGCTCCCATTTCTCCATGGCCTGTCCTGCATTTCTGGTTTTGAGACTTTATTCAGCATGGCCCTTTTGACCAATGGGTAGCGAGTCTTCTTTGTAGCCCTGATTTACCTTTCCAGGTTGCTTGTTTGGCCAAAAAGGGCGTATGCGTTTTTTCCTGAATATATTCAGGAAAAAACGCATACGCCCTTTTTGGCCAAGGGCATCATTGTCAACGTTTTGCCGCTTTTCATGTGCTTTAAAGGCGATTCGAATCTACCTCCTGAAATCTGTTTCCTGCAATTCGGCCTTGATTTCAAATCCTCTTCTTTGCCTTCCCTCAATATATTTGTGGACGAGAGTTATCATTTATAACTCTGCAGGTTTGTGAATTGCAGTGCCCTGAAGCTCCATTTTACAACTCGCTTTTTTGGGAGCTGGCCGCAAAAGCGCAGGATGGCTTCAGGCCCTGTTCTGCTTTCGGGGGTGATGATTAGCCTGTGGTTAATTCTTCTTCCTGATGGGAAAATAGAGTGACCTGTGCCTGTCCCAACACCAAGAGCTAGTCTCTCACTGGTTCCCCGTGTACCCGTTCATCCTCAGGACAAATTGCAACCTGTACAGAACAGGAGGTTAAAGGTGCTGATGCTCCAAGTAGGGAGATTGTTAGTAAAGCGGCTGGAATGGCGAACCCGGGCACAAGGAGAAGAGAAATGAGGTGCGTTTTAGAAACCTTTCCCCATCACATGGTGTACCATCTTTTTGTTTTCTCATGCATGTTTTCGATGTAGGAAGATGCCCTTGAACCTGGAGATTTGGGACCCATGGGATGGGTACCACGCAGTATTACTTTAAAGGGTCTGCGTTTGCTCACCCAACCTCACCAAACCTCTCAGCCCCAAGAGTGTCCACCCTTATGTCTCATCCAGCTGTGGGTCTAGATATGGTCAATCCAGGTTGCATCACAGCCCCTGAACGCATTGTGTAAGAATTTCTCTCTCTTTCACTGTCTTTGTTTCATGGGTTTTTCAAAGTAATTTATTTTTGTAATGGGGTTTAGCTGCTTTTCAATGCTGTGTTTATGCCGCTTTTCACCCACTTGACACACTAACAGAGAGATATCAATACATAGGTTTTAAGATTATTACTAGTCAGATATATTCTTGTGCGGTGAATAGGACGTGTTGAGTCCAGTTCTCTGAGAAAGGAGTAGGTTTTGTCTATTACATATTGGGTTTATGGAACGGTATCTGAGCTAATTTGAAACCCTTGTTTTATGTATCACCCCACCTCACCTTTCCCGTTAAGCAGCCATAGTGTGTTTTCTGCATGTGTGACTCTGTTCTGTTTTGTAATTCAGTTCAAGTGTAACGGTTTTGACATTCCCTCTATAAGTGATACCTTATGAGAAGTGTCCTTTTCTGTGTGACTTATTTCACTTAGAATCATCGTACCTAAATCCACTCATCATGCTGCTACTAGCCTTATGACATTGATTTCATGGCTGAGTGATATTCCATTGTACATAAGGACCACAACTTCTTTATCCATTTTTCTCTTTCCTGGGATATTGAAGGTGGAATGAAGTGGAGGTCCTTGTCAACAGAGCAGCCCTAAACTTTGGGCTGCTTGTGTCTTGCTGATTTTTCATTTTCCCAATTTATACCCCCATGAGTGGAAGTGCCCTATGCTCTCTAAGCTGTGTTTTTTAGATGTTTCAGGACACACCGTACACTTCTCCAGAGTGGCTGTTGGCAATTCACATCCCGCCCATCAGTGTAGCAAGGCTCCCATTTCTCCATGGCCTGTCCTGCATTTCTGGTTTTGAGACTTTATTCAGCATGGCCCTTTTGACCGATGGGTAGCGAGTCTTCTTTGTAGCCCTGATTTACCTTTCCAGGTTGCTTTGTTGGCCAAAAAGGGCGTATGCGTTTTTTCCTGAATATATTCAGGAAAAAACGCATACGCCCTTTTTGGCCAAGGGCATCATTGTCAACGTTTTGCCGCTTTTCATGTGCTTTAAAGGCGATTCGAATCTACCTCCTGAAATCTGTTTCCTGCAATTCTGCCTTGATTTCAAATCCTCTTCTTTGCCTTCCCTCAATATATTTGTGGACGAGAGTTATCATTTATAACTCTGCAGGTTTGTGAATTGCAGTGCCCTGAAGCTCCATTTTACAACTCGCTTTTTTGGGAGCTGGCCTCAAAAGCGCAGGATGGCTTCAGGCCCTGTTCTGCTTCCGGGGGGGAGGATGAGCCTGTGGTTAATTCTTCTTCCTGATGGGAAAATAGAGTGACCTGTGCCTGTCCCAACACCAAGAGCTAGTCTCTCACTGGTTCCCCATGTACCCGTTCATCCTCAGGACAAATTGCAACCTGTACGGAACAGGAGGTTAAAGGTGCTGATGCTCCAAGTAGGGAGATTGTTAGTAAAGCAGTTGGAATGGTGAACCCGGGCACAAGGAGAAGAGAAATGAGGTGCGTTTTAGAAACCTTTCCCCATCACATGGTGTACCATCTTTTTGTTTTCTCATGCATGATTTCGATGTAGGAAGATCCCCTTGAACCTGGAGATTTGGGACGCATGCGATGGGTACCACGCAGTACTACTTTAAAGGGTCTGCGTTTGCTCACCCAACCTCACCAAACCTCTCAGCCCCAAGAGTGTCCACCCTTATGTCTCATCCAGCTGTGGGTCTAGATATGGTCAATCCAGGTTGCATCACAGCCCCTGAACGCATTGTGTAAGAATTTCTCTCTCTTTCACTGTCTTTGTTTCATGGGTTTTTCAAAGTAATTTATTTTTATAATGGGGTTTAGCTGCTTTTCACTGCTGTGTTTATGCCGCTTTACACCCACTTGACACACTAACAGAGAGATATCAATACATAGGTTTTAAGATTATTACTAGTCAGATATATTCTTGTGCGGTGAATAGGACGTGTTGAGTCCAGTTCTCTGAGCAAGGAGTAGGTCTTGTCTATTACATATTGGGTTTATGGAACGGTATCTGAGCTAATTTGAAACCCTTGTTTTATGTATCACCCCACCTCACCTTTCCCGTTAAGCAGCCATAGTGTGTTTTCTGCATGTGTGACTCTGTTCTGTTTTGTAATTCAGTTCAAGTGTAACGGTTTTGACATTCCCTCTATAAGTGATACCTTATGAGAAGTGTCCTTTTCTGTGTGACTTATTTCACTTAGAATCATCGTACCTAAATCCACTCATCATGCTGCTACTAGCCTTATGACATTGATTTCATGGCTGAGTGATATTCCATTGTACATAAGGACCACAACTTCTTTATCCATTTTTCTCTTTCCTGGGATATTGAAGGTGGAATGAAGTGGAGGTCCTTGTCAACAGAGCAGCCCTAAACTTTGGGCTGCTTGTGTCTTGCTGATTTTTCATTTTCCCAATTTATACCCCCATGAGTGGAAGTGCCCTATGCTCTCTAAGCTGTGTTTTTTAGATGTTTCAGGACACACCGTACACTTCTCCAGAGTGGCTGTTGGCAATTCACATCCCGCCCATCAGTGTAGCAAGGCTCCCATTTCTCCATGGCCTGTCCTGCATTTCTGGTTTTGAGACTTTATTCAGCATGGCCCTTTTGACCGATGGGTAGCGAGTCTTCTTTGTAGCCCTGATTTACCTTTCCAGGTTGCTTTGTTGGCCAAAAAGGGCGTATGCGTTTTTTCCTGAATATATTCAGGAAAAAACGCATACGCCCTTTTTGGCCAAGGGCATCATTGTCAACGTTTTCCCGCTTTTCATGTGCTTTAAAGGCGATTCGAATCTACCTCCTGAAATCTGTTTCCTGCAATTCTGCCTTGATTTCAAATCCTCTTCTTTGCCTTCCCTCAATATATTTGTGGACGAGAGTTATCATTTATAACTCTGCAGGTTTGTGAATTGCAGTGCCCTGAAGCTCCATTTTACAACTCGCTTTTTTGGGAGCTGGCCTCAAAAGCGCAGGATGGCTTCAGGCCCTGTTCTGCTTCCGGGGGGGAGGATGAGCCTGTGGTTAATTCTTCTTCCTGATGGGAAAATAGAGTGACCTGTGCCTGTCCCAACACCAAGAGCTAGTCTCTCACTGGTTCCCCATGTACCCGTTCATCCTCAGGACAAATTGCAACCTGTACGGAACAGGAGGTTAAAGGTGCTGATGCTCCAAGTAGGGAGATTGTTAGTAAAGCAGTTGGAATGGTGAACCCGGGCACAGGGAGAAGAGAAATGAGGTGCGTTTTAGAAACCTTTCCCCATCACATGGTGTACCATCTTTTTGTTTTCTCATGCATGATTTCGATGTAGGAAGATCCCCTTGAACCTGGAGATTTGGGACGCATGCGATGGGTACCACGCAGTACTACTTTAAAGGGTCTGCGTTTGCTCACCCAACCTCACCAAACCTCTCAGCCCCAAGAGTGTCCACCCTTATGTCTCATCCAGCTGTGGGTCTAGATATGGTCAATCCAGGTTGCATCACAGCCCCTGAACGCATTGTGTAAGAATTTCTCTCTCTTTCACTGTCTTTGTTTCATGGGTTTGTAAAAGTAATTTATTTTTATAATGGGGTTTAGCTGCTTTTCACTGCTGTGTTTATGCCGCTTTACACCCACTTGACACACTAACAGAGAGATATCAATACATAGGTTTTAAGATTATTACTAGTCAGATATATTCTTGTGCGGTGAATAGGGCGTGTTGAGTCCAGTTCTCTGAGCAAGGAGTAGTTCTTGTCTATTACATATTGGGTTTATGGAACGGTATCTGAGCTAATTTGAAACCCTTGTTTTATGTATCACCCCACCTCACCTTTCCCGTTAAGCAGCCATAGTGTGTTTTCTGCATGTGTGACTCTGTTCTGTTTTGTAATTCAGTTCAAGTGTAACGCTTTTTACATTCCCTCCTTAAGTGATACCTTATGAGAAGTGTCCTTTTCTCTGTGACTTATTTCACTTAGATTCATCGTACCTAAATCCACTCATCATGCTGCTACTAGCCTTATGATATTGATTTCATGGCTGAGTGATATTCCATTGTACATAAGGACCACAACTTCTTTATCCATTTTTCTCTTTCCTGGGATATTGAAGGTGGAATGAAGTGGAGGTCCTTGTCAACAGAGCAGCCCTAAACTTTGGGGTGCTTGTGTCTTGCTGATTTTTCATTTTCCCAATTTATACCCCCATGAGTGGAAGTGCCCTATGCTCTCTAAGCTGTGTTTTTTAGATGTTTCAGGACACACCGTACACTTCTCCAGAGTGGCTGTTGGCAATTTACACCCCGCCCAACAGTGTAGCAAGGCTCCCATTTCTCCATGGCCTGTCCCGCATTTCTGGTTTTGAGACTTTTTTCAGCATGGCCCTTTTGACCGATGGGTAGCGAGTCTTCTTTGTAGCGCTGATTTGCCTTTCCAGGTTGCTTGGTTGGCCAAAAAGGGCGTATGCGTTTTTTCCTGAATATATTCAGGAAAAAACGCATACGCCCTTTTTGGCCAAGGGCATCATTGTCAACGTTTTGCCGCTTTTCATGTGCTTTAAAGGCGATTCGAATCTACCTCCTGAAATCTGTTTCCTGCAATTCTGCCTTGATTTCAAATCCTCTTCTTTGCCTTCCCTCAATATATTTGTGGACGAGAGTTATCATTTATAACTCTGCAGGTTTGTGAATTGCAGTGCCCTGAAGCTCCATTTTACAACTCGCTTTTTTGGGAGCTGGCCGCAAAAGCGCAGGATGGCTTCAGGCCCTGTTCTGGTTCCGGGTTCAGGCTGTGCCTGTGGTTAATTCTTCTTCCTGATGGGAAAATAGAGTGACCTGTGCCTGTCCCAACACCAAGAGCTAGTCTCTCATTGTTTCCCCATCTACCCGTTCATCCTCAGGACAAATTGCAACCTGTACGGAACAGGAGGTTAAAGGTGCTGATGCTCCAAGTAGGGAGATTGCTAGTAAAGTGGCTGGAATGGCGAACCCGGGCACAAGGAGATGAGAAATGAGGTGCGTTTTAGAAACCTTTCCCCATCACACGGTGTACCATCTTCTGGGTTTCTCATGCATGTTTTCGATGTAGGAAGATGCCCTTGAACCTGGAGATTTGGGACCCATGGGATGGGTACCACGCAGTAGTACTTTAAAGGGTCTGCGTTTGCTCACCCAACCTCACCAAACCTCTCAGCCCCAAGAGTGTCCACCCTTATGTCTCATCCAGCTGTGGGTCTAGATATGGTCAATCCAGGTTGCATCACAGCCCCTGAACGCATTGTGTAAGAATTTCGCTCTCTTTCACTGTCTTTGTTTCATGGGTTTTTCAAAGTAATTTATTTTTATAATGGGGTTTAGCTGCTTTTCACTGTTGTGTTTATGCCGCTTTACATCCACTTGACACACTAACAGAGAGATATCAATACATAGGTTTTAAGATTATTACTAGTCAGATATAATGTTGTGCGGTGAATAGGGCGTGTTGAGTCCAGTTCTCTGAGCAAGGAGTAGGTCTTGTCTATTACATATTGGGTTTATGGAACGGTATCTGAGCTAATTTGAAACCCTTGTTTTATGTATCACCCCACCTCACCTTTCCCGTTTAGCAGCCATAGTGTGTTTTCTGCATGTGTGACTCTGTTCTGTTTTGTAATTCAGTTCAAGTGTAACGGTTTTTACATTCCCTCTATCAGTGAGACCTTATGAGAAGTGTCCTTTTCTGTGTGACTTATTTCACTTAGAATCGTCGTACCTAAATCCACTCATCATGCTGCTACTAGCCTTATGACATTGATTTCATGGCTGAGTGATATTCCATTGTACATAAGGACCACAACTTCTTTATCCATTTTTCTCTTTCCTGGGATATTGAAGGTGGAATGAAGTGGAGGTCCTTGTCAACAGAGCAGCCCTAAACTTTGGGGTGCTTGTGTCTTGCTGATTTTTCATTTTCCCAATTTATACCCCCATGAGTGGAAGTGAAGTGACCTATTCTCTCTAAGCTGTGTTTTTTAGATGTTTCAGGATACACCGTACACTTCTCCAGAGTGGCTGTTGGCAATTTACATCCCGCCCATCAGTGTAGCAAGGCTCCCTTTCCTCCCTGGCCTCTCCTGCTTTTCTTGTTTTACACTTTTTTAGGAAGGCCATTTTGACTGATGGGAAGTCAGACTTCTTTGTAGTGCTAAATTGCATTTCCGGCTTGCTTGGTTGGCCAAAAAGAGCCTATGGGTTTTTTCCTGAATTCATTCAGAAAAAAACGCATATGTTCTTTTTGTCCAAGTGCATCATTGTCGACGTTTTGCCGCTTTTCATGTGCTTTAGGGGTGATTCGAATCTACCTCCTGAAATCTGTTTCCTGCAATTCTGCCTTGATTTCAAATCTTCTTCGTTGCCTTCCCTGAATATATTTGTGGACGAGAGTTATCATTTATAACTCTGCAGGTTTGTGAATTGCAGTGCCCCTGAGCTCCATTTGTCAACTCGCTTTTTTGGGAGCTTTCCGCAGAACCGCTCGTTTGCTTCTGGCCCTACTCTGGTTCCCGGTGGCAGGCTAAGCCTTTGCTTAATTCTTCTTCCTGACTGGAAAGTAGAGTGACATGTGCCTCTCCGAACATCTAGGGCTTGGCTCTCCTTGTTTCTCCTCCTTCCCCTTCTTCCTTCGGACAAATTCCGATTTCTGTGCAACTGGATGTTGAAGGTGCTGACATCCTCTAGTGGGGAGATTTTAAGGAAAAAGGCTGGAGGGGTGAACCCAACAACCAGGAAATTAGGCGTTTTGGTGCCTTTTCCAAAATCTTCCTGATCCAACCGTGTTCCATCTTCTGGGTGTCACAGGCATGTTTTAGCTGTAGGAAAGGTCCCGTGTATGTAAGGAGAACACAAGGGATTTTTCCAAATCAGTGTCTCCCCGAACTCCAATCTGGGGAATTTTTAAGCTACTGGTACATGTGTGTTCATTAAGGGACTTGGGCCGTAGGCAGAGTCCGAACTTTAGATGATTGAAGTCTTCAGGTTCAGAAACGCTCACCATCGGCCTCCTTTAGTTTCCATTTTATCTGTAGTTGATAGATGATGTTGATATAGATATCTATTGTTTTTCAGATTATTTCCCCTCAGGGGTCATTACAAAATATTGAGTATAGTTCCCTGTGCTATACAGTAGTTCCTTGTTGATGATATATTTTATACATAGCAGTGTGTATATGTTAATCTGAAACTGTTAATTTATCCCTCCTCCCACCTTTCCCCTTTGCTAATAAAAAATATAAGATTTTATACTTCTCAGAAATCTAGGAGCTGAAAGAGAGGTATCATTTTCAATGGAAAATCATTCAAAACAAGGTTGAAACTTCAACCAAGATTATTAGATGTACATCCTTGGAAAGAAATCACTGCATTTCTCTACTCTTGACCTGACAAATAAGACAATCCCCTCCACTGAACTTGCTTATAATAAAGTGATGGAAATATCAAATGGAAGTGTTAGAAACATCTTATTTTACACGAGCCTTATACACTGCTCTATGTTAATTACAGTTTGGCTCACACATCTGTTCATTGAAGTTACAATGTTCTCAAATTCTGTTACTGATCCTGCAGAGTGGGCCCCAACAAGGGTCTCCCTGCCCAGTGTCATTGGAGCCAACAGATCGAGACTGACTTTGGTTCAGAAGCAAAGGAAAACTTTATATTTTGATCAGAGAATGGAGAGGTGAGAGTGTGTGCTCCCCTGCGGGTTGTGGGCCGGGCTGCTGTGTAGGGATCCTGTCAGCATCAGCGGGAGGGAGGGGGCGGAGCTCTCGAGGGCCAGGTTGGCTGCAGCTCAGGCTCTATGTCGCAGAGTCTGCACGGGGCCCCACGAGCTGAGGTGTCGGCCCAGCCATTTTGCACTAGGAAATCGGGTCTGAAGTGTCGGGTGTGGGACCTCTGCATGTGGAAACCTAGGAGCAAGTGAAATTAGACAAAGCACAAAGGAAAAAATGGTTAGACTTTATTTTATTGCCCAGATTCTATTTTTATCTCCCAGGAATTTTTAATGGGCTTTGCCAGTGACAAAGCCCTCCTCTGCCTTTTGTCCCATTCCTCATTCTTGGGGCGCTGAGGGTGCAGACACGTCTTCTGTAAATGCTTCATGCTGAGTTGGGTGTCCTCATACCCGGGGGGAGGGGCAGGACTTCTCCCCAGCAGCCTCCAGGTGAGGTTGATTGTCCGCAGGCCTCCTCCCTCACTGCTCGTCTGCCTGAGCACCAGCATTGGAAGTTTTATAGATTCTAATGACCTTTAAGGGTCCAGGAAAGAGATGTGCAGAGACGCTGGGGGGGTGGGCGGTTTTACCCTGCTCCACATTGGTTCGGCCCCCTTAGGCTGACGGTTTCTGCCAGCCTAGATGCTCTGACCAGTAGTCTGTGCTTTCTTCAGTTAGGCCACTGAATTAACGTACAAACAGCACCAGGTGTCAGAGCCCTGCTTGCTCAACTCCCAGACAGTCCAGGGCCGGTGGTGATCCAGGACCATGACGGCCACTCAGTCAACGGCCTTTTGAAGTAGCCAGGAGTACAGCCGGTCTCATTGGCCGCCGTCACTGCGGTGTCTGTAGGCTTTTCTATGGTGGCAGCGTTATTTACGGTTCCCCTGCCAAGTTTATTAGCTCCGCTCTGGGTGCAGTAAGTCCTGTAAGCAATAGTCTGCTCTTTTGGGGCACACTCTTGTTGTTTTCTGAGAGAAGCTCCAGGTCAAGTGATGGTCACACGAGTCGTCATGGGGGCCCATTGCCCCAGGTTGTCTCTCTGGAGGTTGGTGTTGGAGGGCCTCCTCACTCGAGGTCATTGTGCCCACGGAGCAATCCCTGCAACTTCAGGGCATGGTGGGTGGTTAGGATCACCAAGTGGCGTCCTTTTCCCTTAGGAGGGAGCTGGCCTTGTGGGCTGCTGATTTCCAGGTTTTTAGATACCCCCAGTATCCTGGTCGGATGGGGTGGCTGGCCAATGCCTGGAGGGCATTCTTGCATTGTTCCATTTCAAGTGGTCCCAGTTTTTGCACTAATACTCCAAGGGCGATTCGCCTTGGACCAGGAATGTAAAGGTCAAAGGGTTTAGCTAACTTAGGGAGGTCCAGGGCCAGGGTCTGAATTGACTGCTCTTTCCATTCTTGAAAGGCCGCTTCTGGATTCTATTCAAAAGGATCATCATCTTTTCCTTTCAGTGTTTCATATAGAGGCCCAGCTATTAGACTGTAGTTAGGGATCCAGATGCAGCAAACCCCGGTCTCCCCAGGAACCCCTAAGCTGTCTTCTAGTTTCAGGAAAGGTGAGGCTGCAAATGGCTTCTTCCCTTTCCTGGGGTGGGCTTCTCCGACCTTCTGTGCGAATGAAGCCCAGGAAGGCCACCTTAGTTTGTGATATTTGAGCCTTTTCCTTGGACACCTTCTATCTTTCATTGGCTAGGTAGTTCAGAGGCCTCCTTAGTCGGGCTGGTGATCAGAATGTCATCTGCATATTGAAGGAGGGTTCCCTTCTCCAGAGGTAGATCTTTTAGGTCTTTAGCTAACGTTTCCCCAAAGATGGTGTGGGAATTTTTGAACCCCTGGGGCAGGACGGCCCAGCAGTATTGTTTTTGTTGTAGGTTGAGTCCTGCCACTCACAGCCAAAATTTCTTGTGACTCTGGGACTAATGGAATACAGAAGAAGGCATCATTGAAGTCTAATACAGAATGCCATGTCCTGGTGGATGGTAGAATGACCAGCAGGGTGTAGGAATTAGGAACTACTAGATGTATATCCTCTGTGGCTTCACTGACTGTCCTGGCGTCCTCTACCAGGTCCCCAGCAGCCCACGGGGCTCTTGTGGTCAGGCCCCTCCCAGGATATGGAGCTCACCTGGGCAGGTACGCAGCAGCCCACGGGGCTCTCGTGGGCAGGCCCCTCCCTGGATATGGAGCTCCCGTGGACAGGTACCCCGGCAGGGCTGGGCACACAGGAACCGTGCACGTAGCCCTCATTGCAGAGCACCCCCAGCACCCCTGTCACTCAGAGCTGACACAGAGCACCTCAGAGCAGAGCTTGAACTAACAAACAGCAGCTCCAACAGGTCTGTGACCCTAGGCTTCACTCTGTGCGGCCTCCCTCTGCCTGGTCTTCCAGGGGCTTCCACTGCAGCCGGGGCACCAGGCCTCTGTCTCCACCCACCACCCCTCCTCTCCCTGACTCCTGGGTTCCTCTCATTAGCAGAGGGTCTTCTTGAAGTTGTCTCCCACTCATGGACCAGATAAAATGATTCGAAAACAAGCCAGGGCTGCCGCCCCTTATCTATCCTGACTCTCGGGACCCTACACCTGTTCCTTGGATCTGGCCGGTGCAGCAAGGCCCATTTTCTGCAACTCTGAGCCCCTGAGGGGCGAGGATTGGCTGACCTGGGCAGCCTGACCTGGCCGGCCAGCCCTTCCCAGGTGTGCCTGGGTTGAGGTCAATATAAACACCCCTCCAGGCAGCAAAAGCCTCTGCAGCTGTGCCTGACGCCATATTCTCTGCCCCGTCAGCAGTCTCGGGGTTGGGCTGGTGGGAGGGAGTAGGGCCCACGGCTCTATGAGTGGCCCAGTGTGACTGGGGCTCTGCTGGACTTTCTGCAGGAGTTGCCGGGCTGCCACCTGCTAAAGAAGAGGATGTGTCACCCATACTTGCTGCTGGAATTTCTCCCCGGGCAGAGGTGAGGAAGGAAAAAAGCAGTGGGGGCCGGGACAGGAGGGGTACCTCAGGCAGGGAAATGGAAAGCTTCCAGACGAGCGCCCGGGGCCAGGACCATCCTGGCTGGCCTGCAGGCACCAAGTCGGCCTGTGTGCTGTCGCTGGTGTGACTCCAAGCCCCTTCCTCTAGTTTTTAAAGTCTTTGCACACATTCAGGTGTTTTACCTGGGAAGGGTGGGAAAAGTTCAGCAGCAGCTGGCCTGGGGCTCAGCTCATGTTTACTCAGAGACGCCTCCTCACGGTCCCCCAGCTTTGCAATGAGGACGCTCCTCGTGTGGGGGCTGCTGGCTGCATGGGAGATGATTCCCCACCTGTGACCAACTTCAGAATTGTTTACCCCTGGAGCAAGTGCCCTGATAGGGTTTTCCTCTGTATGACCAGTGGGTTCTGTTTTTTTTTTTTTTTTTCTTTTTTGGTTCAAGGTAAGTTTTATTCCTCTTTTTGTATTTATGGATATAAGCATGGAAATAATTCATTCATATAAATACGTCTATGGGAAGGACAGAACTTTTTTTTCTGTTTTATTTTTTTAAGTATTATTTATTTTTTAATTTTTGAATTTATTTTATTCATTTTTTTATACAGCAGGCTCTTATTGGTAACCTATTTTATACATATAAGTGTATATATGTCAATCCCAGGCTCGCAATTCATCCCACCACCACCACCCTGCCACTTTCCCCCCTTGGTGTCCATACATTTGTTCTCTACATCTGTGTCTCTATTTCTGCCTTGCAAACCGGTTCATCTTTACCATTTTTCTAGGTTCCACATGTATGCGTTAATATACGATATTTGTTTTTCTCTTTCTGACTTACTTCACTCTGTATGACAGTCTCTAGATCTATCCACGTCTCTACAAATGACCCAATTTCATTCCTTTTTATGGCTGAGTAATATTCCATTTTATATATGTAGCACATCTTTTCTGTTCGTCTGTCTATGGGCATTTAGGTTGCTTCCATGACCTGGCTATTGTAAACAGTGCTGCAATGAATATTGTGGTGAATATGTCTTTTTGAATTATGGTTTTCTCTGGGTATATGGCCAGTAGTGGGATTGCTGGGTCATATGGTAATTCTATTTTTAGTCTTTTAAGGAACCTCCATACTGTTCTCCATAGTGACTGTATCAATTTACATTCCCACAAATAGTGTAAGAGGGTTCCCTTTTCTCCACACCCTCTCCAGCATTTGTTGCTTGTAGATTTTCTGATGATGCCCATTCTAACTCGTGTGAGGTGATACCTCATTGTAGTTTTGGTTTATATTTCTCTAATAATTAGTGATGTTGAGCAGCTTTTCATGTGCTTCTTGGTCATCTGTATGTCTTCTTGGGACAAATGTCTATTTACGTCATCTGCCCATTTTTGGATTGGGTTGTTTGTTTTTTTACTGTTGAGCTGCATGAGCTGTTTATATACATTGGAGATTAATCCTTTGTCCATTGATTCGTTTGCAAATATTTTCTCCCATTGTGAGGGTTGTCTTTTCGTCTTGTTTGTAGTTTCCTTTGTTTTGCAAAAGCTTTTAGGTTTCATTTGCTCCCATATGTTTATTTTTTTTATTCCATTACTCTAGGAGGTGGATCAAAAAAGATCTTGCTGTGATTTATGTCAAAGAGTATTCTTCCTGTGTTTTCCTCTAAGAGTTTTATAGTGTCCGGTCTTACATTTCGGTCTCTAATCCATTTTGAGTTTATTTTTTGTGTATGGTGTTAGGGAGTGTTCTAATTTCATTCTTTTACATGTAGCTGTCCATTTTTCCCAGCACCACTTATTGAAGAGACTGTCTTTTCTCCTTTGTATACCCTTGCCTCCTTTGTCATAGATTAGTGGGCCATAGGTGTGTAGGTTTATCTCTGGGCTTTTTTTTTTCTTTTACATCTTTATTGGAGTATAATTGCTTTACAATTGTGTGTTAGTTTCTGCTGTATAAAAAAGTGAATCAGCTGTGCGTATACATATAACACCATATCCCCTCCCTCTTGCACCTCCCTCTCACTCCCTTATCCCACCCTTTTAGGTGGTCACAAAGCACAGAGCTGATCTCCCTGTGCTATGTGGCTGCTTCCCAGTAGCTATCAATTTTACATTTGGTAGTGTATATATGTCCATACCACTCTCTCACTTTGTCCCAGCTTACCCTTCCCTCTCCCCATGTCCTCAAGTCCTTTCTCTACGTCTGTGTCCTTAATCCTTTCCTGCCCCTAGGTTCTTCATAAACTTTTTTTTTTAAGATTCCATATATATGTGTTAGCATACGGTATTTGTTTTTCTCTTTCTGACTTACTTCACTCTGTAGGACAGACTCTAGATCCATCCACCTCACTAAAAATAACTCAATTTCGTTTCTTTTTATGGCTGAATAATGTTCCATTGTATATATGTGCCACATCTTCTTTATCCATTTATCTGTTGATGGACACTTAGGTTGCTTCCATGTCCTGGCTATTGTAAATAGAGCTACAGTGAACATTGTGGTACATGACTCTTTTTGAATTATGGTTTTCTCAGGGTAAATGTCCAGGAGTGGGTTTGCTGGGTTGCATGGTAGTTCTATTTTTAGTGTTTAAGGAACCCCCATACCGTTCTCCCTAGTGGCTATATCAATTTACATTCCCACCAACAGCGCAAGAGGGTTCCCTTTGCTCCAATAAATGCCTCTCCAGCATTTATTGTTGGTAGATTTTTTGATGATGGCCATTCTGACTGGTGTGAGGTGATACCTCACTGTAGTTTTGATTTGCATTTCTCTAATGATTAGTGATGTTCAGCATCCTTTCATGTGTTTGTTGGCAACCTGTATATCTTCTTTGGAGAAATGTCTATTTAGGTCTTCTGCCCATTTTTGGATTGGGTTGTTTGGTTTTGTGATATTGAGCTACATGAGCTGCTTTTTGGAGATTAATCCTTTGCCATTTGCTTCATTTGAAAATATTTTCTCCCATTCTGATGGTTGTCTTTTCATCTTGCTTATGTTTTCCTTTGCTGTGCAAAAGAATTTATGTTTCATTCGGTCCCATTTTTTTATTTTTGTTTTTATTTCCATTTCTCTAGGAGGTGGGTCAAAAAGGATCTTGCTGTGATTTATGTCATAGACTGTTCTGCTTATGTTTTCCTCTAAGAGTTTTATAGTGGCTGGTCTTATATTTAGGTCTCTAATCCATTTTGAGTTTATTTTTGTGTATGGTGTTAGGGAGTGTACTAATTTCATTCTTTTACATGTAACTGTCCAGTTTTCCCAGCACCACTTGCTGAAGACACTGTCTTTTCTCCATTGTATACCCTTGCCTCCTTTGTCATAGATTAGTGAACCATAGGTACGTGGGTTTATCTCTGTGCTTTCTATCCTGTTCTATTGACCTATATTTCTGTTTTTGTGTCAGTACCATATTATCTTGATTACTGTAGCTTTGCAATATAGTCTGAAGTCTGGAAGTCTGATTCCTCCAGCTCTTTTTTTTCCCCCCTCAAGACTGCTTTGGCTATCCAGGGTCTTTTGTGTCTCCCTACAAATTTTAAGATTTTTTTTTCTTGTTCTGTAGAAAATGCCAAAGGTATTTTGATCGGGATTGCATTGAATCTGTAGATTGCTTTGGGTAGTATAGTCATTTTCACAATATTGATTCTTCTAATCCGAGAACATGGTATATGTCTCCATCTGTTTATAGCATCTTTGATTTCTTTCATCAGTGTCTTATAGTTTTCTGAGTACAGGTCTTTTACTTCCTTAGGTAGGTTTATTCCTAGGTATTTTATTCTTTTTGTTGCAGTGGTAATGGGATTGTTTCCTTAATTTCTCTTTCTGATCTTTCATTGTTAGTGTATAGGAATGCAAGCAATTTCTGTGCATTAATTTTGTATCCTGCAACTTTACCAAATTCATTGATTAGCTCCAGTGGTTTTCTGGTGGCATCTTCAGGATTCTCTTTCTATGATATCATGTCATCTGCAAACAGTGACAATTTTACTTCTTCTTTTCCTTTTTGTATTCCTTTTATTTCTTTTTCTTCTCTGATTGCCATGGCTAGGACTTCCAAAACTATGTTGAATAGCAGTGGTGAGAGTGGACATCCTCATCTTGTTCCTGATCTTAGAGGAAACGCTTTCAGTTTTTCACCATTGAGAATGCTGTTTGCTGTGGGTTTGTCATATATGGCCTTTATTATGTTGAGGTAGTTTCCCTCTATGCCCACACTCTGCAGAGTTTTTATCGTAAATGAGTGTTGAATTTTCTCAAAATCTTTTCCTTCATCTATTGAGATGATCATATGGTTTTATTCTACAATTTGTTAATATGGTGTATCACATTGATTTGTGTATATTGAAGAATCCTCGCATCCCTGGGATAAACCCCACTTGATCATGGTGTATGATCCTTTTCATGTGTTGTTCGATTCTGTTTGCTAGTATTTTGTTGAGGATTTTTACATCTATATTCATCAGTGATATTGGTCTATAATTTTCTTTCCTTGTAGTATCTCTGTCTGATTTTGGTATCAGGGTGATGGTGGTCTCATAGAATGAGTTTGGGAGTGTTCCTTCCCCTGCAATTGTTTTGAAGAATTTGAGAGGATTGGGTGTTAGCTCTTCTCTAAATGTTTGATAGAATTCACCTGTGATGCCATCTGGTTCTGGACTTTTGTTTGTTGGAAGATTTTTAATCACAGTTTCAATTTCATTGCTTGTGATAGGTTTGTTCATATTTTCTATTTCTTCCTGGTTCAGTCTTAGAAGGTTATCCCTTTCTAAGAATTTGTCCATTTCTTCCAGATTGTCCATTTTATTGGCCTAGAGTTGCTTGTAGTAGTCCCTTAGGATGCTTTGTATTCCTGTGGTGTCTGTTGTAACTTCTGCTTTTTCACTTCTAATTTTGTTGATTTGCGTCCTCTCCCTCTTTTTCTGGAGTCTGGCTAAAGGTTGATCATTTTTGCTTATCTTCTCAAAGAACCAGCTTTTAGTTTTATTGATCTTTGCTTTCGTTTTCTTTGTTTCTATTTCATTTATTTCTGCTCTGATCTTTATGATTTCTTTCCTTCTACTAACTTTGGGTTTTGTTCTTCTTTCTCTAGTTCCTCTAGGTGTAAGGTTAGATTGTTTATTTGAGATTTTTCTTGTTTCTTGAGGTAGGCTTGTATTGCTATAAACTTCCCTCTTAGAACTCCTTTTGCTGCATCCCATAGGTTTTGGATCATCGTGTTTTTGTTGTCATTTGTCTCTAGGTAGTTTTTGATTTCCTCTTTGATTTCTTCAGTGATCTCTTGGTTATTTAGTAACGTATTGTTTAGCCTCCATGTGTTTGTGTTTTTTACGGTTTTTTCCGTGTAATTGATTTCTAATCTCATAGCATTGTGGTCGGAACAGCTGCTTGATATGATTTCAGTTTTCTTAAATTTACTGAGGCTTTATCTGTGACCCAAGATGTGATCTATCCTGGAGAATGTTCCGTGTGCAGTTGAGAAGAACGTGTAATCTGCTGTTTTTGGATGGAATGTCCTATAAATATCAATTAACTCTATCTGGTCTATTGTGTCATTTAAAGCTTGTGTTTCCTTATTAATTGTCTGTCTGGCTGATCTCCACTGGTGTAAGTGAGCTGTTAAAGTCCCCCGCTATTATTGTGTTACTGTCGATTTCCTCTTTTATAGCTGTTAGCAGTTGCCTTATACATTGAGCTGCTCCTATTTTGGGTACATATATATTTATAATTGTTATATCTTCTTCTTGGATTGATCCCCTGACCATTATGTAGTGCCTTTCCTCGTCTCTTGTAACATTCTTTATTTTAAAGTCTATTTTATCTGATATGAGTATTGCTACTCCAGCTTTCTTTTGATTTTCATTTGCATAGAATATATTTTTCCATCGCCTCACTTTGAGTCTGTATGTGTCCCTAGGTCTGAAATGGATCTCTTGTAGACAGCATATATATGGGTCTTGTTTTTGTATCCATTCAGCGAGCCTGTGTCTTTTGGTTGGAACATGTAGTGCATTCACGTTTAAGGTAATTATCGATATGTATGTTCCTACTACTATTTTCTTAATTGTTATGGGTTTGTCTTGGTGGGTCCTTTTCTTCTCTTGTGTTTCCCACTTAGAGAAGTTCCTTTAGCATTTGGTGTAGAGCTGGTTTCATGGTGCTGAATTCTCTTAGCTTTTGCTTGTCTGTAAGGCTTTTGATTTCTCCATCAAATCTGAATGAGCTCTTTGCAGGGTGGAGTACTCTTGGTTGTAGGTTCTTCCCTTTCATCACTTTAAATTTATTTATCATGCCACTTCCTTCTGGCTTGTAGATTTTCTGCTGAGAAATCAGTTGTTATCCTTATGGGAGTTCCCTTGTATGTTATTTGTCATTTTTCCCTTGCTGCTTTCAATCATTTTTCTTTGTCGTTAATTTTTGTCAATTTGATTACTATGTGTCTTGTCATTTTTCTCCTTTGGTTTATCCTGCCTGGGACACTCTGTGCTTCTGGACTTGGGTGGCTATTTCTTTTCCCATGCTAGGGAAGTTTTTGACCATAATCTCTTCAAATATATTCTCGGGTCCTTTCTCTCTCTCTTCTCCTTCTGGGATCCCTATAATGCGAATGTTGTTGCGTTTAAAGTTGTCCCAGAGGACTCTTGGGGTATCTTCGTTTATTTTCATTCTTTTTCTTTATTCTGTTCCATGGCAGTGATTTCCACCTTTCTGTCTTCCAGGTCACTTATCCGTTCTTCTGCCACAGTTATTCTGCTACTGATTCCTTCTAGTGTATTTTTCATTTCAGTTATTCCATTGTTCACCTCTGTTTGTTTGTTCTTTAATTCTTCTAGGTGTTTGTTCCTTAATTCTTCTAGGTCTTTGTTAAACATTTCTTGCATCTTCTCGATCTTTGCCTCCTTTCTTTTTCCAAGGTCTTGGCTCAACTTCACTATCATTATTCTGAATTCTTTTTCTGGAAGGTTCCCTATCTCCACCTCATTTCATTTTTTTTTCTGGGGTTTTATCTTGTTCCTTGATCTGGTATAAAGTCCTCTGCCTTTTCATTTTGTCTATCTTTCTGTGAATGTGGTTTTCCTTCCACAGGCTGCAGAATTGTAGTTCTTCTTGCTTCTGCTGTCTGCTCTCCGGTGGATGAGTCTATCTTAGAGGCTTGTGCAAGCTTCCTGATGGGAGGGACTGGTGGTGGGTAGAGCTGGGTGTTGCTTTGGTGGGCAGAGCTTTAATCCGCTTGTCTACGGATTAAATAAAACTTTAATAAAAAGTTTAATCCGCTTGTCTGCTGATGCATGGGGCTGGGTTCCCTGCCTGTTGGTTGTTTGGCCTGAGGCGACCCAGCCCTGGAGCCTACCTTGCTCTTGGTGGGGCTAATGGCGGACTCTGGGAGGGCTCACACCAAGGAGTATTTCCCAGAACTTCTGCTGCCAGTGTCGTTGTCCTCACGGTGAGCCACAGCCACAGCCACCACCTGCCTCTGCAGGAGACCCTCTAAAAGTAGCAGGTAGTTCTGGTCATTCTCCTACAGGGTCACTGCTCCTTCCCCTGGGTCCTGATGTGCACACTACTTTGTGTGTGCCCTCCAAGAGTGGAGTATCTGAGTGGAGTTGAGACTCTGAGACTCTGTGTGGAGTTGCACAGACTCTGGGTCCTGTGAAGCTTCGATGTTTTGTGATTCTAGAAATCCTATAGGAGACGGTCCACAGCAGGTGACGCTAATGTTGTCAGTAGAGGTGTTGAAGCCAAAGATCTGCAGTTCCAACTAGAGGTGCCGATGTACATACAGGACAAAATCATCTCGTGTGAATGTAGTTCAGGCATGTTTAAGATGAATGCAGTCATGTTAATGCCTACCATATTCTATCTTGAGCCTCTCCTCAGGGACCCCCTCCTCAGTTCCTGAGGCTCCTGTAAGTCATGTACAGGGGACTGGAGAGTGGGCTCTGTCCAGTCTGAGCCCTGAGTTACCCTGTGTGTATCTTAGGATACTTTGTATTTCTGTGGTGTCTGTTGTAACATCATCTCTTTCATTTCAGATTTATTTGGGCCCTCTCTTTTTAAAAAAACATACTACTGTTGTCTTTTATTCTTTACAGAAGTTTAATAAGTGTTTGATCTACTATCCTTACCCTATGTATACTTTTTGCAGTGAGATTTTTACTTTTCTTTGTTTCCTTGTTACTATCAATAATTAGTGAGACTTCTTTTAAGCTACCTTCAACATTGCTTATAAAGCTGCTTTATTAGTGATGACAGAGCCTTAATGGAAGTCATGTTCTGGTTGTAAATTAGAATGCAATGTGCCAGCAAATAGCCCCTTAAGTTTATGTCTCATTACTTCTTGTTCTTTTTTTAATTTAATTTTTATTTTTTGTCAGAGCAAATTTAATTAAAATGTTTTGTTTCTTCTAGGTGTGAAAGATGTGGTTCTTTTAAACATATACATATATCTATTCTTCTTTGGATCATTTTCCCATGTAGGTTATGACACGATGTTGAGTAGTCTTGTCTTGGTATTACGTAGGTCTTTGGTGATTACATATTTCACATGTGTTTCTATATCTATCTTAACCCCAATATCCTAATGTATCCAATCCTCACACCTTTCCATTTGGTGAACCATAAGTTTGTTTAATGAATCTGTGATTGCATTTCTCTGTGGAAATATCTTCATTGGTATCAATTTTTAGCTAAGACCAATAAGTGATATTACAGGATATGTGTCTTTTGCTTTCTGACTTAGTACAATTTGCCTGATTACCTCAAGAATCATACATGGTGCTGCAAATGGCATTGTTTCATTTTTTTCCCTGGCTAATATTCCATCTGTACGTGTACCAGTTCTTCTTTGGCCATGCACCTCTTGATGGACTTTCTGGTTGCCTCCATGTCTTGGCTATTGTAATACTGCTGCAATGCACATTTGCTTGCCTGTGTCTTTCCAGTTATATCTTCTTATGTTATAGGCCAAGGAGTGGGCTTGCTGTATCATATGGTAGCTCAGTGTGTATGTTTTAAAGGCACCACCATTCAGTTCTCATTAGTGGCTCTTTCCAGGTTACGTCCCACTTAAAATTGAGGGTATGCATTTCTCCAAAACACCTTCAATATTTATTGTTTGTAGTTTTCTTGCTGATGGTTATTCTAACGGGTGCGAGCTGATGCCTATCTGTGGTTGAATTTGCATGTGTCCCATAATCTGTTGAAATTGAGCTTTAAAGCATGCCCTTTTTATTTATCAAACTGTGATTACAGCTCAGTTCTTCAAAGGGTTTTCTTAAAGTAAGTGTCACATTTTGAAAATTTTTGGCCATTACCTCCCTCAAGACATTTTGAGGGCACGTTTCATTTACAGCCCTGAAGTACTTGTTCATATGAAGTGACCATTAGCACAGGTTTTAAAGCTGCGTTTGCAGGTAACGGCCAGAGGGTGGCAGCCTTTCTACGTTCCTAATCTGGTAAATAGGGAAAGAGACCTTCAGCCCCAAGAGTGTCCAGCTTTATTTCTCATCCAGGTGTGGGTCTAGATATGGTCACACCAGGTTGCATCACAGCCCCGGAACGAATTATGTAAAAATTTTCCCTCTATCACTGTCTTTGTTTTTTGGGATTTTTAAGTAATTTATTTTTATAATGGGGTTTACCTGATTTTCACTGCTGTGTTTATGCCCCTTTACACCCACTTGATTCACTTACACAGAGACATCAATACATAGGATTTAAGATTTTTACTAGTCAGATATATTCTTGTTCGTTGAATAGGGGGTGTTGCATCCACTTCACTGAGCAAGGAATAGGTCTTGTCTATTACATATTGGGTATATGGATCGGTATTTGAGCTAATATGAAACCCTTGTTTTATGCATCACCCACTTCACCTTTCCCGTTAAGCAGCCATAGTGTGTTTTCTGCATGTGTGACTCTGTTCTGTTTTGTAATTCAGTTCAAGTAACGGTTTTTTCATTCCCTCTATAAGTGATACCTTATGAGAAGTGTCCTTTTCTGTGTGACTTATTTCACTTAGAATCGTCGTACCTAAATCCACTCATCATGCTGCTACTAGCCTTATGACATTGATTTCATGGCTGAGTGATATTCCATTGTACATAAGGACCACAATTTCTTTATCCATTTTTCTCTTTTCTGGGATATTGAAGGTGGAATGAAGTGGAGGTCCTTGTCAACAGAGCAGCCCTAAACTTTGGGCTGCTTGTGTCTTGCTGATTTTTCATTTTCCCAATTTATACCCCCATGAGTGGAAGTGCCCTATGCTCTCTAAGCTGTGTTTTTTAGATGTTTCAGGACACACCGTACACTTCTCCAGAGTGGCTGTTGGCAATTTACATCCCGCCCATCAGTGTAGCAAGGCTCCCATTTCTCCATGGCCTGTCCTGCATTTCTGGTTTTGAGACTTTTTTCAGCATGGCCCTATTGACCGATGGGAAGCGAGTCTTCTTTGTATCGCTGATTTGCCTTTCCAGGTTGCTTGGTTGGCCAAAAAGGGCGTATGCGTTTTTTCCTGAATATATTCAGGAAAAAACGCATACGCCCTTTTTGGCCAAGGGCATCATTGTCAACGTTTTGCCGCTTTTCATGTGCTTTAAAGGCGATTCGAATCTACCTCCTGAAATCTGTTTCCTGCAATTCTGCCTTGATTTCAAATCCTCTTCTTTGCCTTCCCTCAATATATTTATGGACGAGAGTTATCATTTATAACTCTGCAGGTTTGTGAATTGCAGTGCCCTGAAGCTCCATTTTACAACTCGCTTTTTTGGGAGCTGGCCGCAAAAGCGCAGGATGGCTTCAGGCCCTGTTCTGGTTCCGGGGGGCAGGCTGAGCCTGTGGTTAATTCTTCTTCCTGATGGGAAAATAGAGTGACCTCTGCCTGTCCCAACACCAAGACCTAGTCACTCATTGGTTCCCCATCTTCCCGTTCATCCTCAGGACAAATTGCAACCTGTACGAAACAAGAGGTTAAAGGTGCTGATGCTCCAAGGAGGGAGATTTCTAGTAAAGCGGTTGGAATGGCGAACCCGGGCACAAGGAGATGAGAAATGAGGTGCGTTTTAGAAACCTTTCCCCATCACACGGTGTACCATCTTCTGGGTTTCTCATGCATGTTTTCGATGTAGGAAGATGCCCTTGAACCTGGAGATTTGGGACCCATGGGATGGGTAACACGCAGTATTACTTTAAAGGGTCTGCGTTTGCTCACCCAACCTCACCAAACCTCTCAGCCCCAAGAGTGTCCACCCTTATGTCTCATCCAGCTGTGGGTCTAGATATGGTCAATCCAGGTTGCATCACAGCCCCTGAACGCATTGTGTAAGAATTTCTCTCTCTTTCACTGTCTTTGTTTCATGGGTTTTTAAAAGTAATTTATATTCATAATGGGGTTTAGCTGCTTTTCACTGCTGTGTTTATGCCGCTTTATACCCACTTGACACACTAACAGAGAGATATCAATACATAGGTTTTATGATTATTACTAGTCAGATATATTCTTGTGCGGTGAATAGGGCGTGTTGAGTCCAGTTCTCTGAGCAAGGAGTAGGTCTTGTCTATTACATATTGGGTTTATGGAATGGTATCTGAGCTAATTTGAAACCCTTGTTTTATGTATCACCCAACCTCACCTTTCCTGTTAAGCAGCCATAGTGTGTTTTCTGCATGTGTGACTCTGTTCTGTTTTGCAATTCAGTTGAAGTGTAATGGTTTTTACATTCCCTCTATAAGTGATACCTTATGAGAAGAGTCCTTTTCTGTGTGACTTATTTCACTTAGAATCGTCGTACCTAAATCCACTCATCATGCTTCTACTAGCCTTATGACATTGATTTCATGGCTGAGTGATATTCCATTGTACATAAGGACCACAACTTCTTTATCCATTTTTCTCTTTCCTGGGATATTGAAGGTGGAATGAAGTGGAGGTCCTTGTCAACAGAGCAGCCCTAAACTTTGGGGTTCTTGTGTCTTGCTGATTTTTCATTTTCCCAATTTATACCCCCATGAGTGGAAGTGCCCTATGCTCTCTAAGCTGTGTTTTTTAGATGTTTCAGGACACACCATACACTTCTCCAGAGTGGCTGTTGGCAATTTACATCCCGCCCATCAGTGTAGCAAGGCTCCCATTTCTCCATGGCCTGTCCTGCATTTCTGGTTTTGAGACTTTTTTCAGCATGGCCCTTTTGACCGATGGGTAGCGAGTCTTCTTTGTAGCGCTGATTTGCCTTTCCAGGTTGCTTGGTTGGCCAAAAAGGGCGTATGCGTTTTTTCCTGAATATATTCAGGAAAAAACGCATACGCCCTTTTTGGCCAAGGGCATCATTGTCAACGTTTTGCCGCTTTATATGTGCTTTAAAGGCGATTCGAATCTACCTCCTGAAATCTGTTTCCTGCAATTCTGCCTTGATTTCAAATCCTCTTCTTTGCCTTCCCTCAATATATTTGTGGACGAGAGTTATCATTTATAACTCTGCAGGTTTGTGAATTGCAGTGCCCTGAAGCTCCATTTTACAACTCGCTTTTTAGGGAGCTGGCCGCAAAAGCGCATGATGGCTTCAGGCCCTGTTCTGGTTCCGGGGGGCAGGCTGAGCCTGTGGTTAATTCTTCTTCCTGATGGGAAAATAGAGTGACCTGTGCCTGTCCCTACACCAGGAGCTAGTCTCTCATTGGTTCCAAGTCTTCCCGTTCATCCTCAGGACAAATTGCAACCTGTACGGAACAGGAGGTTAAAGGTGCTGATGCTCCAAGTAGGGAAATTATTAGTAAAGCGGCTGGAATGGCGAACCCGGGCACAAGGAGAAGAGAAATGAGGTGCGTTTTAGCAACCTTTCCCCATCACATGGTGTACCATCTTTTTGTTTTCTCATGCATGTTTTCGATGTAGGAAGATGCCCTTGAACCTGGAGATTTGCGACCCATGCGATGGGTACCACGCAGTATTACTTTAAAGGGTCTGCGTTTGCTCACCCAACCTCACCAAACCTCTCAGCCCCAAGAGTGTCCACCCTTATGTCTCATCCAGCTGTGGGTCTAGATATGGTCAATCCAGGTTGCATCACAGCCCCTGAACGCATTGTGTAAGAATTTCTCTCTCTTTTACTGTCTTTGTTTCATGGGTTTGTAAAAGTAATTTATTTTTATAATGGGGTTTAGCTGCTTTTCACTGCTATGTTTATGCCGCTTTACACCCAGTTGACACACTAACAGAGAGATATCAATACATAGGATTTAAGATTATTACTAGTCAGATATATTCTTGTGCGGTGAATAGGGTGTGTTGAGTCCAGTTCTCTGAGCAAGGAGTAGGTCTTGTCTATTACATATTGGGTTTATGGAACGGTATCTGAGCTAATTTGAAACCCTTGTTTTATGTATCACCCCACCTCACCTTTCCCGTTAAGCAGCCATAGTGTGTTTTCTGCATGTGTGACTCTGTTCTGTTTTGTAATTCAGTTCAAGTGTAACGGTTTTTACATTCCCTCTATAAGTGATACCTTATGAGAAGTGTCCTTTTCTGTGTGACTTATTTCACTTAGAATCGTCGTACCTAAATCCACTCATCATGCTGCTACTAGCCTTATGACATTGATTTCATGGCTGAGTGATATTCCATTGTACATAACGACCACAACTTCTTTATCCATTTTTCTCTTTCCTGGGATATTGAAGGTGGAATGAAGTGGAGGTCCTTGTCAACAGAGCAGCCCTAAACTTTGGGGTGCTTGTGTCTTGCTGATTTTTCATTTTCCCAATTTATACCCCCATGAGTGGAAGTGCCCTATGCTCTCTAAGCTGTGTTTTTTAGATGTTTCCGGACACACCGTACACTTCTCCAGAGTGGCTGTTGGCAATTTACATCCCGCCCATCAGTGTAGCAAGGCTCCCATTTCTCCATGGCCTGTCCTGCATTTCTGGTTTTGAGACTTTTTTCAGCATGGCCCTTTTGACCGATGGGTAGCGAGTCTTCTTTGTAGCGCTGATTTGCCTTTCCAGGTTGCTTGGTTGGCCAAAAAGGGCGTATGCGTTTTTTCCTGAATATATTCAGGAAAAAACACATACGCCCTTTTTGGCCAAGGGCATCATTGTCAACGTTTTGCCGCTTTTCATGTGCTTTAAAGGTGATTCGAATCTACCTCCTGAAATCTGTTTCCTGCAATTCTGCCTTGATTTCAAATCCTCTTCTTTGCCTTCCCTCAATATATTTGTGGACGAGAGTTATCATTTATAACTCTGCAGGTTTGTGAATTGCCGTGCCCTGAAGCTCCATTTTACAACTCGCTTTTTTGGGAGCTGGCCGCAAAAGCGCAGGATGGCTTCAGGCCCTGTTCTGGTTCCGGGGGGGAGGATGAGCCTGTGGTTAATTCTTCTTCCTGATGGGAAAATAGAGTGACCTGTGCCTGTCCCAACACCAAGAGCTAGTCTCTCACTGGTTCCCCGTCTACCCGTTCATCCTCAGGACAAATTGCAACATGTACGGAACAGGAGGTTAAAGGTGCTGATGCTCCAAGTAGGGAGATTGTTAGTAAAGAGGCTGGAATGGCGAACCCAGGCACAAGGAGAAGAGAAATGAGGTGCGTTTTAGAAACCTTTCCCCATCACATGGTGTACCATCGTTTTGTTTTCTCATGCATGTTTTCGATGTAGGAAGATGCCCTTAAACCTGGAGATTTGGGACCCATGCGATGGGTACCACGCAGTATTACTTTAAAGGGTCTGCGTTTGCTCACCCAACCTCACCAAACCTCTCAGCCCCAAGAGTGTCCACCCTTATGTCTCATCCAGCTGTGGGTCTAGATATGGTCAATCCAGGTTGCATCACAGCCCCTGAACGCATTGTGTAAGAATTTCTCTCTCTTTCACTGTCTTTGTTTCATGGGTTTGTAAAAGTAATTTATTTTTATAATGGGGTTTAGCTGCTTTTCACTGCTGTGTTTATGCCGCTTTACACCCACTTGACACACTAACAGAGAGATATCAATACATAGGTTTTAAGATTATTACTAGTCAGATATATTCTTGTGCGGTGAATAGGGTGTGTTGAGTCCAGTTCTCTGAGCAAGGAGTAGGTCTTGTCTATTACATAT
This sequence comes from Balaenoptera ricei, assembly GCF_028023285.1. Classification (NCBI taxonomy): domain Eukaryota; kingdom Metazoa; phylum Chordata; class Mammalia; order Artiodactyla; family Balaenopteridae; genus Balaenoptera; species Balaenoptera ricei. The sequence goes on along the minus strand of NW_026777461.1, from coordinate 139,784 downwards.
TGGGTTTATGGAACGGTATCTGAGCTAATTTGAAACCCTTGTTTTATGTATCACCCCACCTCACCTTTCCCGTTAAGCAGCCATAGTGTGTTTTCTGCATGTGTGACTCTGTTCTGTTTTGTAATTCAGTTCAAGTGTAACGGTTTTTACATTCCCTCTATAAGTGATACCTTATGAGAAGTGTCCTTTTCTGTGTGACTTATTTCACTTAGAATCGTCGTACCTAAATCCACTCATCATGCTGCTACTAGCCTTATGACATTGATTTCATGGCTGAGTGATATTGCATTGTACATAAGGACCACAACTTCTTTATCCATTTTTCTCTTTCCTGGGATATTGAAGGTGGAATGAAGTGGAGGTCCTTGTCAACAGAGCAGCCCTAAACTTTGGGGTGCTTGTGTCTTGCTGATTTTTCATTTTCCCAATTTATACCCCCATGAGTGGAAGTGCCCTATGCTCTCTAAGCTGTGTTTTTTAGATGTTTCAGGACACACCGTACACTTCTCCAGAGTGGCTGTTGGCAATTTACATCCCGCCCATCAGTGTAGCAAGGCTCCCATTTCTCCATGGCCTGTCCTGCATTTCTGGTTTTGAGACTTTTTTCAGCATGGCCCTTTTGACCGATGGGTAGCGAGTCTTCTTTGTAGCGCTGATTTGCCTTTCCAGGTTGCTTGGTTGGCCAAAAAGGGCGTATGCGTTTTTTCCTGAATATATTCAGGAAAAAACGCATACGCCCTTTTTGGCCAAGGGCATCATTGTCAACGTTTTGCCCCTTTTCATGTGCTTTAAAGGCGATTCGAATCTACCTCCTGAAATCTGTTTCCTGCAATTCTGCCTTGATTTCAAATCCTCTTCTTTGCCTTCCCTCAATATATTTGTGGACGAGAGTTATCATTTATAACTCTGCAGGTTTGTGAATTGCAGTGCCCTGAAGCTCCATTTTACAACTCGCTTTTTGGGAGCTGGCCGCAAAAGCGCAGGATGGCTTCAGGCCCTGTTCTGGTTCCGGGGGGGAGGATGAGCCTGTGGTTAATTCTTCTTCCTGATGGGAAAATAGAGTGACCTGTGCCTGTCCCAACACCAAGAGCTAGTCTCTCACTGGTTCCCCGTCTACCCGTTCATCCTCAGGACAAATTGCAACCTGTACTGAACAGGAGGTTAAAGGTGCTGATGCTCCAAGTAGGGAGATTGTTAGTAAAGAGTCTGGAATGGCGAACCCAGGCACAAGGAGAAGAGAAATGAGGTGCATTTTAGAAACCTTTCCCCATCACATGGTGTACCATCTTTTTGTTTTCTCATGCATGTTTTCGATGTAGGAAGATGCCCTTAAACCTGGAGATTTGGGACCCATGCGATGGGTACCACGCAGTATTACTTTAAAGGGTCTGCGTTTGCTCACCCAACCTCACCAAACCTCTCAGCCCCAAGAGTGTCCACCCTTATGTCTCATCCAGCTGTGGGTCTAGATATGGTCAATCCAGGTTGCATCACAGCCCCTGAACGCATTGTGTAAGAATTTCTCTCTCTTTCACTGTCTTTGTTTCATGGGTTTGTAAAAGTAATTTATTTTTATAATGGGGTTTAGCTGCTTTTCACTGCTGTGTTTATGCCGCTTTACACCCATTTGACACACTAACAGAGAGATATCAATACATAGGTTTTAAGATTATTACTAGTCAGATATATTCTTGTGCGGTGAATAGGGTGTGTTGAGTCCAGTTCTCTGAGCAAGGAGTAGGTCTTGTCTATTACATATTGGGTTTATGGAACGGTATCTGAGCTAATTTGAAACCCTTGTTTTATGTATCACCCCACCTCACCTTTCCCGTTAAGCAGCCATAGTGTGTTTTCTGCATGTGTGACTCTGTTCTGTTTTGTAATTCAGTTCAAGTGTAACGGTTTTGACATTCCCTCTATAAGTGATACCTTATGAGAAGTGTCCTTTTCTGTGTGACTTATTTCACTTAGAATCGTCGTACCTAAATCCACTCATCATGCTGCTACTAGCCTTATGACATTGATTTCATGGCTGAGTGATATTGCATTGTACATAAGGACCACAACTTCTTTATCCATTTTTCTCTTTCCTGGGATATTGAAGGTGGAATGAAGTGGAGGTCCTTGTCAACAGAGCAGCCCTAAACTTTGGGGTGCTTGTGTCTTGCTGATTTTTCATTTTCCCAATTTATACCCCCATGAGTGGAAGTGCCCTATGCTCTCTAAGCTGTGTTTTTTAGATGTTTCAGGACACACCGTACACTTCTCCAGAGTGGCTGTTGGCAATTTACACCCCGCCCATCAGTGTAGCAAGGCTCCCATTTCTCCATGGCCTGTCCTGCATTTCTGGTTTTGAGACTTTTTTCAGCATGGCCCTTTTGACCGATGGGTAGCGAGTCTTCTTTGTAGCGCTGATTTGCCTTTCCAGGTTGCTTGGTTGGCCAAAAAGGGCGTATGCGTTTTTTCCTGAATATAGTCAGGAAAAAACGCATACGCCCTTTTTGGCCAAGGGCATCATTGTCAACGTTTTGCCGCTTTTCATGTGCTTTAAAGGCGATTCGAATCTACCTCCTGAAATCTGTTTCCTGCAATTCTGCCTTGATTTCAAATCCTCTTCTTTGCCTTCCCTCAATATATTTGTGGACGAGAGTTATCATTTATAACTCTGCAGGTTTGTGAATTGCAGTGCCCTGAAGCTCCATTTTACAACTCGCTTTTTTGGGAGCTGGCCGCAAAAGCGCAGGATGGCTTCAGGCCCTGTTCTGGTTCCGGGGGGGAGGATGAGCCTGTGGTTAATTCTTCTTCCTGATGGGAAAATAGAGTGACCTCTGCCTGTCCCAACACCAAGAGCTAGTCTCTCACTGGTTCCCCGTCTACCCGTTCATCCTCAGGACAAATTGCAACATGTACGGAACAGGAGGTTAAAGGTGCTGATGCTCCAAGTAGGGAGATTGTTAGTAAAGAGGCTGGAATGGCGAACCCAGGCACAAGGAGAAGAGAAATGAGGTGCGTTTTAGAAACCTTTCCCCATCACATGGTGTACCATCGTTTTGTTTTCTCATGCATGTTTTCGATGTAGGAAGATGCCCTTAAACCTGGAGATTTGGGACCCATGCGATGGGTACCACGCAGTATTACTTTAAAGGGTCTGCGTTTGCTCACCCAACCTCACCAAACCTCTCAGCCCCAAGAGTGTCCACCCTTATGTCTCATCCAGCTGTGGGTCTAGATATGGTCAATCCAGGTTGCATCACAGCCCCTGAACGCATTGTGTAAGAATTTCTCTCTCTTTCACTGTCTTTGTTTCATGGGTTTGTAAAAGTAATTTATTTTTATAATGGGGTTTAGCTGCTTTTCACTGCTGTGTTTATGCCGCTTTACACCCACTTGACACACTAACAGAGAGATATCAATACATAGGTTTTAAGATTATTACTAGTCAGATATATTCTTGTGCGGTGAATAGGGCGTGTTGAGTCCAGTTCTCTGAGCAAGGAGTAGGTCTTGTCTATTACATATTGGGTTTATGGAACGGTATCTGAGCTAATTTGAAACCCTTGTTTTATGTATCACCCCACCTCACCTTTCCCGTTAAGCAGCCATAGTGTGTTTTCTGCATGTGTGACTCTGTTCTGTTTTGTAATTCAGTTCAAGTGTAACGGTTTTTACATTCCCTCTATAAGTGATACCTTATGAGAAGTGTCCTTTTCTGTGTGACTTATTTCACTTAGAATCGTCGTACCTAAATCCACTCATCATGCTGCTACTAGCCTTATGACATTGATTTCATGGCTGAGTGATATTGCATTGTACATAAGGACCACAACTTCTTTATCCATTTTTCTCTTTCCTGGGATATTGAAGGTGGAATGAAGTGGAGGTCCTTGTCAACAGAGCAGCCCTAAACTTTGGGGTGCTTGTGTCTTGCTGATTTTTCATTTTCCCAATTTATACCCCCATGAGTGGAAGTGCCCTATGCTCTCTAAGCTGTGTTTTTTAGATGTTTCAGGACACACCGTACACTTCTCCAGAGTGGCTGTTGGCAATTTACATCCCGCCCATCAGTGTAGCAAGGCTCCCATTTCTCCATGGCCTGTCCTGCATTTCTGGTTTTGAGACTTTTTTCAGCATGGCCCTTTTGACCGATGGGTAGCGAGTCTTCTTTGTAGCGCTGATTTGCCTTTCCAGGTTGCTTGGTTGGCCAAAAAGGGCGTATGCGTTTTTTCCTGAATATATTCAGGAAAAAACGCATACGCCCTTTTTGGCCAAGGGCATCATTGTCAACGTTTTGCCCCTTTTCATGTGCTTTAAAGGCGATTCGAATCTACCTCCTGAAATCTGTTTCCTGCAATTCTGCCTTGATTTCAAATCCTCTTCTTTGCCTTCCCTCAATATATTTGTGGACGAGAGTTATCATTTATAACTCTGCAGGTTTGTGAATTGCAGTGCCCTGAAGCTCCATTTTACAACTCGCTTTTTGGGAGCTGGCCGCAAAAGCGTAGGATGGCTTCAGGCCCTGTTCTGGTTCCGGGGGGGAGGATGAGCCTGTGGTTAATTCTTCTTCCTGATGGGAAAATAGAGTGACCTGTGCCTGTCCCAACACCAAGAGCTAGTCTCTCACTGGTTCCCCGTCTACCCGTTCATCCTCAGGACAAATTGCAACCTGTACTGAACAGGAGGTTAAAGGTGCTGATGCTCCAAGTAGGGAGATTGTTAGTAAAGAGGCTGGAATGGCGAACCCAGGCACAAGGAGAAGAGAAATGAGGTGCGTTTTAGAAACCTTTCCCCATCACATGGTGTACCATCTTTTTGTTTTCTCATGCATGTTTTCGATGTAGGAAGATGCCCTTAAACCTGGAGATTTGGGACCCATGCGATGGGTACCACGCAGTATTACTTTAAAGGGTCTGCGTTTGCTCACCCAACCTCACCAAACCTCTCAGCCCCAAGAGTGTCCACCCTTATGTCTCATCCAGCTGTGGGTCTAGATATGGTCAATCCAGGTTGCATCACAGCCCCTGAACGCATTGTGTAAGAATTTCTCTCTCTTTCACTGTCTTTGTTTCATGGGTTTGTAAAAGTAATTTATTTTTATAATGGGGTTTAGCTGCTTTTCACTGCTGTGTTTATGCCACTTTACACCCACTTGACACACTAACAGAGAGATATCAATACATAGGTTTTAAGATTATTACTAGTCAGATATATTCTTGTGCGGTGAATAGGGTGTGTTGAGTCCAGTTCTCTGAGCAAGGAGTAGGTCTTGTCTATTACATATTGGGTTTATGGAACGGTATCTGAGCTAATTTGAAACCCTTGTTTTATGTATCACCCCACCTCACCTTTCCCGTTAAGCAGCCATAGTGTGTTTTCTGCATGTGTGACTCTGTTCTGTTTTGTAATTCAGTTCAAGTGTAACGGTTTTTACATTCCCTCTATAAGTGATACCTTATGAGAAGTGTCCTTTTCTGTGTGACTTATTTCACTTAGAATCGTCGTACCTAAATCCACTCATCATGCTGCTACTAGCCTTATGACATTGATTTCATGGCTGAGTGATATTGCATTGTACATAAGGACCACAACTTCTTTATCCATTTTTCTCTTTCCTGGGATATTGAAGGTGGAATGAAGTGGAGGTCCTTGTCAACAGAGCAGCCCTAAACTTTGGGGTGCTTGTGTCTTGCTGATTTTTCATTTTCCCAATTTATACCCCCATGAGTGGAAGTGCCCTATGCTCTCTAAGCTGTGTTTTTTAGATGTTTCAGGACACACCGTACACTTCTCCAGAGTGGCTGTTGGCAATTTACATCCCGCCCATCAGTGTAGCAAGGCTCCCATTTCTCCATGGCCTGTCCTGCATTTCTGGTTTTGAGACTTTTTTCAGCATGGCCCTTTTGACCGATGGGTAGCGAGTCTTCTTTGTAGCGCTGATTTGCCTTTCCAGGTTGCTTGGTTGGCCAAAAAGGGCGTATGCGTTTTTTCCTGAATATATTCAGGAAAAAACGCATACGCCCTTTTTGGCCAAGGGCATCATTGTCAACGTTTTGCCGCTTTTCATGTGCTTTAAAGGCGATTCGAATCTACCTCCTGAAATCTGTTTCCTGCAATTCTGCCTTGATTTCAAATCCTCTTCTTTGCCTTCCCTCAATATATTTGTGGACGAGAGTTATCATTTATAACTCTGCAGGTTTGTGAATTGCAGTGCCCTGAAGCTCCATTTTACAACTCGCTTTTTAGGGAGCTGGCCGCAAAAGCGCATGATGGCTTCAGGCCCTGTTCTGGTTCCGGGGGGCAGGCTGAGCCTGTGGTTAATTCTTCTTCCTGATGGGAAATAGAGTGACCTGTGCCTGTCCCTACACCAGGAGCTAGTCTCTCATTGGTTCCAAGTCTTCCCGTTCATCCTCAGGACAAATTGCAACCTGTACGGAACAGGAGGTTAAAGGTGCTGATGCTCCAAGTAGGGAGATTGTTAGTAAAGCGGCTGGAATGGCGAACCCGGGCACAAGGAGAAGAGAAATGAGGTGCGTTTTAGAAACCTTTCCCCATCACATGGTGTACCATCTTTTTGTTTTCTCAAGCATGTTTTCGATGTAGGAAGATGCCCTTGAACCTGGAGATTTGCGACCCATGCGATGGGTACCACGCAGTATTACTTTAAAGGGTCTGCGTTTGCTCACCCAACCTCACCAAACCTCTCAGCCCCAAGAGTGTCCACCCTTATGTCTCATCCAGCTGTGGGTCTAGATATGGTCAATCCAGGTTGCATCACAGCCCCTGAACGCATTGTGTAAGAATTTCTCTCTCTTTTACTGTCTTTGTTTCATGGGTTTGTAAAAGTAATTTATTTTTATAATGGGGTTTAGCTGCTTTTCACTGCTATGTTTATGCCGCTTTACACCCAGTTGACACACTAACAGAGAGATATCAATACATAGGTTTTAAGATTATTACTAGTCAGATATATTCTTGTGCGGTGAATAGGGCGTGTTGAGTCCAGTTCTCTGAGCAAGGAGTAGGTCTTGTCTATTACATATTGGGTTTATGGAACGGTATCTGAGCTAATTTGAAACCCTTGTTTTATGTATCACCCCACCTCACCTTTCCCGTTAAGCAGCCATAGTGTGTTTTCTGCATGTGTGACTCTGTTCTGTTTTGTAATTCAGTTCAAGTGTAACGGTTTTTACATTCCCTCTATAAGTGATACCTTATGAGAAGTGTCCTTTTCTGTGTGACTTATTTCACTTAGAATCGTCGTACCTAAATCCACTCATCATGCTGCTACTAGCCTTATGACATTGATTTCATGGCTGAGTGATATTGCATTGTACATAAGGACCACAACTTCTTTATCCATTTTTCTCTTTCCTGGGATATTGAAGGTGGAATGAAGTGGAGGTCCTGGTCAACAGAGCAGCCCTAAACTTTGGGGTGCTTGTGTCTTGCTGATTTTTCATTTTCCCAATTTATACCCCCATGAGTGGAAGTGCCCTATGCTCTCTAAGCTGTGTTTTTTAGATGTTTCAGGACACACCGTACACTTCTCCAGAGTGGCTGTTGGCAATTTACATCCCGCCCATCAGTGTAGCAAGGCTCCCATTTCTCCATGGCCTGTCCTGCATTTCTGGTTTTGAGACTTTTTTCAGCATGGCCCTTTTGACCGATGGGTAGCGAGTCTTCTTTGTAGCGCTGATTTGCCTTTCCAGGTTGCTTGGTTGGCCAAAAAGGGCGTATGCGTTTTTTCCTGAATATATTCAGGAAAAAACGCATACGCCCTTTTTGGCCAAGGGCATCATTGTCAACGTTTTGCCCCTTTTCATGTGCTTTAAAGGCGATTCGAATCTACCTCCTGAAATCTGTTTCCTGCAATTCTGCCTTGATTTCAAATCCTCTTCTTTGCCTTCCCTCAATATATTTGTGGACGAGAGTTATCATTTATAACTCTGCAGGTTTGTGAATTGCAGTGCCCTGAAGCTCCATTTTACAACTCGCTTTTTGGGAGCTGGCCGCAAAAGCGCAGGATGGCTTCAGGCCCTGTTCTGGTTCCGGGGGGGAGGATGAGCCTGTGGTTAATTCTTCTTCCTGATGGGAAAATAGAGTGACCTGTGCCTGTCCCAACACCAAGAGCTAGTCTCTCACTGGTTCCCCGTCTACCCGTTCATCCTCAGGACAAATTGCAACCTGTACTGAACAGGAGGTTAAAGGTGCTGATGCTCCAAGTAGGGAGATTGTTAGTAAAGAGTCTGGAATGGCGAACCCAGGCACAAGGAGAAGAGAAATGAGGTGCGTTTTAGAAACCTTTCCCCATCACATGGTGTACCATCTTTTTGTTTTCTCATGCATGTTTTCGATGTAGGAAGATGCCCTTAAACCTGGAGATTTGGGACCCATGCGATGGGTACCACGCAGTATTACTTTAAAGGGTCTGCGTTTGCTCACCCAACCTCACCAAACCTCTCAGCCCCAAGAGTGTCCACCCTTATGTCTCATCCAGCTGTGGGTCTAGATATGGTCAATCCAGGTTGCATCACAGCCCCTGAACGCATTGTGTAAGAATTTCTCTCTCTTTCACTGTCTTTGTTTCATGGGTTTGTAAAAGTAATTTATTTTTATAATGGGGTTTAGCTGCTTTTCACTGCTGTGTTTATGCCGCTTTACACCCATTTGACACACTAACAGAGAGATATCAATACATAGGTTTTAAGATTATTACTAGTCAGATATATTCTTGTGCGGTGAATAGGGTGTGTTGAGTCCAGTTCTCTGAGCAAGGAGTAGGTCTTGTCTATTACATATTGGGTTTATGGAACGGTATCTGAGCTAATTTGAAACCCTTGTTTTATGTATCACCCCACCTCACCTTTCCCGTTAAGCAGCCATAGTGTGTTTTCTGCATGTGTGACTCTGTTCTGTTTTGTAATTCAGTTCAAGTGTAACGGTTTTGACATTCCCTCTATAAGTGATACCTTATGAGAAGTGTCCTTTTCTGTGTGACTTATTTCACTTAGAATCGTCGTACCTAAATCCACTCATCATGCTGCTACTAGCCTTATGACATTGATTTCATGGCTGAGTGATATTGCATTGTACATAAGGACCACAACTTCTTTATCCATTTTTCTCTTTCCTGGGATATTGAAGGTGGAATGAAGTGGAGGTCCTTGTCAACAGAGCAGCCCTAAACTTTGGGGTGCTTGTGTCTTGCTGATTTTTCATTTTCCCAATTTATACCCCCATGAGTGGAAGTGCCCTATGCTCTCTAAGCTGTGTTTTTTAGATGTTTCAGGACACACCGTACACTTCTCCAGAGTGGCTGTTGGCAATTTACATCCCGCCCATCAGTGTAGCAAGGCTCCCATTTCTCCATGGCCTGTCCTGCATTTCTGGTTTTGAGACTTTTTTCAGCATGGCCCTTTTGACCGATGGGTAGCGAGTCTTCTTTGTAGCGCTGATTTGCCTTTCCAGGTTGCTTGGTTGGCCAAAAAGGGCGTATGCGTTTTTTCCTGAATATAGTCAGGAAAAAACGCATACGCCCTTTTTGGCCAAGGGCATCATTGTCAACGTTTTGCCGCTTTTCATGTGCTTTAAAGGCGATTCGAATCTACCTCCTGAAATCTGTTTCCTGCAATTCTGCCTTGATTTCAAATCCTCTTCTTTGCCTTCCCTCAATATATTTGTGGACGAGAGTTATCATTTATAACTCTGCAGGTTTGTGAATTGCAGTGCCCTGAAGCTCCATTTTACAACTCGCTTTTTGGGAGCTGGCCGCAAAAGCGCAGGATGGCTTCAGGCCCTGTTCTGGTTCCGGGGGGGAGGATGAGCCTGTGGTTAATTCTTCTTCCTGATGGGAAAATAGAGTGACCTGTGCCTGTCCCAACACCAAGAGCTAGTCTCTCACTGGTTCCCCGTCTACCCGTTCATCCTCAGGACAAATTGCAACCTGTACTGAACAGGAGGTTAAAGGTGCTGATGCTCCAAGTAGGGAGATTGTTAGTAAAGAGGCTGGAATGGCGAACCCAGGCACAAGGAGAAGAGAAATGAGGTGCGTTTTAGAAACCTTTCCCCATCACATGGTGTACCATCGTTTTGTTTTCTCATGCATGTTTTCGATGTAGGAAGATGCCCTTAAACCTGGAGATTTGGGACCCATGCGATGGGTACCACGCAGTATTACTTTAAAGGGTCTGCGTTTGCTCACCCAACCTCACCAAACCTCTCAGCCCCAAGAGTGTCCACCCTTATGTCTCATCCAGCTGTGGGTCTAGATATGGTCAATCCAGGTTGCATCACAGCCCCTGAACGCATTGTGTAAGAATTTCTCTCTCTTTCACTGTCTTTGTTTCATGGGTTTGTAAAAGTAATTTATTTTTATAATGGGGTTTAGCTGCTTTTCACTGCTGTGTTTATGCCGCTTTACACCCACTTGACACACTAACAGAGAGATATCAATACATAGGTTTTAAGATTATTACTAGTCAGATATATTCTTGTGCGGTGAATAGGGCGTGTTGAGTCCAGTTCTCTGAGCAAGGAGTAGGTCTTGTCTATTACATATTGGGTTTATGGAACGGTATCTGAGCTAATTTGAAACGCTTGTTTTATGTATCACCCCACCTCACCTTTCCCGTTAAGCAGCCATAGTGTGTTTTCTGCATGTGTGACTCTGTTCTGTTTTGTAATTCAGTTCAAGTGTAACGGTTTTTACATTCCCTCTATAAGTGATACCTTATGAGAAGTGTCCTTTTCTGTGTGACTTATTTCACTTAGAATCGTCGTACCTAAATCCACTCATCATGCTGCTACTAGCCTTATGACATTGATTTCATGGCTGAGTGATATTCCATTGTACATAAGGACCACAACTTCTTTATCCATTTTTCTCTTTCCTGGGATATTGAAGGTGGAATGAAGTGGAGGTCCTGGTCAACAGAGCAGCCCTAAACTTTGGGGTGCTTGTGTCTTGCTGATTTTTCATTTTCCCAATTTATACCCCCATGAGTGGAAGTGCCCTATGCTCTCTAAGCTGTGTTTTTTGGATGTTTCCGGACACACCGTACACTTCTCCAGAGTGGCTGTTGGCAATTTACATCCCGCCCATCAGTGTAGCAAGGCTCCCATTTCTCCATGGCCTGTCCTGCATTTCTGGTTTTGAGACTTTTTTCAGCATGGCCCTTTTGACCGATGGGTAGCGAGTCTTCTTTGTAGCGCTGATTTGCCTTTCCTGGTTGCTTGCTTGGCCAAAAAGGGCGTATGCGTTTTTTCCTGAATATATTCAGGAAAAAACGCATACGCCCTTTTTGGCCAAGGGCATCATTGTCAACGTTTTGCCGCTTTTCATGTGCTTTAAAGGCGATTCGAATCTACCTCCTGAAATCTGTTTCCTGCAATTCTGCCTTGATTTCAAATCCTCTTCTTTGCCTTCCCTCAATATATTTGTGGACGAGAGTTATCATTTATAACTCTGCAGGTTTGTGAATTGCAGTGCCCTGAAGCTCCATTTTACAACTCGCTTTTTTGGGAGCTGGCCGCAAAAGCGCAGGATGGCTTCAGGCCCTGTTCTGGTTCCGGGGGGGAGGATGAGCCTGTGGTTAATTCTTCTTCCTGATGGGAAAATAGAGTGACCTCTGCCTGTCCCAACACCAAGAGCTAGTCTCTCACTGGTTCCCCGTCTACCCGTTCATCCTCAGGACAAATTGCAACCTGTACGGAACAGGAGGTTAAAGGTGCTGATGCTCCAAGTAGGGAGATTATTAGTAAAGCGGCTGGAATGGCGAACCCGGGCACAAGGAGAAGAGAAATGAGGTGCGTTTTAGAAACCTTTCCCCATCACATGGTGTACCATCTTTTTGTTTTCTCATGCATGTTTTCGATGTAGGAAGATGCCCTTGAACCTGTAGATTTGGGACCCATGCGATGGGTACCACGCAGTATTACTTTAAAGGGTCTGCGTTTGCTCACCCAACCTCACCAAACCTCTCAGCCCCAAGAGTGTCCACCCTTATGTCTCATCCAGCTGTGGGTCTAGATATGGTCAATCCAGGTTGCATCACAGCCCCTGAACGCATTGTGTAAGAATTTCTCTCTCTTTCACTGTCTTTGTTTCATGGGTTTGTAAAAGTAATTTAGTTTTATAATGGGGTTTAGCTGCTTTTCACTGCTGTGTTTATGCCGCTTTACACCCACTTGACACACTAACAGAGAGATATCAATACATAGGTTTTAAGATTATTACTAGTCAGATATATTCTTGTGCGGTGAATAGGGCGTGTTGAGTCCAGTTCTCTGAGCAAGGAGTAGGTCTTGTCTATTACATATTGGGTTTATGGAACGGTATCTGAGCTAATTTGAAACCCTTGTTTTATGTATCACCCCACCTCACCTTTCCCGTTAAGCAGCCATAGTGTGTTTTCTGCATGTGTGACTCTGTTCTGTTTTGTAATTCAGTTCAAGTGTAACGGTTTTGACATTCCCTCTATAAGTGATACCTTATGAGAAGTGTCCTTTTCTGTGTGACTTATTTCACTTAGAATCGTCGTACCTAAATCCACTCATCATGCTGCTACTAGCCTTATGACATTGATTTCATGGCTGAGTGATATTCCATTGTACATAAGGACCACAACTTCTTTATCCATTTTTCTCTTTCCTGGGATATTGAAGGTGGAATGAAGTGGAGGTCCTTGTCAACAGAGCAGCCCTAAACTTTGGGGTGCTTGTGTCTTGCTGATTTTTCATTTTCCCAATTTATACCCCCATGAGTGGAAGTGCCCTATGCTCTCTAAGCTGTGTTTTTTAGATGTTTCAGGACACACCGTACACTTCTCCAGAGTGGCTGTTGGCAATTTACATCCCGCCCATCAGTGTAGCAAGGCTCCCATTTCTCCATGGCCTGTCCTGCATTTCTGGTTTTGAGACTTTTTTCAGCATGGCCCTTTTGACCGATGGGTAGCGAGTCTTCTTTGTAGCGCTGATTTGCCTTTCCTGGTTGCTTGCTTGGCCAAAAAGGGCGTATGCGTTTTTTCCTGAATATATTCAGGAAAAAACGCATACGCCCTTTTTGGCCAAGGGCATCATTGTCAACGTTTTGCCGCTTTTCATGTGCTTTAAAGGCGATTCGAATCTACCTCCTGAAATCTGTTTCCTGCAATTCTGCCTTGATTTCAAATCCTCTTCTTTGCCTTCCCTCAATATATTTGTGGACGAGAGTTATCATTTATAACTCTGCAGGTTTGTGAATTGCAGTGCCCTGAAGCTCCATTTTACAACTCGCTTTTTTGGGAGCTGGCCGCAAAAGCGCAGGATGGCTTCAGGCCCTGTTCTGGTTCCGGGGGGGAGGATGAGCCTGTGGTTAATTCTTCTTCCTGATGGGAAAATAGAGTGACCTCTGCCTGTCCCAACACCAAGAGCTAGTCTCTCACTGGTTCCCCGTCTACCCGTTCATCCTCAGGACAAATTGCAACCTGTACGGAACAGGAGGTTAAAGGTGCTGATGCTCCAAGTAGGGAGATTATTAGTAAAGCGGCTGGAATGGCGAACCCGGGCACAAGGAGAAGAGAAATGAGGTGCGTTTTAGAAACCTTTCCCCATCACATGGTGTACCATCTTTTTGTTTTCTCATGCATGTTTTCGATGTAGGAAGATGCCCTTGAACCTGGAGATTTGGGACCCATGCGATGGGTACCACGCAGTATTACTTTAAAGGGTCTGCGTTTGCTCACCCAACCTCACCAAACCTCTCAGCCCCAAGAGTGTCCACCCTTATGTCTCATCCAGCTGTGGGTCTAGATATGGTCAATCCAGGTTGCATCACAGCCCCTGAACGCATTGTGTAAGAATTTCTCTCTCTTTCACTGTCTTTGTTTCATGGGTTTGTAAAAGTAATTTAGTTTTATAATGGGGTTTAGCTGCTTTTCACTGCTGTGTTTATGCCGCTTTACACCCACTTGACACACTAACAGAGAGATATCAATACATAGGTTTTAAGATTATTACTAGTCAGATATATTCTTGTGCGGTGAATAGGGCGTGTTGAGTCCAGTTCTCTGAGCAAGGAGTAGGTCTTGTCTATTACATATTGGGTTTATGGAACGGTATCTGAGCTAATTTGAAACCCTTGTTTTATGTATCACCCCACCTCACCTTTCCCGTTAAGCAGCCATAGTGTGTTTTCTGCATGTGTGACTCTGTTCTGTTTTGTAATTCAGTTCAAGTGTAACGGTTTTTACATTCCCTCTATAAGTGATACCTTATGAGAAGTGTCCTTTTCTGTGTGACTTATTTCACTTAGAATCGTCGTACCTAAATCCACTCATCATGCTGCTACTAGCCTTATGACATTGATTTCATGGCTGAGTGATATTGCATTGTACATAAGGACCACAACTTCTTTATCCATTTTTCTCTTTCCTGGGATATTGAAGGTGGAATGAAGTGGAGGTCCTTGTCAACAGAGCAGCCCTAAACTTTGGGGTGCTTGTGTCTTGCTGATTTTTCATTTTCCCAATTTATACCCCCATGAGTGGAAGTGCCCTATGCTCTCTAAGCTGTGTTTTTTAGATGTTTCAGGACACACCGTACACTTCTCCAGAGTGGCTGTTGGCAATTTACATCCCGCCCATCAGTGTAGCAAGGCTCCCATTTCTCCATGGCCTGTCCTGCATTTCTGGTTTTGAGACTTTTTTCAGCATGGCCCTTTTGACCGATGGGTAGCGAGTCTTCTTTGTAGCGCTGATTTGCCTTTCCAGGTTGCTTGGTTGGCCAAAAAGGGCGTATGCGTTTTTTCCTGAATATATTCAGGAAAAAACGCATACGCCCTTTTTGGCCAAGGGCATCATTGTCAACGTTTTGCCGCTTTTCATGTGCTTTAAAGGCGATTCGAATCTACCTCCTGAAATCTGTTTCCTGCAATTCTGCCTTGATTTCAAATCCTCTTCTTTGCCTTCCCTCAATATATTTGTGGACGAGAGTTATCATTTATAACTCTGCAGGTTTGTGAATTGCAGTGCCCTGAAGCTCCATTTTACAACTCGCTTTTTAGGGAGCTGGCCGCAAAAGCGCATGATGGCTTCAGGCCCTGTTCTGGTTCCGGGGGGCAGGCTGAGCCTGTGGTTAATTCTTCTTCCTGATGGGAAATAGAGTGACCTGTGCCTGTCCCTACACCAGGAGCTAGTCTCTCATTGGTTCCAAGTCTTCCCGTTCATCCTCAGGACAAATTGCAACCTGTACGGAACAGGAGGTTAAAGGTGCTGATGCTCCAAGTAGGGAGATTGTTAGTAAAGCGGCTGGAATGGCGAACCCGGGCACAAGGAGAAGAGAAATGAGGTGCGTTTTAGAAACCTTTCCCCATCACATGGTGTACCATCTTTTTGTTTTCTCAAGCATGTTTTCGATGTAGGAAGATGCCCTTGAACCTGGAGATTTGCGACCCATGCGATGGGTACCACGCAGTATTACTTTAAAGGGTCTGCGTTTGCTCACCCAACCTCACCAAACCTCTCAGCCCCAAGAGTGTCCACCCTTATGTCTCATCCAGCTGTGGGTCTAGATATGGTCAATCCAGGTTGCATCACAGCCCCTGAACGCATTGTGTAAGAATTTCTCTCTCTTTTACTGTCTTTGTTTCATGGGTTTGTAAAAGTAATTTATTTTTATAATGGGGTTTAGCTGCTTTTCACTGCTATGTTTATGCCGCTTTACACCCAGTTGACACACTAACAGAGAGATATCAATACATAGGTTTTAAGATTATTACTAGTCAGATATATTCTTGTGCGGTGAATAGGGCGTGTTGAGTCCAGTTCTCTGAGCAAGGAGTAGGTCTTGTCTATTACATATTGGGTTTATGGAACGGTATCTGAGCTAATTTGAAACCCTTGTTTTATGTATCACCCCACCTCACCTTTCCCGTTAAGCAGCCATAGTGTGTTTTCTGCATGTGTGACTCTGTTCTGTTTTGTAATTCAGTTCAAGTGTAACGGTTTTTACATTCCCTCTATAAGTGATACCTTATGAGAAGTGTCCTTTTCTGTGTGACTTATTTCACTTAGAATCGTCGTACCTAAATCCACTCATCATGCTGCTACTAGCCTTATGACATTGATTTCATGGCTGAGTGATATTGCATTGTACATAAGGACCACAACTTCTTTATCCATTTTTCTCTTTCCTGGGATATTGAAGGTGGAATGAAGTGGAGGTCCTTGTCAACAGAGCAGCCCTAAACTTTGGGGTGCTTGTGTCTTGCTGATTTTTCATTTTCCCAATTTATACCCCCATGAGTGGAAGTGCCCTATGCTCTCTAAGCTGTGTTTTTTAGATGTTTCAGGACACACCGTACACTTCTCCAGAGTGGCTGTTGGCAATTTACATCCCGCCCATCAGTGTAGCAAGGCTCCCATTTCTCCATGGCCTGTCCTGCATTTCTGGTTTTGAGACTTTTTTCAGCATGGCCCTTTTGACCGATGGGTAGCGAGTCTTCTTTGTAGCGCTGATTTGCCTTTCCAGGTTGCTTGGTTGGCCAAAAAGGGCGTATGCGTTTTTTCCTGAATATATTCAGGAAAAAACGCATACGCCCTTTTTGGCCAAGGGCATCATTGTCAACGTTTTGCCCCTTTTCATGTGCTTTAAAGGCGATTCGAATCTACCTCCTGAAATCTGTTTCCTGCAATTCTGCCTTGATTTCAAATCCTCTTCTTTGCCTTCCCTCAATATATTTGTGGACGAGAGTTATCATTTATAACTCTGCAGGTTTGTGAATTGCAGTGCCCTGAAGCTCCATTTTACAACTCGCTTTTTGGGAGCTGGCCGCAAAAGCGCAGGATGGCTTCAGGCCCTGTTCTGGTTCCGGGGGGGAGGATGAGCCTGTGGTTAATTCTTCTTCCTGATGGGAAAATAGAGTGACCTGTGCCTGTCCCAACACCAAGAGCTAGTCTCTCACTGGTTCCCCGTCTACCCGTTCATCCTCAGGACAAATTGCAACCTGTACTGAACAGGAGGTTAAAGGTGCTGATGCTCCAAGTAGGGAGATTGTTAGTAAAGAGTCTGGAATGGCGAACCCAGGCACAAGGAGAAGAGAAATGAGGTGCGTTTTAGAAACCTTTCCCCATCACATGGTGTACCATCTTTTTGTTTTCTCATGCATGTTTTCGATGTAGGAAGATGCCCTTAAACCTGGAGATTTGGGACCCATGCGATGGGTACCACGCAGTATTACTTTAAAGGGTCTGCGTTTGCTCACCCAACCTCACCAAACCTCTCAGCCCCAAGAGTGTCCACCCTTATGTCTCATCCAGCTGTGGGTCTAGATATGGTCAATCCAGGTTGCATCACAGCCCCTGAACGCATTGTGTAAGAATTTCTCTCTCTTTCACTGTCTTTGTTTCATGGGTTTGTAAAAGTAATTTATTTTTATAATGGGGTTTAGCTGCTTTTCACTGCTGTGTTTATGCCGCTTTACACCCATTTGACACACTAACAGAGAGATATCAATACATAGGTTTTAAGATTATTACTAGTCAGATATATACTTGTGCGCTGAATAGGGTGTGTTGAGTCCAGTTCTCTGAGCAAGGAGTAGGTCTTGTCTATTACATATTGGGTTTATGGAACGGTATCTGAGCTAATTTGAAACCCTTGTTTTATGTATCACCCCACCTCACCTTTCCCGTTAAGCAGCCATAGTGTGTTTTCTGCATGTGTGACTCTGTTCTGTTTTGTAATTCAGTTCAAGTGTAACGGTTTTGACATTCCCTCTATAAGTGATACCTTATGAGAAGTGTCCTTTTCTGTGTGACTTATTTCACTTAGAATCGTCGTACCTAAATCCACTCATCATGCTGCTACTAGCCTTATGACATTGATTTCATGGCTGAGTGATATTGCATTGTACATAAGGACCACAACTTCTTTATCCATTTTTCTCTTTCCTGGGATATTGAAGGTGGAATGAAGTGGAGGTCCTTGTCAACAGAGCAGCCCTAAACTTTGGGGTGCTTGTGTCTTGCTGATTTTTCATTTTCCCAATTTATACCCCCATGAGTGGAAGTGCCCTATGCTCTCTAAGCTGTGTTTTTTAGATGTTTCAGGACACACCGTACACTTCTCCAGAGTGGCTGTTGGCAATTTACATCCCGCCCATCAGTGTAGCAAGGCTCCCATTTCTCCATGGCCTGTCCTGCATTTCTGGTTTTGAGACTTTTTTCAGCATGGCCCTTTTGACCGATGGGTAGCGAGTCTTCTTTGTAGCGCTGATTTGCCTTTCCAGGTTGCTTGGTTGGCCAAAAAGGGCGTATGCGTTTTTTCCTGAATATAGTCAGGAAAAAACGCATACGCCCTTTTTGGCCAAGGGCATCATTGTCAACGTTTTGCCGCTTTTCATGTGCTTTAAAGGCGATTCGAATCTACCTCCTGAAATCTGTTTCCTGCAATTCTGCCTTGATTTCAAATCCTCTTCTTTGCCTTCCCTCAATATATTTGTGGACGAGAGTTATCATTTATAACTCTGCAGGTTTGTGAATTGCAGTGCCCTGAAGCTCCATTTTACAACTCGCTTTTTGGGAGCTGGCCGCAAAAGCGCAGGATGGCTTCAGGCCCTGTTCTGGTTCCGGGGGGGAGGATGAGCCTGTGGTTAATTCTTCTTCCTGATGGGAAAATAGAGTGACCTGTGCCTGTCCCAACACCAAGAGCTAGTCTCTCACTGGTTCCCCGTCTACCCGTTCATCCTCAGGACAAATTGCAACCTGTACTGAACAGGAGGTTAAAGGTGCTGATGCTCCAAGTAGGGAGATTGTTAGTAAAGAGGCTGGAATGGCGAACCCAGGCACAAGGAGAAGAGAAATGAGGTGCGTTTTAGAAACCTTTCCCCATCACATGGTGTACCATCGTTTTGTTTTCTCATGCATGTTTTCGATGTAGGAAGATGCCCTTAAACCTGGAGATTTGGGACCCATGCGATGGGTACCACGCAGTATTACTTTAAAGGGTCTGCGTTTGCTCACCCAACCTCACCAAACCTCTCAGCCCCAAGAGTGTCCACCCTTATGTCTCATCCAGCTGTGGGTCTAGATATGGTCAATCCAGGTTGCATCACAGCCCCTGAACGCATTGTGTAAGAATTTCTCTCTCTTTCACTGTCTTTGTTTCATGGGTTTGTAAAAGTAATTTATTTTTATAATGGGGTTTAGCTGCTTTTCACTGCTGTGTTTATGCCGCTTTACACCCACTTGACACACTAACAGAGAGATATCAATACATAGGTTTTAAGATTATTACTAGTCAGATATATTCTTGTGCGGTGAATAGGGCGTGTTGAGTCCAGTTCTCTGAGCAAGGAGTAGGTCTTGTCTATTACATATTGGGTTTATGGAACGGTATCTGAGCTAATTTGAAACCCTTGTTTTATGTATCACCCCACCTCACCTTTCCCGTTAAGCAGCCATAGTGTGTTTTCTGCATGTGTGACTCTGTTCTGTTTTGTAATTCAGTTCAAGTGTAACGGTTTTGACATTCCCTCTATAAGTGATACCTTATGAGAAGTGTCCTTTTCTGTGTGACTTATTTCACTTAGAATCGTCGTACCTAAATCCACTCATCATGCTGCTACTAGCCTTATGACATTGATTTCATGGCTGAGTGATATTCCATTGTACATAAGGACCACAACTTCTTTATCCATTTTTCTCTTTCCTGGGATATTGAAGGTGGAATGAAGTGGAGGTCCTTGTCAACAGAGCAGCCCTAAACTTTGGGGTGCTTGTGTCTTGCTGATTTTTCATTTTCCCAATTTATACCCCCATGAGTGGAAGTGCCCTATGCTCTCTAAGCTGTGTTTTTTAGATGTTTCAGGACACACCGTACACTTCTCCAGAGTGGCTGTTGGCAATTTACATCCCGCCCATCAGTGTAGCAAGGCTCCCATTTCTCCATGGCCTGTCCTGCATTTCTGGTTTTGAGACTTTTTTCAGCATGGCCCTTTTGACCGATGGGTAGCGAGTCTTCTTTGTAGCGCTGATTTGCCTTTCCAGGTTGCTTGGTTGGCCAAAAAGGGCGTATGCGTTTTTTCCTGAATATATTCAGGAAAAAACGCATACGCCCTTTTTGGCCAAGGGCATCATTGTCAACGTTTTGCCCCTTTTCATGTGCTTTAAAGGCGATTCGAATCTACCTCCTGAAATCTGTTTCCTGCAATTCTGCCTTGATTTCAAATCCTCTTCTTTGCCTTCCCTCAATATATTTGTGGACGAGAGTTATCATTTATAACTCTGCAGGTTTGTGAATTGCAGTGCCCTGAAGCTCCATTTTACAACTCGCTTTTTGGGAGCTGGCCGCAAAAGCGCAGGATGGCTTCAGGCCCTGTTCTGGTTCCGGGGGGGAGGATGAGCCTGTGGTTAATTCTTCTTCCTGATGGGAAAATAGAGTGACCTGTGCCTGTCCCAACACCAAGAGCTAGTCTCTCACTGGTTCCCCGTCTACCCGTTCATCCTCAGGACAAATTGCAACCTGTACTGAACAGGAGGTTAAAGGTGCTGATGCTCCAAGTAGGGAGAT
The DNA here is from genome assembly GCF_028023285.1 of Balaenoptera ricei. Lineage (NCBI taxonomy): Eukaryota > Metazoa > Chordata > Mammalia > Artiodactyla > Balaenopteridae > Balaenoptera > Balaenoptera ricei. Next base: position 119,240 of record NW_026777461.1, on the reverse strand, counting down.
TGTTAGTAAAGAGTCTGGAATGGCGAACCCAGGCACAAGGAGAAGAGAAATGAGGTGCGGTTTAGAAACCTTTCCCCATCACATGGTGTACCATCTTTTTGTTTTCTCATGCATGTTTTCGATGTAGGAAGATGCCCTTAAACCTGGAGATTTGGGACCCATGCGATGGGTACCACGCAGTATTACTTTAAAGGGTCTGCGTTTGCTCACCCAACCTCACCAAACCTCTCAGCCCCAAGAGTGTCCACCCTTATGTCTCATCCAGCTGTGGGTCTAGATATGGTCAATCCAGGTTGCATCACAGCCCCTGAACGCATTGTGTAAGAATTTCTCTCTCTTTCACTGTCTTTGTTTCATGGGTTTGTAAAAGTAATTTATTTTTATAATGGGGTTTAGCTGCTTTTCACTGCTGTGTTTATGCCGCTTTACACCCATTTGACACACTAACAGAGAGATATCAATACATAGGTTTTAAGATTATTACTAGTCAGATATATTCTTGTGCGGTGAATAGGGTGTGTTGAGTCCAGTTCTCTGAGCAAGGAGTAGGTCTTGTCTATTACATATTGGGTTTATGGAACGGTATCTGAGCTAATTTGAAACCCTTGTTTTATGTATCACCCCACCTCACCTTTCCCGTTAAGCAGCCATAGTGTGTTTTCTGCATGTGTGACTCTGTTCTGTTTTGTAATTCAGTTCAAGTGTAACGGTTTTGACATTCCCTCTATAAGTGATACCTTATGAGAAGTGTCCTTTTCTGTGTGACTTATTTCACTTAGAATCGTCGTACCTAAATCCACTCATCATGCTGCTACTAGCCTTATGACATTGATTTCATGGCTGAGTGATATTGCATTGTACATAAGGACCACAACTTCTTTATCCATTTTTCTCTTTCCTGGGATATTGAAGGTGGAATGAAGTGGAGGTCCTTGTCAACAGAGCAGCCCTAAACTTTGGGGTGCTTGTGTCTTGCTGATTTTTCATTTTCCCAATTTATACCCCCATGAGTGGAAGTGCCCTATGCTCTCTAAGCTGTGTTTTTTAGATGTTTCAGGACACACCGTACACTTCTCCAGAGTGGCTGTTGGCAATTTACATCTCGCCCATCAGTGTAGCAAGGCTCCCATTTCTCCATGGCCTGTCCTGCATTTCTGGTTTTGAGACTTTTTGCAGCATGGCCCTTTTGACCGATGGGTAGCGAGTCTTCTTTGTAGCGCTGATTTGCCTTTCCAGGTTGCTTGGTTGGCCAAAAAGGGCGTATGCGTTTTTTCCTGAATATAGTCAGGAAAAAACGCATACGCCCTTTTTGGCCAAGGGCATCATTGTCAACGTTTTGCCGCTTTTCATGTGCTTTAAAGGCGATTCGAATCTACCTCCTGAAATCTGTTTCCTGCAATTCTGCCTTGATTTCAAATCCTCTTCTTTGCCTTCCCTCAATATATTTGTGGACGAGAGTTATCATTTATAACTCTGCAGGTTTGTGAATTGCAGTGCCCTGAAGCTCCATTTTACAACTCGCTTTTTGGGAGCTGGCCGCAAAAGCGCAGGATGGCTTCAGGCCCTGTTCTGGTTCCGGGGGGGAGGATGAGCCTGTGGTTAATTCTTCTTCCTGATGGGAAAATAGAGTGACCTGTGCCTGTCCCAACACCAAGAGCTAGTCTCTCACTGGTTCCCCGTCTACCCGTTCATCCTCAGGACAAATTGCAACCTGTACTGAACAGGAGGTTAAAGGTGCTGATGCTCCAAGTAGGGAGATTGTTAGTAAAGCGGCTGGAATGGCGAACCCAGGCACAAGGAGAAGAGAAATGAGGTGCGTTTTAGAAACCTTTCCCCATCACATGGTGTACCATCTTTTTGTTTTCTCATGCATGTTTTCGATGTAGGAAGATGCCCTTAAACCTGGAGATTTGGGACCCATGCGATGGGTACCACGCAGTATTACTTTAAAGGGTCTGCGTTTGCTCACCCAACCTCACCAAACCTCTCAGCCCCAAGAGTGTCCACCCTTATGTCTCATCCAGCTGTGGGTCTAGATATGGTCAATCCAGGTTGCATCACAGCCCCTGAACGCATTGTGTAAGAATTTCTCTCTCTTTCACTGTCTTTGTTTCATGGGTTTGTAAAAGTAATTTATTTTTATAATGGGGTTTAGCTGCTTTTCACTGCTGTGTTTATGCCGCTTTACACCCATTTGACACACTAACAGAGAGATATCAATACATAGGTTTTAAGATTATTACTAGTCAGATATATTCTTGTGCGGTGAATAGGGTGTGTTGAGTCCAGTTCTCTGAGCAAGGAGTAGGTCTTGTCTATTACATATTGGGTTTATGGAACGGTATCTGAGCTAATTTGAAACCCTTGTTTTATGTATCACCCCACCTCACCTTTCCCGTTAAGCAGCCATAGTGTGTTTTCTGCATGTGTGACTCTGTTCTGTTTTGTAATTCAGTTCAAGTGTAACGGTTTTTACATTCCCTCTATAAGTGATACCTTATGAGAAGTGTCCTTTTCTGTGTGACTTATTTCACTTAGAATCGTCGTACCTAAATCCACTCATCATGCTGCTACTAGCCTTATGACATTGATTTCATGGCTGAGTGATATTGCATTGTACATAAGGACCACAACTTCTTTATCCATTTTTCTCTTTCCTGGGATATTGAAGGTGGAATGAAGTGGAGGTCCTTGTCAACAGAGCAGCCCTAAACTTTGGGCTGCTTGTGTCTTGCTGATTTTTCATTTTCCCAATTTATACCCCCATGAGTGGAAGTGCCCTATGCTCTCTAAGCTGTGTTTTTTAGATGTTTCAGGACACACCGTACACTTCTCCAGAGTGGCTGTTGGCAATTTACATCCCGCCCATCAGTGTAGCAAGGCTCCCATTTCTCCATGGCCTGTCCTGCATTTCTGGTTTTGAGACTTTTTTCAGCATGGCCCTTTTGACCGATGGGTAGCGAGTCTTCTTTGTAGCGCTGATTTGCCTTTCCAGGTTGCTTGGTTGGCCAAAAAGGGCGTATGCGTTTTTTCCTGAATATATTCAGGAAAAAACGCATACGCCCTTTTTGGCCAAGGGCATCATTGTCAACGTTTTGCCGCTTTTCATGTGCTTTAAAGGCGATTCGAATCTACCTCCTGAAATCTGTTTCCTGCAATTCTGCCTTAATTTCAAATCCTCTTCTTTGCCTTCCCTCAATATATTTGTGGACGAGAGTTATCATTTATAACTCTGCAGGTTTGTGAATTGCAGTGCCCTGAAGCTCCATTTTACAACTCGCTTTTTTGGGAGCTGGCCGCAAAAGCGCAGGATGGCTTCAGGCCCTGTTCTGGTTCCAGGGGGGAGGATGAGCCCGTGGTTAATTCTTCTTCCTGATGGGAAAATAGAGTGACCTGTGCCTGTCCCAACACCAAGAGCTAGTCTCTCACTAGTTCCCCGTCTACCCGTTCATCCTCAGGAGAAATTGCAACCTGTACGGAACAGGAGGTGAACGGTGCTGATGCTCCAAGTAGGGAGATTATTAGTAAAGCGGCTGGAATGGCGAACCCGGGCACAAGGAGAAGAGAAATGAGGTGCGTTTTAGAAACCTTTCCCCATCACATGGTGTACCATCTTTTTGTTTTCTCATGCATGTTTTCGATGTAGGAAGATGCCCTTGAACCTGGAGATTTGGGACCCATGCGATGGGTACCACGCAGTATTACTTTAAAGGGTCTGCGTTTGCTCACCCAACCTCACCAAACCTCTCAGCCCCAAGAGTGTCCACCCTTATGTCTCATCCAGCTGTGGGTCTAGATATGGTCAATCCAGGTTGCATCACAGCCCCTGAACGCATTGTGTAAGAATTTCTCTCTCTTTCACTGTCTTTGTTTCATGGGTTTGTAAAAGTAATTTATTTTTATAATGGGGTTTAGCTGCTTTTCACTGCTGTGTTTATGCCGCTTTACACCCATTTGACACACTAACAGAGAGATATCAATACATAGGTTTTAAGATTATTACTAGTCAGATATATACTTGTGCGCTGAATAGGGCGTGTTGAGTCCAGTTCTCTGAGCAAGGAGTAGGTCTTGTCTATTACATATTGGGTTTATGGAACGGTATCTGAGCTAATTTGAAACCCTTGTTTTATGTATCACCCCACCTCACCTTTCCCGTTAAGCAGCCATAGTGTGTTTTCTGCATGTGTGACTCTGTTCTGTTTTGTAATTCAGTTCAAGTGTGACGCTTTTTACATTCCCTCTATAAGTGATACCTTATGAGAAGTGTCCTTTTCTGTGTGACTTATTTCACTTAGAATCGTCGTACCTAAATCCACTCATCATGCTGCTACTAGCCTTATGACATTGATTTCATGGCTGAGTGATATTGCATTGTACATAAGGACCACAACTTCTTTATCCATTTTTCTCTTTCCTGGGATATTGAAGGTGGAATGAAGTGGAGGTCCTTGTCAACAGAGCAGCCCTAAACTTTGGGGTGCTTGTGTCTTGCTGATTTTTCATTTTCCCAATTTATACCCCCATGAGTGGAAGTGCCCTATGCTCTCTAAGCTGTGTTTTTTAGATGTTTCAGGACACACCGTACACTTCTCCAGAGTGGCTGTTGGCAATTTACATCCCGCCCATCAGTGTAGCAAGGCTCCCATTTCTCCATGGCCTGTCCTGCATTTCTGGTTTTGAGACTTTTTTCAGCATGGCCCTTTTGACCGATGGGTAGCGAGTCTTCTTTGTAGCGCTGATTTGCCTTTCCAGGTTGCTTGGTTGGCCAAAAAGGGCGTATGCGTTTTTTCCTGAATATATTCAGGAAAAAACGCATACGCCCTTTTTGGCCAAGGGCATCATTGTCAACGTTTTGCCGCTTTTCATGTGCTTTAAAGGCGATTCGAATCTACCTCCTGAAATCTGTTTCCTGCAATTCTGCCTTAATTTCAAATCCTCTTCTTTGCCTTCCCTCAATATATTTGTGGACGAGAGTTATCATTTATAACTCTGCAGGTTTGTGAATTGCCGTGCCCTGAAGCTCCATTTTACAACTCGCTTTTTTGGGAGCTGGCCGCAAAAGCGCAGGATGGCTTCAGGCACTGTTCTGGTTCCAGGGGGGAGGATGAGCCCGTGGTTAATTCTTCTTCCTGATGGGAAAATAGAGTGACCTGTGCCTGTCCCAACACCAAGAGCTAGTCTCTCACTAGTTCCCCGTCTACCCGTTCATCCTCAGGAGAAATTGCAACCTGTACGGAACAGGAGGTGAACGGTGCTGATGCTCCGAGTAGGGAGATTATTAGTAAAGCGGCTGGAATGGCGAACCCGGGCACAAGGAGAAGAGAAATGAGGTGCGTTTTAGAAACCTTTCCCCATCACATGGTGTACCATCTTTTTGTTTTCTCATGCATGTTTTCGATGTAGGAAGATGCCCTTGAACCTGGAGATTTGGGACCCATGCGATGGGTACCACGCAGTATTACTTTAAAGGGTCTGCGTTTGCTCACCCAACCTCACCAAACCTCTCAGCCCCAAGAGTGTCCACCCTTATGTCTCATCCAGCTGTGGGTCTAGATATGGTCAATCCAGGTTGCATCACAGCCCCTGAACGCATTGTGTAAGAATTTCTCTCTCTTTCACTGTCTTTGTTTCATGGGTTTTTCGAAGTAATTTATTTTTATAATGGGGTTTAGCTGCTTTTCACTGCTGTGTTTATGCCGCTTTACACCCACTTGACACACTAACAGAGAGATATCAATACATAGGTTTTAAGATTATTACTAGTCAGATATATTCTTGTGCGGTGAATAGGGTGTGTTGAGTCCAGTTCTCTGAGCAAGGAGTAGGTGTTGTCTATTACATATTGGGTTTATGGAACGGTATCTGAGCTAATTTGAAACCCTTGTTTTATGTATCACCCCACCTCACCTTTCCCGTTAAGCAGCCATAGTGTGTTTTCTGCATGTGTGACTCTGTTCTGTTTTGTAATTCAGTTCAAGTGTAACGGTTTTGACATTCCCTCTATAAGTGATACCTTATGAGAAGTGTCCTTTTCTGTGTGACTTATTTCACTTAGAATCGTCGTACCTAAATCCACTCATCATGCTGCTACTAGCCTTATGACATTGATTTCATGGCTGAGTGATATTGCATTGTACATAAGGACCACAACTTCTTTATCCATTTTTCTCTTTCCTGGGATATTGAAGGTGGAATGAAGTGGAGGTCCTTGTCAACAGAGCAGCCCTAAACTTTGGGGTGCTTGTGTCTTGCTGATTTTTCATTTTCCCAATTTATACCCCCATGAGTGGAAGTGCCCTATGCTCTCTAAGCTGTGTTTTTTAGATGTTTCAGGACACACCGTACACTTCTCCAGAGTGGCTGTTGGCAATTTACATCCCGCCCATCAGTGTAGCAAGGCTCCCATTTCTCCATGGCCTGTCCTGCATTTCTGGTTTTGAGACTTTTTTCAGCATGGCCCTTTTGACCGATGGGTAGCGAGTCTTCTTTGTAGCGCTGATTTGCCTTTCCAGGTTGCTTGGTTGGCCAAAAAGGGCGTATGCGTTTTTTCCTGAATATATTCAGGAAAAAACGCATACGCCCTTTTTGGCCAAGGGCATCATTGTCAACGTTTTGCTGCTTTTCATGTGCTTTAAAGGCGATTCGAATCTACCTCCTGAAATCTGTTTCCTGCAATTCTGCCTTGATTTCAAATCCTCTTCTTTGCCTTCCCTCAATATATTTGTGGACGAGAGTTATCATTTATAACTCTGCAGGTTTGTGAATTGCAGTGCCCTGAAGCTCCATTTTACAACTCGCTTTTTTGGGAGCTGGCCGCAAAAGCGCAGGATGGCTTCAGGCCCTGTTCTGGTTCCGGGGGGGAGGATGAGCCTGTGGTTAATTCTTCTTCCTGATGGGAAAATAGAGTGACCTCTGCCTGTCCCAACACCAAGAGCTAGTCTCTCACTGGTTCCCCGTCTACCCGTTCATCCTCAGGACAAATTGCAACCTGTACGGAACAGGAGGTTAAAGGTGCTGATGCTCCAAGTAGCGAGATTGTTAGTAAAGCGGCTGGAATGGCAAACCCGGGCACAAGGAGAAGAGAAATGAGGTGCGTTTTAGAAACCTTTCCCCATCACATGGTGTACCATCATTTTGTTTTCTCATGCATGTTTTCGATGTAGGAAGATGCCCTTGAACCTGGAGATTTGGGACCCATGCGATGGGTACCACGCAGTATTACTTTAAAGGGTCTGCGTTTGCTCACCCAACCTCACCAAACCTCTCAGCCCCAAGAGTGTCCACCCTTATGTCTCATCCAGCTGTGGGTCTAGATATGGTCAATCCAGGTTGCATCACAGCCCCTGAACGCATTGTGTAAGAATTTCTCTCTCTTCCACTGTCTTTGTTTCATGGGTTTGTAAAAGTAATTTATTTTTATAATGGGGTTTAGCTGCTTTTCACTGCTGTGTTTATGCCGCTTTACACCCACTTGACACACTAACAGAGAGATATCAATACATAGGTTTTAAGATTATTACTAGTCAGATATATTCTTGTGCGGTGAATAGGGTGTGTTGAGTCCAGTTCTCTGAGCAAGGAGTAGGTCTTGTCTATTACATATTGGGTTTATGGAACGGTATCTGAGCTAATTTGAAACCCTTGTTTTATGTATCACCCCACCTCACCTTTCCCGTTAAGCAGCCATAGTGTGTTTTCTGCATGTGTGACTCTGTTCTGTTTTGTAATTCAGTTCAAGTGTAACGGTTTTGACATTCCCTCTATAAGTGATACCTTATGAGAAGTGTCCTTTTCTGTGTGACTTATTTCACTTAGAATCGTCGTACCTAAATCCACTCATCATGCTGCTACTAGCCTTATGACATTGATTTCATGGCTGAGTGATATTGCATTGTACATAAGGACCACAACTTCTTTATCCATTTTTCTCTTTCCTGGGATATTGAAGGTGGAATGAAGTGGAGGTCCTTGTCAACAGAGCAGCCCTAAACTTTGGGGTGCTTGTGTCTTGCTGATTTTTCATTTTCCCAATTTATACCCCCATGAGTGGAAGTGCCCTATGCTCTCTAAGCTGTGTTTTTTAGATGTTTCAGGACACACCGTACACTTCTCCAGAGTGGCTGTTGGCAATTTACATCCCGCCCATCAGTGTAGCAAGGCTCCCATTTCTCCATGGCCTGTCCTGCATTTCTGGTTTTGAGACTTTTTTCAGCATGGCCCTTTTGACCGATGGGTAGCGAGTCTTCTTTGTAGCGCTGATTTGCCTTTCCAGGTTGCTTGGTTGGCCAAAAAGGGCGTATGCGTTTTTTCCTGAATATAGTCAGGAAAAAACGCATACGCCCTTTTTGGCCAAGGGCATCATTGTCAACGTTTTGCCGCTTTTCATGTGCTTTAAAGGCGATTCGAATCTACCTCCTGAAATCTGTTTCCTGCAATTCTGCCTTGATTTCAAATCCTCTTCTTTGCCTTCCCTCAATATATTTGTGGACGAGAGTTATCATTTATAACTCTGCAGGTTTGTGAATTGCAGTGCCCTGAAGCTCCATTTTACAACTCGCTTTTTTGGGAGCTGGCCGCAAAAGCGCAGGATGGCTTCAGGCCCTGTTCTGGTTCCGGGGGGGAGGATGAGCCCGTGGTTAATTCTTCTTCCTGATGGGAAAATAGAGTGACCTCTGCCTGTCCCAACACCAAGAGCTAGTCTCTCACTGGTTCCCCGTCTACCCGTTCATCCTCAGGACAAATTGCAACCTGTACGGAACAGGAGGTTAAAGGTGCTGATGCTCCAAGTAGGGAGATTGTTAGTAAAGCGGCTGGAATGGCAAACCCGGGCACAAGGAGAAGAGAAATGAGGTGCGTTTTAGAAACCTTTCCCCATCACATGGTGTACCATCATTTTGTTTTCTCATGCATGTTTTCGATGTAGGAAGATGCCCTTGAACCTGGAGATTTGGGACCCATGCGATGGGTACCACGCAGTATTACTTTAAAGGGTCTGCGTTTGCTCACCCAACCTCACCAAACCTCTCAGCCCCAAGAGTGTCCACCCTTATGTCTCATCCAGCTGTGGGTCTAGATATGGTCAATCCAGGTTGCATCACAGCCCCTGAACGCATTGTGTAAGAATTTCTCTCTCTTCCACTGTCTTTGTTTCATGGGTTTGTAAAAGTAATTTATTTTTATAATGGGGTTTAGCTGCTTTTCACTGCTGTGTTTATGCCGCTTTACACCCACTTGACACACTAACAGAGAGATATCAATACATAGGTTTTAAGATTATTACTAGTCAGATATATTCTTGTGCGGTGAATAGGGTGTGTTGAGTCCAGTTCTCTGAGCAAGGAGTAGGTCTTGTCTATTACATATTGGGTTTATGGAACGGTATCTGAGCTAATTTGAAACGCTTGTTTTATGTATCACCCCACCTCACCTTTCCCGTTAAGCAGCCATAGTGTGTTTTCTGCATGTGTGACTCTGTTCTGTTTTGTAATTCAGTTCAAGTGTAACGGTTTTTACATTCCCTCTATAAGTGATACCTTATGAGAAGTGTCCTTTTCTGTGTGACTTATTTCACTTAGAATCGTCGTACCTAAATCCACTCATCATGCTGCTACTAGCCTTATGACATTGATTTCATGGCTGAGTGATATTCCATTGTACATAAGGACCACAACTTCTTTATCCATTTTTCTCTTTCCTGGGATATTGAAGGTGGAATGAAGTGGAGGTCCTGGTCAACAGAGCAGCCCTATACTTTGGGGTGCTTGTGTCTTGCTGATTTTTCATTTTCCCAATTTATACCCCCATGAGTGGAAGTGCCCTATGCTCTCTAAGCTGTGTTTTTTGGATGTTTCCGGACACACCGTACACTTCTCCAGAGTGGCTGTTGGCAATTTACATCCCGCCCATCAGTGTAGCAAGGCTCCCATTTCTCCATGGCCTGTCCTGCATTTCTGGTTTTGAGACTTTGTTCAGCATGGCCCTTTTGACCGATGGGTAGCGAGTCTTCTTTGTAGCGCTGATTTGCCTTTCCAGGTTGCTTGGTTGGCCAAAAAGGGCGTATGCGTTTTTTCCTGAATATATTCAGGAAAAAACGCATACGCCCTTTTTGGCCAAGGGCATCATTGTCAACGTTTTGCCGCTTTTCATGTGCTTTAAAGGCGATTCGAATCTACCTCCTGAAATCTGTTTCCTGCAATTCTGCCTTGATTTCAAATCCTCTTCTTTGCCTTCCCTCAATATATTTGTGGACGAGAGTTATCATTTATAACTCTGCAGGTTTGTGAATTGCAGTGCCCTGAAGCTCCATTTTACAACTCGCTTTTTTGGGAGCTGGCCGCAAAAGCGCAGGATGGCTTCAGGCCCTGTTCTGGTTCCGGGGGGGAGGATGAGCCTGTCGTTAATTCTTCTTCCTGATGGGAAAATAGAGTGACCTGTGCCTGTCCCAACACCAAGAGCTAGTCTCTCACTGGTTCCCCGTCTACCCGTTCATCCTCAGGACAAATTGCAACCTGTACGGAACAGGAGGTTAAAGGTGCTGATGCTCCAAGTAGGGAGATTATTAGTAAAGCGTCTGGAATGGTGAAGCCGGGAACAAGGAGAAGAGAAATGAGGTGCGTTTTAGAAACCTTTCCCCATCACATGGTGTACCATCTTTTTGTTTTCTCATGCATGTTTTCGATGTAGGAATATGCCCTTGAACCTGTAGATTTGGGACCCATGCGATGGGTACCACGCAGTATTACTTTAAAGGGTCTGCGTTTGCTCACCCAACCTCACCAAACTTCTCAGCCCCAAGAGTGTCCACCCTTATGTCTCATCCAGCTGTGGGTCTAGATATGGTCAATCCAGGTTGCATCACAGCCCCTGAACGCATTGTGTAAGAATTTCTCTCTCTTTCACTGTCTTTGTTTCATGGGTTTGTAAAAGTAATTTATTTTTATAATGAGGTTTAGCTGCTTTTCACTGCTGTGTTTATGCCGCTTTACACCCACTTGACACACTAACAGAGAGATATCAATACATAGGTTTTAAGATTATTACTAGTCAGATATATTCTTGTGCGGTGAATAGGGCGTGTTGAGTCCAGTTCTCTGAGCAAGGAGTAGGTCTTGTCTATTACATACTGGGTTTATGGAACGGTATCTGAGCTAATTTGAAACCCTTGTTTTATGTATCACCCCACCTCACCTTTCCCGTTAAGCAGCCATAGTGTGTTTTCTGCATGTGTGACTCTGTTCTGTTTTGTAATTCAGTTCAAGTGTAACGGTTTTTACATTCCCTCTATAAGTGATACCTTATGAGAAGTGTCCTTTTCTGTGTGACTTATTTCACTTAGAATCGTCGTACCTAAATCCACTCATCATGCTGCTACTAGCCTTATGACATTGATTTCATGGCTGAGTGATATTCCATTGTACATAAGGACCACAACTTCTTTATCCATTTTTCTCTTTCCTGGGATATTGAAGGTGGAATGAAGTGGAGGTCCTTGTCAACAGAGCAGCCCTAAACTTTGGGGTGCTTGTGTCTTGCTGATTTTTCATTTTCCCAATTTATACCCCCATGAGAGGAAGTGCCCTATGCTCTTTAAGCTGTGTTTTTTAGATGTTTCAGGACACACCGTACACTTCTCCAGAGTGGCTATTGGCAATTTACATCCAGCTCATCAGTGTAGCAAGGCTCCCATTTCTCCATGGCCTGTCCTGCATTTCTGGTTTTGAGACTTTTTTCAGCATGGCCCTTTTGACCGATGGGTAGCGAGTCTTCTTTGTAGCGCTGATTTGCCTTTCCAGGTTGCTTGGTTGGCCAAAAAGGGCGTATGCGTTTTTTCCTGAATATATTCAGGAAAAAACGCATACGCCCTTTTTGGCCAAGGGCATCATTGTCAACGTTTTGCCGCTTTTCATGTGCTTTAAAGGCGATTCGAATCTACCTCCTGAAATCTGTTTCCTGCAATTCTGCCTTGATTTCAAATCCTCTTCTTTGCCTTCCCTCAATATATTTGTGGACGAGAGTTATCATTTATAACTCTGCAGGTTTGTGAATTGCAGTGCCCTGAAGCTCCATTTTACAACTCGCTTTTTTGGGAGCTGGCCGCAAAAGCGCAGGATGGCTTCAGGCCCTGTTCTGGTTCCGGGGGGGAGGATGAGCCTGTGGTTAATTCTTCTTCCTGATGGGAAAATAGAGTGACCTCTGCCTGTCCCAACACCAAGAGCTAGTCTCTCACTGGTTCCCCGTCTACCCGTTCATCCTCAGGACAAATTGCAACCTGTACGGAACAGGAGGTTAAAGGTGCTGATGCTCCAAGTAGGGAGATTATTAGTAAAGCGGCTGGAATGGCGAACCCGGGCACAAGGAGAAGAGAAATGAGGTGCGTTTTAGAAACCTTTCCCCATCACATGGTGTACCATCTTTTTGTTTTCTCATGCATGTTTTCGATGTAGGAAGATGCCCTTGAACCTGGAGATTTGGGACCCATGCGATGGGGACCACGCATTATTACTTTAAAGGGTCTGCGTTTGCTCACCCAACCTCACCAAAACTCTCAGCCCCAAGAGTGTCCACCCTTATGTCTCATCCAGCTGTGGGTCTAGATATGGTCAATCCAGGTTGCATCACAGCCCCTGAACGCATTGTGTAAGAATTTCTCTCTCTTTCACTGTCTTTGTTTCATGGGTTTGTAAAAGTAATTTATTTTTATAATGAGGTTTAGCTGCTTTTCACTGCTGTGTTTATGCCGCTTTACACCCACTTGACACACTAACAGAGAGATATCAATACATAGGTTTTAAGATTATTACTAGTCAGATATATTCTTGTGCGGTGAATAGGGCGTGTTGAGTCCAGTTCTCTGAGCAAGGAGTAGGTCTTGTCTATTACATACTGGGTTTATGGAACGGTATCTGAGCTAATTTGAAACCCTTGTTTTATGTATCACCCCACCTCACCTTTCCCGTTAAGCAGCCATAGTGTGTTTTCTGCATGTGTGACTCTGTTCTGTTTTGTAATTCAGTTCAAGTGTAACGGTTTTTACATTCCCTCTATAAGTGATACCTTATGAGAAGTGTCCTTTTCTGTGTGACTTATTTCACTTAGAATCGTCGTACCTAAATCCACTCATCATGCTGCTACTAGCCTTATGACATTGATTTCATGGCTGAGTGATATTCCATTGTACATAAGGACCACAACTTCTTTATCCATTTTTCTCTTTCCTGGGATATTGAAGGTGGAATGAAGTGGAGGTCCTTGTCAACAGAGCAGCCCTAAACTTTGGGGTGCTTGTGTCTTGCTGATTTTTCATTTTCCCAATTTATACCCCCATGAGTGGAAGTGCCCTATGCTCTCTAAGCTGTGTTTTTTAGATGTTTCAGGACACACCGTACACTTCTCCAGAGTGGCTGTTGGCAATTTACATCCCGCTCATCAGTGTAGCAAGGCTCCCATTTCTCCATGGCCTGTCCTGCATTTCTGGTTTTGAGACTTTTTTCAGCATGGCCCTTTTGACCGATGGGTAGCGAGTCTTCTTTGTAGCGCTGATTTGCCTTTCCAGGTTGCTTGGTTGGCCAAAAAGGGCGTATGCGTTTTTTCCTGAATATATTCAGGAAAAAACGCATACGCCCTTTTTGGCCAAGGGCATCATTGTCAACGTTTTGCCGCTTTTCATGTGCTTTAAAGGCGATTCGAATCTACCTCCTGAAATCTGTTTCCTGCAATTCTGCCTTGATTTCAAATCCTCTTCTTTGCCTTCCCTCAATATATTTGTGGACGAGAGTTATCATTTATAACTCTGCAGGTTTGTGAATTGCAGTGCCCTGAAGCTCCATTTTACAACTCGCTTTTTTGGGAGCTGGCCGCAAAAGCGCAGGATGGCTTCAGGCCCTGTTCTGGTTCCGGGGGGGAGGATGAGCCTGTGGTTAATTCTTCTTCCTGATGGGAAAATAGAGTGACCTCTGCCTGTCCCAACACCAAGAGCTAGTCTCTCACTGGTTCCCCGTCTACCCGTTCATCCTCAGGACAAATTGCAACCTGTACGGAACAGGAGGTTAAAGGTGCTGATGCTCCAAGTAGGGAGATTATTAGTAAAGCGGCTGGAATGGCGAACCCGGGCACAAGGAGAAGAGAAATGAGGTGCGTTTTAGAAACCTTTCCCCATCACATGGTGTACCATCTTTTTGTTTTCTCATGCATGTTTTCGATGTAGGAAGATGCCCTTGAACCTGGAGATTTGGGACCCATGCGATGGGTACCACGCAGTATTACTTTAAAGGGTCTGCGTTTGCTCACCCAACCTCACCAAACCTCTCAGCCCCAAGAGTGTCCACCCTTATGTCTCATCCAGCTGTGGGTCTAGATATGGTCAATCCAGGTTGCATCACAGCCCCTGAACGCATTGTGTAAGAATTTCTCTCTCTTTCACTGTCTTTGTTTCATGGGTTTGTAAAAGTAATTTATTTTTATAATGGGGTTTAGCTGCTTTTCACTGCTGTGTTTATGCCGCTTTACACCCATTTGACACACTAACAGAGAGATATCAATACATAGGTTTTAAGATTATTACTAGTCAGATATATACTTGTGCGCTGAATAGGGTGTGTTGAGTCTAGTTCTCTGAGCAAGGAGTAGGTCTTGTCTATTACATATTGGGTTTATGGAACGGTATCTGAGCTAATTTGAAACCCTTGTTTTATGTATCACCCCACCTCACCTTTCCCGTTAAGCAGCCATAGTGTGTTTTCTGCATGTGTGACTCTGTTCTGTTTTGTAATTCAGTTCAAGTGTAACGGTTTTTACATTCCCTCTATAAGTGATACCTTATGAGAAGTGTCCTTTTCTGTGTGACTTATTTCACTTAGAATCGTCGTACCTAAATCCACTCATCATGCTGCTACTAGCCTTATGACATTGATTTCATGGCTGAGTGATATTGCATTGTACATCAGGACCACAACTTCTTTATCCATTTTTCTCTTTCCTGGGATATTGAAGGTGAAATGAAGTGGAGGTCCTTGTCAACAGAGCAGCCCTAAACTTTGGGGTGCTTGTGTCTTGCTGATTTTTCATTTTCCCAATTTATACCCCCATGAGTGGAAGTGCCCTATGCTCTCTAAGCTGTGTTTTTTAGATGTTTCCGGACACACCGTACACTTCTCCACAGTGGCTGTTGGCAATTTACATCCCGCCCATCAGTGTAGCAAGGCTCCCATTTCTCCATGGCCTGTCCTGCATTTCTGGTTTTGAGACTTTTTTCAGCATGGCCCTTTTGACCGATGGGTAGCGAGTCTTCTTTGTAGCGCTGATTTGCCTTTCCAGGTTGCTTGGTTGGCCAAAAAGGGCGTATGCGTTTTTTCCTGAATATATTCAGGAAAAAACGCATACGCCCTTTTTGGCCAAGGGCATCATTGTCAACGTTTTGCCGCTTTTCATGTGCTTTAAAGGCGATTCGAATCTACCTCCTGAAATCTGTTTCCTGCAATTCTGCGTTGATTTCAAATCCTCTTCTTTGCCTTCCCTCAATATATTTGTGGACGAGAGTTATCATTTATAACTCTGCAGGTTTGTGAATTGCAGTGCCCTGAAGCTCCATTTTACAACTCGCTTTTTTGGGAGCTGGCCGCAAAAGCGCAGGATGGCTTCAGGCCCTGTTCTGGTTCCGGGGGGGAGGATGAGCCTGTGGTTAATTCTTCTTCCTGATGGGAAAATAGAGTGACCTGTGCCTGTCCCAACACCAAGAGCTAGTCTCTCACTGGTTCCCCGTCTACCCGTTCATCCTCAGGACAAATTGCAACCTGTACGGAACAGGAGGTTAAAGGTGCTGATGCTCCAAGTAGGGAGATTGTTAGTAAAGCGTCTGGAATGGTGAAGCCGGGAACAAGGAGAAGAGAAATGAGGTGCGTTTTAGAAACCTTTCCCCATCACATGGTGTACCATCATTTTGTTTTCTCATGCATGTTTTCGATGTAGGAATATGCCCTTGAACCTGTAGATTTGGGACCCATGCGATGGGTACCACGCAGTATTACTTTAAAGGGTCTGCGTTTGCTCACCCAACCTCACCAAACTTCTCAGCCCCAAGAGTGTCCACCCTTATGTCTCATCCAGCTGTGGGTCTAGATATGGTCAATCCAGGTTGCATCACAGCCCCTGAACGCATTGTGTAAGAATTTCTCTCTCTTTCACTGTCTTTGTTTCATGGGTTTGTAAAAGTAATTTATTTTTATAATGGGGTTTAGCTGCTTTTCACTGCTGTGTTTATGCCGCTTTACACCCACTTGACACACTAACAGAGAGATATCAATACATAGGTTTTAAGATTATTACTAGTCAGATATATTCTTGTGCGGTGAATAGGGCGTGTTGAGTCCAGTTCTCTGAGCAAGGAGTAGGTCTTGTCTATTACATACTGGGTTTATGGAACGGTATCTGAGCTAATTTGAAACCCTTGTTTTATGTATCACCCCACCTCACCTTTCCCGTTAAGCAGCCATAGTGTGTTTTCTGCATGTGTGACTCTGTTCTGTTTTGTAATTCAGTTCAAGTGTAACGGTTTTTACATTCCCTCTATAAGTGATACCTTATGAGAAGTGTCCTTTTCTGTGTGACTTATTTCACTTAGAATCGTCGTACCTAAATCCACTCATCATGCTGCTACTAGCCTTATGACATTGATTTCATGGCTGAGTGATATTCCATTGTACATAAGGACCACAACTTCTTTATCCATTTTTCTCTTTCCTGGGATATTGAAGGTGGAATGAAGTGGAGGTCCTTGTCAACAGAGCAGCCCTAAACTTTGGGGTGCTTGTGTCTTGCTGATTTTTCATTTTCCCAATTTATACCCCCATGAGAGGAAGTGCCCTATGCTCTCTAAGCTGTGTTTTTTAGATGTTTCAGGACACACCGTACACTTCTCCAGAGTGGCTGTTGGCAATATACATCCCGCTCATCAGTGTAGCAAGGCTCCCATTTCTCCATGGCCTGTCCTGCATTTCTGGTTTTGAGACTTTTTTCAGCATGGCCCTTTTGACCGATGGGTAGCGAGTCTTCTTTGTAGCGCGGATTTGCCTTTCCAGGTTGCTTGGTTGGCCAAAAAGGGCGTATGCGTTTTTTCCTGAATATATTCAGGAAAAAACGCATACGCCCTTTTTGGCCAAGGGCATCATTGTCAACGTTTTGCCGCTTTTCATGTGCTTTAAAGGCGATTCGAATCTACCTCCTGAAATCTGTTTCCTGCAATTCTGCCTTGATTTCAAATCCTCTTCTTTGCCTTCCCTCAATATATTTGTGGACGAGAGTTATCATTTATAACTCTGCAGGTTTGTGAATTGCAGTGCCCTGAAGCTCCATTTTACAACTCGCTTTTTTGGGAGCTGGCCGCAAAAGCGCAGGATGGCTTCAGGCCCTGTTCTGGTTCCGGGGGGGAGGATGAGCCTGTGGTTAATTCTTCTTCCTGATGGGAAAATAGAGTGACCTCTGCCTGTCCCAACACCAAGAGCTAGTCTCTCACTGGTTCCCCGTCTACCCGTTCATCCTCAGGACAAATTGCAACCTGTACGGAACAGGAGGTTAAAGGTGCTGATGCTCCAAGTAGGGAGATTATTAGTAAAGCGGCTGGAATGGCGAACCCGGGCACAAGGAGAAGAGAAATGAGGTGCGTTTTAGAAACCTTTCCCCATCACATGGTGTACCATCTTTTTGTTTTCTCATGCATGTTTTCGATGTAGGAAGATGCCCTTGAACCTGGAGATTTGGGACCCATGCGATGGGTACCAGGCAGTATTACTTTAAAGGGTCTGCGTTTGCTCACCCAACCTCACCAAACCTCTCAGCCCCAAGAGTGTCCACCCTTATGTCTCATCCAGCTGTGGGTCTAGATATGGTCAATCCAGGTTGCATCACAGCCCCTGAACGCATTGTGTAAGAATTTCTCTCTCTTTCACTGTCTTTGTTTCATGGGTTTGTAAAAGTAATTTATTTTTATAATGGGGTTTAGCTGCTTTTCACTGCTGTGTTTATGCCGCTTTACACCCATTTGACACACTAACAGAGAGATATCAATACATATGTTTTAAGATTATTACTAGTCAGATATATACTTGTGCGCTGAATAGGGTGTGTTGAGTCCAGTTCTCTGAGCAAGGAGTAGGTCTTGTCTATTACATATTGGGTTTATGGAACGGTATCTGAGCTAATTTGAAACCCTTGTTTTATGTATCACCCCACCTCACCTTTCCCGTTAAGCAGCCATAGTGTGTTTTCTGCATGTGTGACTCTGTTCTGTTTTGTAATTCAGTTCAAGTGTAACGGTTTTTACATTCCCTCTATAAGTGATACCTTATGAGAAGTGTCCTTTTCTGTGTGACTTATTTCACTTAGAATCGTCGTACCTAAATCCACTCATCATGCTGCTACTAGCCTTATGACATTGATTTCATGGCTGAGTGATATTGCATTGTACATCAGGACCACAACTTCTTTATCCATTTTTCTCTTTCCTGGGATATTGAAGGTGAAATGAAGTGGAGGTCCTTGTCAACAGAGCAGCCCTAAACTTTGGGGTGCTTGTGTCTTGCTGATTTTTCATTTTCCCAATTTATACCCCCATGAGAGGAAGTGCCCTATGCTCTCTAAGCTGTGTTTTTTAGATGTTTCAGGACACACCGTACACTTCTCCAGAGTGGCTGTTGGCAATTTACATCCCGCTCATCAGTGTAGCAAGGCTCCCATTTCTCCATGGCCTGTCCTGCATTTCTGGTTTTGAGACTTTTTTCAGCATGGCCCTTTTGACCGATGGGTAGCGAATCTTCTTTGTAGCGCTGATTTGCCTTTCCAGGTTGCTTGGTTGGCCAAAAAGGGCGTATGCGTTTTTTCCTGAATATATTCAGGAAAAAACGCATACGCCCTTTTTGGCCAAGGGCATCATTGTCAACGTTTTGCCGCTTTTCATGTGCTTTAAAGGCGATTCGAATCTACCTCCTGAAATCTGTTTCCTGCAATTCTGCCTTGATTTCAAATCCTCTTCTTTGCCTTCCCTCAATATATTTGTGGACGAGAGTTATCATTTATAACTCTGCAGGTTTGTGAATTGCAGTGCCCTGAAGCTCCATTTTACAACTCGCTTTTTTGGGAGCTGGCCGCAAAAGCGCAGGATGGCTTCAGGCCCTGTTCTGGTTCCAGGGGGCAGGATGAGCCTGTGGTTAATTCTTCTTCCTGATGGGAAAATAGAGTGACCTGTGCCTGTCCCAACACCAAGAGCTAGTCTCTCACTGGTTCCCCGTCTACCCGTTCATCCTCAGGACAAATTGCAACCTGTACGGAACAGGAGGTTAAAGGTGCTGATGCTCCAAGTAGGGAGATTATTCGTAAAGCGTCTGGAATGGTGAAGCCGGGCACAAGGAGAAGAGAAATGAGGTGCGTTTTAGAAACCTTTCCCCATCACATGGTGTACCATCTTTTTGTTTTCTCATGCATGTTTTCGATGTAGGAATATGCCCTTGAACCTGTAGATTTGGGACCCATGCGATGGGTACCACGCAGTATTACTTTAAAGGGTCTGCGTTTGCTCACCCAACCTCACCAAACCTCTCAGCCCCAAGAGTGTCCACCCTTATGTCTCATCCAGCTGTGGGTCTAGATATGGTCAATCCAGGTTGCATCACAGCCCCTGAACGCATTGTGTAAGAATTTCTCTCTCTTTCACTGTCTTTGTTTCATGGGTTTGTAAAAGTAATTTATTTTTATAATGGGGTTTAGCTGCTTTTCACTGCTGTGTTTATGCCGCTTTACACCCACTTGACACACTAACAGAGAGATATCAATACATAGGTTTTAAGATTATTACTAGTCAGATATATTCTTGTGCGGTGAATAGGGCGTGTTGAGTCCAGTTCTCTGAGCAAGGAGTAGGTCTTGTCTATTACATATTGGGTTTATGGAACGGTATCTGAGCTAATTTGAAACCCTTGTTTTATGTATCACCCCACCTCACCTTTCCCGTTAAGCAGCCATAGTGTGTTTTCTGCATGTGTGACTCTGTTCTGTTTTGTAATTCAGTTCAAGTGTAACGGTTTTTACATTCCCTCTATAAGTGATACCTTATGAGAAGTGTCCTTTTCTGTGTGACTTATTTCACTTAGAATCGTCGTACCTAAATCCACTCATCATGCTGCTACTAGCCTTATGACATTGATTTCATGGCTGAGTGATATTCCATTGTACATAAGGACCACAACTTCTTTATCCATTTTTCTCTTTCCTGGGATATTGAAGGTGGAATGAAGTGGAGGTCCTTGTCAACAGAGCAGCCCTAAACTTTGGG
Source organism: Balaenoptera ricei (assembly GCF_028023285.1). NCBI lineage: Eukaryota > Metazoa > Chordata > Mammalia > Artiodactyla > Balaenopteridae > Balaenoptera > Balaenoptera ricei. The sequence goes on along the minus strand of NW_026777461.1, from coordinate 98,920 downwards.
GTGCTTGTGTCTTGCTGATTTTTCATTTTCCCAATTTATACCCCCATGAGTGGAAGTGCCCTATGCTCTCTAAGCTGTGTTTTTTGGATGTTTCCGGACACACCGTACACTTCTCCAGAGTGGCTGTTGGCAATTTACATCCCGCCCATCAGTGTAGCAAGGCTCCCATTTCTCCATGGCCTGTCCTGCATTTCTGGTTTTGAGACTTTTTTCAGCATGGCCCTTTTGACCGATGGGTAGCGAGTCTTCTTTGTAGCGCTGATTTGCCTTTCCAGGTTGCTTGGTTGGCCAAAAAGGGCGTATGCGTTTTTTCCTGAATATATTCAGGAAAAAACGCATACGCCCTTTTTGGCCAAGGGCATCATTGTCAACGTTTTGCCGCTTTTCATGTGCTTTAAAGGCGATTCGAATCTACCTCCTGAAATCTGTTTCCTGCAATTCTGCCTTGATTTCAAATCCTCTTCTTTGCCTTCCCTCAATATATTTGTGGACGAGAGTTATCATTTATAACTCTGCAGGTTTGTGAATTGCAGTGCCCTGAAGCTCCATTTTACAACTCGCTTTTTTGGGAGCTGGCCGCAAAAGCGCAGGATGGCTTCAGGCCCTGTTCTGGTTCCAGGGGGCAGGATGAGCCTGTGGTTAATTCTTCTTCCTGATGGGAAAATAGAGTGACCTGTGCCTGTCCCAACAACAAGAGCTAGTCTCTCCCTGGTTCCCCGTCTACCCGTTCATCCTCAGGACAAATTGCAACCTGTACGGAACAGGAGGTTAAAGGTGCTGATGCTCCAAGTAGGGAGATTATTCGTAAAGCGTCTGGAATGGTGAAGCCGGGCACAAGGAGAAGAGAAATGAGGTGCGTTTTAGAAACCTTTCCCCATCACATGGTGTACCATCTTTTTGTTTTCTCATGCATGTTTTCGATGTAGGAATATGCCCTTGAACCTGTAGATTTGGGACCCATGCGATGGGTACCACGCAGTATTACTTTAAAGGGTCTGCGTTTGCTCACCCAACCTCACCAAACCTCTCAGCCCCAAGAGTGTCCACCCTTATGTCTCATCCAGCTGTGGGTCTAGATATGGTCAATCCAGGTTGCATCACAGCCCCTGAACGCATTGTGTAAGAATTTCTCTCTCTTTCACTGTCTTTGTTTCATGGGTTTGTAAAAGTAATTTATTTTTATAATGGGGTTTAGCTGCTTTTCACTGCTGTGTTTATGCCGCTTTACACCCACTTGACACACTAACAGAGAGATATCAATACATAGGTTTTAAGATTATTACTAGTCAGATATATTCTTGTGCGGTGAATAGGGCGTGTTGAGTCCAGTTCTCTGAGCAAGGAGTAGGTCTTGTCTATTACATATTGGGTTTATGGAACGGTATCTGAGCTAATTTGAAACCCTTGTTTTATGTATCACCCCACCTCACCTTTCCCGTTAAGCAGCCATAGTGTGTTTTCTGCATGTGTGACTCTGTTCTGTTTTGTAATTCAGTTCAAGTGTAACGGTTTTTACATTCCCTCTATAAGTGATACCTTATGAGAAGTGTCCTTTTCTGTGTGACTTATTTCACTTAGAATCGTCGTACCTAAATCCACTCATCATGCTGCTACTAGCCTTATGACATTGATTTCATGGCTGAGTGATATTCCATTGTACATAAGGACCACAACTTCTTTATCCATTTTTCTCTTTCCTGGGATATTGAAGGTGGAATGAAGTGGAGGTCCTGGTCAACAGAGCAGCCCTAAACTTTGGGGTGCTTGTGTCTTGCTGATTTTTCATTTTCCCAATTTATACCCCCATGAGTGGAAGTGCCCTATGCTCTCTAAGCTGTGTTTTTTGGATGTTTCCGGACACACCGTACACTTCTCCAGAGTGGCTGTTGGCAATTTACATCCCGCCCATCAGTGTAGCAAGGCTCCCATTTCTCCATGGCCTGTCCTGCATTTCTGGTTTTGAGACTTTTTTCAGCATGGCCCTTTTGACCGATGGGTAGCGAGTCTTCTTTGTAGCGCTGATTTGCCTTTCCAGGTTGCTTGGTTGGCCAAAAAGGGCGTATGCGTTTTTTCCTGAATATATTCAGGAAAAAACGCATACGCCCTTTTTGGCCAAGGGCATCATTGTCAACGTTTTGCCGCTTTTCATGTGCTTTAAAGGCGATTCGAATCTACCTCCTGAAATCTGTTTCCTGCAATTCTGCCTTGATTTCAAATCCTCTTCTTTGCCTTCCCTCAATATATTTGTGGACGAGAGTTATCATTTATAACTCTGCAGGTTTGTGAATTGCAGTGCCCTGAAGCTCCATTTTACAACTCGCTTTTTTGGGAGCTGGCCGCAAAAGCGCAGGATGGCTTCAGGCCCTGTTCTGGTTCCGGGGGGGAGGATGAGCCTGTGGTTAATTCTTCTTCCTGATGGGAAAATAGAGTGACCTGTGCCTGTCCCAACACCAAGCGCTAGTCTCTCACTGGTTCCCCGTCTACCCGTTCATCCTCAGGACAAATTGCAACCTGTACAGAACAGGAGGTTAAAGGTGCTGATGCTCCAAGTAGGGAGATTGTTAGTAAAGCGTCTGGAATGGTGAAGCCGGGAACAAGGAGAAGAGAAATGAGGTGCGTTTTAGAAACCTTTCCCCATCACATGGTGTACCATCATTTTGTTTTCTCATGCATGTTTTCGATGTAGGAATATGCCCTTGAACCTGTAGATTTGGGACCCATGCGATGGGTACCACGCAGTATTACTTTAAAGGGTCTGCGTTTGCTCACCCAACCTCACCAAACTTCTCAGCCCCAAGAGTGTCCACCCTTATGTCTCATCCAGCTGTGGGTCTAGATATGGTCAATCCAGGTTGCATCACAGCCCCTGAACGCATTGTGTAAGAATTTCTCTCTCTTTCACTGTCTTTGTTTCATGGGTTTGTAAAAGTAATTTATTTTTATAATGGGGTTTAGCTGCTTTTCACTGCTGTGTTTATGCCGCTTTACACCCACTTGACACGCTAACAGAGAGATATCAATACATAGGTTTTAAGATTATTACTAGTCAGATATATTCTTGTGCGGTGAATAGGGCGTGTTGAGTCCAGTTCTCTGAGCAAGGAGTAGGTCTTGTCTATTACATACTGGGTTTATGGAACGGTATCTGAGCTAATTTGAAACCCTTGTTTTATGTATCACCCCACCTCACCTTTCCCGTTAAGCAGCCATAGTGTGTTTTCTGCATGTGTGACTCTGTTCTGTTTTGTAATTCAGTTCAAGTGTAACGGTTTTTACATTCCCTCTATAAGTGATACCTTATGAGAAGTGTCCTTTTCTGTGTGACTTATTTCACTTAGAATCGTCGTACCTAAATCCACTCATCATGCTGCTACTAGCCTTATGACATTGATTTCATGGCTGAGTGATATTCCATTGTACATAAGGACCACAACTTCTTTATCCATTTTTCTCTTTCCTGGGATATTGAAGGTGGAATGAAGTGGAGGTCCTTGTCAACAGAGCAGCCCTAAACTTTGGGGTGCTTGTGTCTTGCTGATTTTTCATTTTCCCAATTTATACCCCCATGAGTGGAAGTGCCCTATGCTCTCTAAGCTGTGTTTTTTAGATGTTTCAGGACACACCGTACACTTCTCCAGAGTGGCTGTTGGCAATTTACATCCCGCTCATCAGTGTAGCAAGGCTCCCATTTCTCCATGGCCTGTCCTGCATTTCTGGTTTTGAGACTTTTTTCAGCATGGCCCTTTTGACCGATGGGTAGCGAGTCTTCTTTGTAGCGCTGATTTGCCTTTCCAGGTTGCTTGGTTGGCCAAAAAGGGCGTATGCGTTTTTTCCTGAATATATTCAGGAAAAAACGCATACGCCCTTTTTGGCCAAGGGCATCATTGTCAACGTTTTGCCGCTTTTCATGTGCTTTAAAGGCGATTCGAATCTACCTCCTGAAATCTGTTTCCTGCAATTCTGCCTTGATTTCAAATCCTCTTCTTTGCCTTCCCTCAATATATTTGTGGACGAGAGTTATCATTTATAACTCTGCAGGTTTGTGAATTGCAGTGCCCTGAAGCTCCATTTTACAACTCGCTTTTTTGGGAGCTGGCCGCAAAAGCGCAGGATGGCTTCAGGCCCTGTTCTGGTTCCGGGGGGGAGGATGAGCCTGTGGTTAATTCTTCTTCCTGATGGGAAAATAGAGTGACCTGTGCCTGTCCCAACACCAAGAGCTAGTCTCTCACTGGTTCCCCGTCTACCCGTTCATCCTCAGGACAAATTGCAACCTGTACGGAACAGGAGGTTAAAGGTGCTGATGCTCCAAGTAGGGAGATTATTCGTAAAGCGTCTGGAATGGTGAAGCCGGGCACAAGGAGAAGAGAAATGAGGTGCGTTTTAGAAACCTTTCCCCATCACATGGTGTACCATCTTTTTGTTTTCTCATGCATGTTTTCGATGTAGGAATATGCCCTTGAACCTGTAGATTTGGGACCCATGCGATGGGTACCACGCAGTATTACTTTAAAGGGTCTGCGTTTGCTCACCCAACCTCACCAAACCTCTCAGCCCCAAGAGTGTCCACCCTTATGTCTCATCCAGCTGTGGGTCTAGATATGGTCAATCCAGGTTGCATCACAGCCCCTGAACGCATTGTGTAAGAATTTCTCTCTCTTTCACTGTCTTTGTTTCATGGGTTTGTAAAAGTAATTTATTTTTATAATGGGGTTTAGCTGCTTTTCACTGCTGTGTTTATGCCGCTTTACACCCACTTGACACACTAACAGAGAGATATCAATACATAGGTTTTAAGATTATTACTAGTCAGATATATTCTTGTGCGGTGAATAGGGCGTGTTGAGTCCAGTTCTCTGAGCAAGGAGTAGGTCTTGTCTATTACATATTGGGTTTATGGAACGGTATCTGAGCTAATTTGAAACCCTTGTTTTATGTATCACCCCACCTCACCTTTCCCGTTAAGCAGCCATAGTGTGTTTTCTGCATGTGTGACTCTGTTCTGTTTTGTAATTCAGTTCAAGTGTAACGCTTTTGACATTCCCTCTATAAGTGATACCTTATGAGAAGTGTCCTTTTCTGTGTGACTTATTTCACTTAGAATCGTCGTACCTAAATCCACTCATCATGCTGCTACTAGCCTTATGACATTGATTTCATGGCTGAGTGATATTCCATTGTACATAAGGACCACAACTTCTTTATCCATTTTTCTCTTTCCTGGGATATTGAAGGTGGAATGAAGTGGAGGTCCTGGTCAACAGAGCAGCCCTAAACTTTGGGGTGCTTGTGTCTTGCTGATTTTTCATTTTCCCAATTTATACCCCCATGAGTGGAAGTGCCCTATGCTCTCTAAGCTGTGTTTTTTGGATGTTTCCGGACACACCGTACACTTCTCCAGAGTGGCTGTTGGCAATTTACATCCCGCCCATCAGTGTAGCAAGGCTCCCATTTCTCCATGGCCTGTCCTGCATTTCTGGTTTTGAGACTTTTTTCAGCATGGCCCTTTTGACCGATGGGTAGCGAGTCTTCTTTGTAGCGCTGATTTGCCTTTCCAGGTTGCTTGGTTGGCCAAAAAGGGCGTATGCGTTTTTTCCTGAATATATTCAGGAAAAAACGCATACGCCCTTTTTGGCCAAGGGCATCATTGTCAACGTTTTGCCGCTTTTCATGTGCTTTAAAGGCGATTCGAATCTACCTCCTGAAATCTGTTTCCTGCAATTCTGCCTTGATTTCAAATCCTCTTCTTTGCCTTCCCTCAATATATTTGTGGACGAGAGTTATCATTTATAACTCTGCAGGTTTGTGAATTGCAGTGCCCTGAAGCTCCATTTTACAACTCGCTTTTTTGGGAGCTGGCCGCAAAAGCGCAGGATGGCTTCAGGCCCTGTTCTGGTTCCGGGGGGGAGGATGAGCCTGTGGTTAATTCTTCTTCCTGATGGGAAAATAGAGTGACCTGTGCCTGTCCCAACACCAAGCGCTAGTCTCTCACTGGTTCCCCGTCTACCCGTTCATCCTCAGGACAAATTGCAACCTGTACAGAACAGGAGGTTAAAGGTGCTGATGCTCCAAGTAGGGAGATTGTTAGTAAAGCGTCTGGAATGGTGAAGCCGGGAACAAGGAGAAGAGAAATGAGGTGCGTTTTAGAAACCTTTCCCCATCACATGGTGTACCATCATTTTGTTTTCTCATGCATGTTTTCGATGTAGGAATATGCCCTTGAACCTGTAGATTTGGGACCCATGCGATGGGTACCACGCAGTATTACTTTAAAGGGTCTGCGTTTGCTCACCCAACCTCACCAAACTTCTCAGCCCCAAGAGTGTCCACCCTTATGTCTCATCCAGCTGTGGGTCTAGATATGGTCAATCCAGGTTGCATCACAGCCCCTGAACGCATTGTGTAAGAATTTCTCTCTCTTTCACTGTCTTTGTTTCATGGGTTTGTAAAAGTAATTTATTTTTATAATGGGGTTTAGCTGCTTTTCACTGCTGTGTTTATGCCGCTTTACACCCACTTGACACACTAACAGAGAGATATCAATACATAGGTTTTAAGATTATTACTAGTCAGATATATTCTTGTGCGGTGAATAGGGCGTGTTGAGTCCAGTTCTCTGAGCAAGGAGTAGGTCTTGTCTATTACATACTGGGTTTATGGAACGGTATCTGAGCTAATTTGAAACCCTTGTTTTATGTATCACCCCACCTCACCTTTCCCGTTAAGCAGCCATAGTGTGTTTTCTGCATGTGTGACTCTGTTCTGTTTTGTAATTCAGTTCAAGTGTAACGGTTTTTACATTCCCTCTATAAGTGATACCTTATGAGAAGTGTCCTTTTCTGTGTGACTTATTTCACTTAGAATCGTCGTACCTAAATCCACTCATCATGCTGCTACTAGCCTTATGACATTGATTTCATGGCTGAGTGATATTCCATTGTACATAAGGACCACAACTTCTTTATCCATTTTTCTCTTTCCTGGGATATTGAAGGTGGAATGAAGTGGAGGTCCTTGTCAACAGAGCAGCCCTAAACTTTGGGGTGCTTGTGTCTTGCTGATTTTTCATTTTCCCAATTTATACCCCCATGAGTGGAAGTGCCCTATGCTCTCTAAGCTGTGTTTTTTAGATGTTTCAGGACACACCGTACACTTCTCCAGAGTGGCTGTTGGCAATTTACATCCCGCTCATCAGTGTAGCAAGGCTCCCATTTCTCCATGGCCTGTCCTGCATTTCTGGTTTTGAGACTTTTTTCAGCATGGCCCTTTTGACCGATGGGTAGCGAGTCTTCTTTGTAGCGCTGATTTGCCTTTCCAGGTTGCTTGGTTGGCCAAAAAGGGCGTATGCGTTTTTTCCTGAATATATTCAGGAAAAAACGCATACGCCCTTTTTGGCCAAGGGCATCATTGTCAACGTTTTGCCGCTTTTCATGTGCTTTAAAGGCGATTCGAATCTACCTCCTGAAATCTGTTTCCTGCAATTCTGCCTTGATTTCAAATCCTCTTCTTTGCCTTCCCTCAATATATTTGTGGACGAGAGTTATCATTTATAACTCTGCAGGTTTGTGAATTGCAGTGCCCTGAAGCTCCATTTTACAACTCGCTTTTTTGGGAGCTGGCCGCAAAAGCGCAGGATGGCTTCAGGCCCTGTTCTGGTTCCGGGGGGGAGGATGAGCCTGTGGTTAATTCTTCTTCCTGATGGGAAAATAGAGTGACCTGTGCCTGTCCCAACACCAAGAGCTAGTCTCTCACTGGTTCCCCGTCTACCCGTTCATCCTCAGGACAAATTGCAACCTGTACGGAACAGGAGGTTAAAGGTGCTGATGCTCCAAGTAGGGAGATTATTCGTAAAGCGTCTGGAATGGTGAAGCCGGGCACAAGGAGAAGAGAAATGAGGTGCGTTTTAGAAACCTTTCCCCATCACATGGTGTACCATCTTTTTGTTTTCTCATGCATGTTTTCGATGTAGGAATATGCCCTTGAACCTGTAGATTTGGGACCCATGCGATGGGTACCACGCAGTATTACTTTAAAGGGTCTGCGTTTGCTCACCCAACCTCACCAAACCTCTCAGCCCCAAGAGTGTCCACCCTTATGTCTCATCCAGCTGTGGGTCTAGATATGGTCAATCCAGGTTGCATCACAGCCCCTGAACGCATTGTGTAAGAATTTCTCTCTCTTTCACTGTCTTTGTTTCATGGGTTTGTAAAAGTAATTTATTTTTATAATGGGGTTTAGCTGCTTTTCACTGCTGTGTTTATGCCGCTTTACACCCACTTGACACACTAACAGAGAGATATCAATACATAGGTTTTAAGATTATTACTAGTCAGATATATTCTTGTGCGGTGAATAGGGCGTGTTGAGTCCAGTTCTCTGAGCAAGGAGTAGGTCTTGTCTATTACATACTGGGTTTATGGAACGGTATCTGAGCTAATTTGAAACCCTTGTTTTATGTATCACCCCACCTCACCTTTCCCGTTAAGCAGCCATAGTGTGTTTTCTGCATGTGTGACTCTGTTCTGTTTTGTAATTCAGTTCAAGTGTAACGCTTTTGACATTCCCTCTATAAGTGATACCTTATGAGAAGTGTCCTTTTCTGTGTGACTTATTTCACTTAGAATCGTCGTACCTAAATCCACTCATCATGCTGCTACTAGCCTTATGACATTGATTTCATGGCTGAGTGATATTCCATTGTACATAAGGACCACAACTTCTTTATCCATTTTTCTCTTTCCTGGGATATTGAAGGTGGAATGAAGTGGAGGTCCTGGTCAACAGAGCAGCCCTAAACTTTGGGGTGCTTGTGTCTTGCTGATTTTTCATTTTCCCAATTTATACCCCCATGAGTGGAAGTGCCCTATGCTCTCTAAGCTGTGTTTTTTGGATGTTTCCGGACACACCGTACACTTCTCCAGAGTGGCTGTTGGCAATTTACATCCCGCCCATCAGTGTCGCAAGGCTCCCATTTCTCCATGGCCTGTCCTGCATTTCTGGTTTTGAGACTTTTTTCAGCATGGCCCTTTTGACCGATGGGTAGCGAGTCTTCTTTGTAGCGCTGATTTGCCTTTCCAGGTTGCTTGGTTGGCCAAAAAGGGCGTATGCGTTTTTTCCTGAATATATTCAGGAAAAAACGCATACGCCCTTTTTGGCCAAGGGCATCATTGTCAACGTTTTGCCGCTTTTCATGTGCTTTAAAGGCGATTCGAATCTACCTCCTGAAATCTGTTTCCTGCAATTCTGCCTTGATTTCAAATCCTCTTCTTTGCCTTCCCTCAATATATTTGTGGACGAGAGTTATCATTTATAACTCTGCAGGTTTGTGAATTGCAGTGCCCTGAAGCTCCATTTTACAACTCGCTTTTTTGGGAGCTGGCCGCAAAAGCGCAGGATGGCTTCAGGCCCTGTTCTGGTTCCGGGGGGGAGGATGAGCCTGTGGTTAATTCTTCTTCCTGATGGGAAAATAGAGTGACCTGTGCCTGTCCCAACACCAAGAGCTAGTCTCTCACTGGTTCCCCGTCTACCCGTTCATCCTCAGGACAAATTGCAACCTGTACGGAACAGGAGGTTAAAGGTGCTGATGCTCCAAGTAGGGAGATTGTTAGTAAAGCGTCTGGAATGGTGAAGCCGGGAACAAGGAGAAGAGAAATGAGGTGCGTTTTAGAAACCTTTCCCCATCACATGGTGTACCATCATTTTGTTTTCTCATGCATGTTTCCGATGTAGGAATATGCCCTTGAACCTGTAGATTTGGGACCCATGCGATGGGTACCACGCAGTATTACTTTAAAGGGTCTGCGTTTGCTCACCCAACCTCACCAAACTTCTCAGCCCCAAGAGTGTCCACCCTTATGTCTCATCCAGCTGTGGGTCTAGATATGGTCAATCCAGGTTGCATCACAGCCCCTGAACGCATTGTGTAAGAATTTCTCTCTCTTTCACTGTCTTTGTTTCATGGGTTTGTAAAAGTAATTTATTTTTATAATGGGGTTTAGCTGCTTTTCACTGCTGTGTTTATGCCGCTTTACACCCACTTGACACACTAACAGAGAGATATCAATACATAGGTTTTAAGATTATTACTAGTCAGATATATTCTTGTGCGGTGAATAGGGCGTGTTGAGTCCAGTTCTCTGAGCAAGGAGTAGGTCTTGTCTATTACATACTGGGTTTATGGAACGGTATCTGAGCTAATTTGAAACCCTTGTTTTATGTATCACCCCACCTCACCTTTCCCGTTAAGCAGCCATAGTGTGTTTTCTGCATGTGTGACTCTGTTCTGTTTTGTAATTCAGTTGAAGTGTGACGCTTTTTACATTCCCTCTATAAGTGATACCTTATGAGAAGTGTCCTTTTCTGTGTGACTTATTTCACTTAGAATCGTCGTACCTAAATCCACTCATCATGCTGCTACTAGCCTTATGACATTGATTTCATGGCTGAGTGATATTCCATTGTACATAAGGACCACAACTTCTTTATCCATTTTTCTCTTTCCTGGGATATTGAAGGTGGAATGAAGTGGAGGTCCTTGTCAACAGAGCAGCCCTAAACTTTGGGGTGCTTGTGTCTTGCTGATTTTTCATTTTCCCAATTTATACCCCCATGAGTGGAAGTGCCCTATGCTCTCTAAGCTGTGTTTTTTAGATGTTTCAGGACACACCGTACACTTCTCCAGAGTGGCTGTTGGCAATTTACATCCCGCTCATCAGTGTAGCAAGGCTCCCATTTCTCCATGGCCTGTCCTGCATTTCTGGTTTTGAGACTTTTTTCAGCATGGCCCTTTTGACCGATGGGTAGCGAGTCTTCTTTGTAGCGCTGATTTGCCTTTCCAGGTTGCTTGGTTGGCCAAAAAGGGCGTATGCGTTTTTTCCTGAATATATTCAGGAAAAAACGCATACGCCCTTTTTGGCCAAGGGCATCATTGTCAACGTTTTGCCGCTTTTCATGTGCTTTAAAGGCGATTCGAATCTACCTCCTGAAATCTGTTTCCTGCAATTCTGCCTTGATTTCAAATCCTCTTCTTTGCCTTCCCTCAATATATTTGTGGACGAGAGTTATCATTTATAACTCTGCAGGTTTGTGAATTGCAGTGCCCTGAAGCTCCATTTTACAACTCGCTTTTTTGGGAGCTGGCCGCAAAAGCGCAGGATGGCTTCAGGCCCTGTTCTGGTTCCGGGGGGGAGGATGAGCCTGTGGTTAATTCTTCTTCCTGATGGGAAAATAGAGTGACCTCTGCCTGTCCCAACACCAAGAGCTAGTCTCTCACTGGTTCCCCGTCTACCCGTTCATCCTCAGGACAAATTGCAATCTGTACGGAACAGGAGGTTAAAGGTGCTGATGCTCCAAGTAGGGAGATTATTAGTAAAGCGGCTGGAATGGCGAACCCGGGCACAAGGAGAAGAGAAATGAGGTGCGTTTTAGAAACCTTTCCCCATCACATGGTGTACCATCTTTTTGTTTTCTCATGCATGTTTTCGATGTAGGAAGATGCCCTTGAACCTGGAGATTTGCGACCCATGCGATGGGGACCACGCAGTATTACTTTAAAGGGTCTGCGTTTGCTCACCCAACCTCACCAAACCTCTCAGCCCCAAGAGTGTCCACCCTTATGTCTCATCCAGCTGTGGGTCTAGATATGGTCAATCCAGGTTGCATCACAGCCCCTGAACGCATTGTGTAAGAATTTCTCTCTCTTTTACTGTCTTTGTTTCATGGGTTTGTAAAAGTAATTTATTTTTATAATGGGGTTTAGCTGCTTTTCACTGCTGTGTTTATGCCGCTTTACACCCACTTGACACACTAACAGAGAGATATCAATACATAGGTTTTAAGATTATTACTAGTCAGATATATTCTTGTGCGGTGAATAGGGTGTGTTGAGTCCAGTTCTCTGAGCAAGGAGTAGGTCTTGTCTATTACATATTGGGTTTATGGAACGGTATCTGAGCTAATTTGAAACCCTTGTTTTATGTATCACCCCACCTCACCTTTCCCGTTAAGCAGCCATAGTGTGTTTTCTGCATGTGTGACTCTGTTCTGTTTTGTAATTCAGTTCAAGTGTAACGGTTTTTACATTCCCTCTATAAGTGATACCTTATGAGAAGTGTCCTTTTCTGTGTGACTTATTTCACTTAGAATCGTCGTACCTAAATCCACTCATCATGCTGCTACTAGCCTTATGACATTGATTTCATGGCTGAGTGATATTCCATTGTACATAAGGACCACAACTTCTTTATCCATTTTTCTCTTTCCTGGGATATTGAAGGTGGAATGAAGTGGAGGTCCTGGTCAACAGAGCAACCCTAAACTTTGGGGTGCTTGTGTCTTGCTGATTTTTCATTTTCCCAATTTATACCCCCATGAGTGGAAGTGCCCTATGCTCTCTAAGCTGTGTTTTTTAGATGTTTCCGGACACACCGTACACTTCTCCAGAGTGGCTGTTGGCAATTTACATCCCGCCCATCAGTGTAGCAAGGCTCCCATTTCTCCATGGCCTGTCCTGCATTTCTGGTTTTGAGACTTTTTTCAGCATGGCCCTTTTGACCGATGGGTAGCGAGTCTTCTTTGTAGCGCTGATTTGCCTTTCCAGGTTGCTTGGTTGGCCAAAAAGGGCGTATGCGTTTTTTCCTGAATATATTCAGGAAAAAATGCATACGCCCTTTTTGGCCAAGGGCATCATTGTCAACGTTTTGCCGCTTTTCATGTGCTTTAAAGGCGATTCGAATCTACCTCCTGAAATCTGTTTCCTGCAATTCTGCCTTGATTTCAAATCCTCTTCTTTGCCTTCCCTCAATATATTTGTGGACGAGAGTTATCATTTATAACTCTGCAGGTTTGTGAATTGCAGTGCCCTGAAGCTCCATTTTACAACTCGCTTTTTTGGGAGCTGGCCGCAAAAGCGCAGGATGGCTTCAGGCCCTGTTCTGCTTTCGGGGGCGATGATGAGCCTGTGGTTAATTCTTCTTCCTGATGGGAAAATAGAGTGACCTGTGCCTGTCCCAACACCAAGAGCTAGTCTCTCACTGGTTCCCCGTGTACCCGTTCATCCTCAGGACAAATTGCAACCTGTACGGAACAGGAGGTTAAAGGTGCTGATGCTCCAAGTAGGGAGATTGTTAGTAAAGCGGCTGGAATGGCGAACCCGGGCACAAGGAGAAGAGAAATGAGGTGCGTTTTAGAAACCTTTCCCCATCACATGGTGTACCATCTTTTTGTTTTCTCATGCATGTTTTCGATGTAGGAAGATGCCCTTGAACCTGGAGATTTGGGACCCATGCGATGGGTACCACGCAGTATTACTTTAAAGGGTCTGCGTTTGCTCACCCAACCTCACCAAACCTCTCAGCCCCAAGAGTGTCCACCCTTATGTCTCATCCAGCTGTGGGTCTAGATATGGTCAATCCAGGTTGCATCACAGCCCCTGAACGCATTGTGTAAGAATTTCTCTCTCTTTCACTGTCTTTGTTTCATGGGTTTGTAAAAGTAATTTATTTTTATAATGGGGTTTAGCTGCTTTTCACTGCTGTGTTTATGCCGCTTTACACCCACTTGACACACTAACAGAGAGATATCAATACATAGGTTTTAAGATTATTACTAGTCAGATATATTCTTGTGCGGTGAATAGGACGTGTTGAGTCCAGTTCTCTGAGCAAGGAGTAGGTCTTGTCTATTACATATTGGGTTTATGGAACGGTATCTGAGCTAATTTGAAACCCTTGTTTTATGTATCACCCCACCTCACCTTTCCCGTTAAGCAGCCATAGTGTGTTTTCTGCATGTGTGACTCTGTTCTGTTTTGTAATTCAGTTCAAGTGTAACGGTTTTTACATTCCCTCTATAAGTGATACCTTATGAGAAGTGTCCTTTTCTGTGTGACTTATTTCACTTAGAATCGTCGTACCTAAATCCACTCATCATGCTGCTACTAGCCTTATGACATTGATTTCATGGCTGAGTGATATTCCATTGTACATAAGGACCACAACTTCTTTATCCATTTTTCTCTTTCCTGGGATATTGAAGGTGGAATGAAGTGGAGGTCCTGGTCAACAGAGCAGCCCTAAACTTTGGGGTGCTTGTGTCTTGCTGATTTTTCATTTTCCCAATTTATACCCCCATGAGTGGAAGTGCCCTATGCTCTCTAAGCTGTGTTTTTTGGATGTTTCCGGACACACCGTACACTTCTCCAGAGTGGCTGTTGGCAATTTACATCCCGCCCATCAGTGTCGCAAGGCTCCCATTTCTCCATGGCCTGTCCTGCATTTCTGGTTTTGAGACTTTTTTCAGCATGGCCCTTTTGACCGATGGGTAGCGAGTCTTCTTTGTAGCGCTGATTTGCCTTTCCAGGTTGCTTGGTTGGCCAAAAAGGGCGTATGCGTTTTTTCCTGAATATATTCAGGAAAAAACGCATACGCCCTTTTTGGCCAAGGGCATCATTGTCAACGTTTTGCCGCTTTTCATGTGCTTTAAAGGCGATTCGAATCTACCTCCTGAAATCTGTTTCCTGCAATTCTGCCTTGATTTCAAATCCTCTTCTTTGCCTTCCCTCAATATATTTGTGGACGAGAGTTATCATTTATAACTCTGCAGGTTTGTGAATTGCAGTGCCCTGAAGCTCCATTTTACAACTCGCTTTTTTGGGAGCTGGCCGCAAAAGCGCAGGATGGCTTCAGGCCCTGTTCTGGTTCCGGGGGGGAGGATGAGCCTGTGGTTAATTCTTCTTCCTGATGGGAAAATAGAGTGACCTGTGCCTGTCCCAACACCAAGAGCTAGTCTCTCACTGGTTCCCCGTCTACCCGTTCATCCTCAGGACAAATTGCAACCTGTACGGAACAGGAGGTTAAAGGTGCTGATGCTCCAAGTAGGGAGATTATTAGTAAAGCGTCTGGAATGGTGAAGCCGGGCACAAGGAGAAGAGAAATGAGGTGCGTTTTAGAAACCTTTCCCCATCACATGGTGTACCATCTTTTTGTTTTCTCATGCATGTTTTCGATGTAGGAATATGCCCTTGAACCTGTAGATTTGGGACCCATGCGATGGGTACCACGCAGTATTACTTTAAAGGGTCTGCGTTTGCTCACCCAACCTCACCAAACCTCTCAGCCCCAAGAGTGTCCACCCTTATGTCTCATCCAGCTGTGGGTCTAGATATGGTCAATCCAGGTTGCATCACAGCCCCTGAACGCATTGTGTAATAATTTCTCTCTCTTTCACTGTCTTTGTTTCATGGGTTTGTAAAAGTAATTTATTTTTATAATGGGGTTTAGCTGCTTTTCACTGCTGTGTTTATGCCGCTTTAAACCCACATGACACACTAACAGAGAGATATCAATACATAGGTTTTAAGATTATTACTAGTCAGATATATTCTTGTGCGGTGAATAGGGCGTGTTGAGTCCAGTTCTCTGAGCAAGGAGTAGGTCTTGTCTATTACATACTGGGTTTATGGAACGGTATCTGAGCTAATTTGAAACCCTTGTTTTATGTATCACCCCACCTCACCTTTCCCGTTAAGCAGCCATAGTGTGTTTTCTGCATGTGTGACTCTGTTCTGTTTTGTAATTCAGTTCAAGTGTAACGGTTTTTACATTCCCTCTATAAGTGATACCTTATGAGAAGTGTCCTTTTCTGTGTGACTTATTTCACTTAGAATCGTCGTACCTAAATCCACTCATCATGCTGCTACTAGCCTTATGACATTGATTTCATGGCTGAGTGATATTGCATTGTACATAAGGACCACAACTTCTTTATCCATTTTTCTCTTTCCTGGGATATTGAAGGTGGAATGAAGTGGAGGTCCTTGTCAACAGAGCAGCCCTAAACTTTGGGGTGCTTGTGTCTTGCTGATTTTTCATTTTCCCAATTTATACCCCCATGAGAGGAAGTGCCCTATGCTCTCTAAGCTGTGTTTTTTAGATGTTTCAGGACACACCGTACACTTCTCCAGAGTGGCTGTTGGCAATTTACATCCCGCTCATCAGTGTAGCAAGGCTCCCATTTCTCCATGGCCTGTCCTGCATTTCTGGTTTTGAGACTTTTTTCAGCATGGCCCTTTTGACCGATGGGTAGCGAGTCTTCTTTGTAGCGCTGATTTGCCTTTCCAGGTTGCTTGGTTGGCCAAAAAGGGCGTATGCGTTTTTTCCTGAATATATTCAGGAAAAAACGCATACGCCCTTTTTGGCCAAGGGCATCATTGTCAACGTTTTGCCGCTTTTCATGTGCTTTAAAGGCGATTCGAATCTACCTCCTGAAATCTGTTTCCTGCAATTCTGCCTTGATTTCAAATCCTCTTCTTTGCCTTCCCTCAATATATTTGTGGACGAGAGTTATCATTTATAACTCTGCAGGTTTGTGAATTGCAGTGCCCTGAAGCTCCATTTTACAACTCGCTTTTTTGGGAGCTGGCCGCAAAAGCGCAGGATGGCTTCAGGCCCTGTTCTGGTTCCGGGGGGGAGGATGAGCCTGTGGTTAATTCTTCTTCCTGATGGGAAAATAGAGTGACCTCTGCCTGTCCCAACACCAAGAGCTAGTCTCTCACTGGTTCCCCGTCTACCCGTTCATCCTCAGGACAAATTGCAATCTGTACGGAACAGGAGGTTAAAGGTGCTGATGCTCCAAGTAGGGAGATTATTAGTAAAGCGGCTGGAATGGCGAACCCGGGCACAAGGAGAAGAGAAATGAGGTGCGTTTTAGAAACCTTTCCCCATCACATGGTGTACCATCTTTTTGTTTTCTCATGCATGTTTTCGATGTAGGAAGATGCCCTTGAACCTGGAGATTTGGGACCCATGCGATGGGGACCACGCAGTATTACTTTAAAGGGTCTGCGTTTGCTCACCCAACCTCACCAAACCTCTCAGCCCCAAGAGTGTCCACCCTTATGTCTCATCCAGCTGTGGGTCTAGATATGGTCAATCCAGGTTGCATCACAGCCCCTGAACGCATTGTGTAAGAATTTCTCTCTCTTTTACTGTCTTTGTTTCATGGGTTTGTAAAAGTAATTTATTTTTATAATGGGGTTTAGCTGCTTTTCACTGCTGTGTTTATGCCGCTTTACACCCACTTGACACACTAACAGAGAGATATCAATACATAGGTTTTAAGATTATTACTAGTCAGATATATTCTTGTGCGGTGAATAGGGTGTGTTGAGTCCAGTTCTCTGAGCAAGGAGTAGGTCTTGTCTATTACATATTGGGTTTATGGAACGGTATCTGAGCTAATTTGAAACCCTTGTTTTATGTATCACCCCACCTCACCTTTCCCGTTAAGCAGCCATAGTGTGTTTTCTGCATGTGTGACTCTGTTCTGTTTTGTAATTCAGTTCAAGTGTAACGGTTTTTACATTCCCTCTATAAGTGATACCTTATGAGAAGTGTCCTTTTCTGTGTGACTTATTTCACTTAGAATCGTCGTACCTAAATCCACTCATCATGCTGCTACTAGCCTTATGACATTGATTTCATGGCTGAGTGATATTCCATTGTACATAAGGACCACAACTTCTTTATCCATTTTTCTCTTTCCTGGGATATTGAAGGTGGAATGAAGTGGAGGTCCTGGTCAACAGAGCAACCCTAAACTTTGGGGTGCTTGTGTCTTGCTGATTTTTCATTTTCCCAATTTATACCCCCATGAGTGGAAGTGCCCTATGCTCTCTAAGCTGTGTTTTTTAGATGTTTCCGGACACACCGTACACTTCTCCAGAGTGGCTGTTGGCAATTTACATCCCGCCCATCAGTGTAGCAAGGCTCCCATTTCTCCATGGCCTGTCCTGCATTTCTGGTTTTGAGACTTTTTTCAGCATGGCCCTTTTGACCGATGGGTAGCGAGTCTTCTTTGTAGCGCTGATTTGCCTTTCCAGGTTGCTTGGTTGGCCAAAAAGGGCGTATGCGTTTTTTCCTGAATATATTCAGGAAAAAACGCATACGCCCTTTTTGGCCAAGGGCATCATTGTCAACGTTTTGCCGCTTTTCATGTGCTTTAAAGGCGATTCGAATCTACCTCCTGAAATCTGTTTCCTGCAATTCTGCCTTGATTTCAAATCCTCTTCTTTGCCTTCCCTCAATATATTTGTGGACGAGAGTTATCATTTATAACTCTGCAGGTTTGTGAATTGCAGTGCCCTGAAGCTCCATTTTACAACTCGCTTTTTTGGGAGCTGGCCGCAAAAGCGCAGGATGGCTTCAGGCCCTGTTCTGCTTTCGGGGGCGATGATGAGCCTGTGGTTAATTCTTCTTCCTGATGGGAAAATAGAGTGACCTGTGCCTGTCCCAACACCAAGAGCTAGTCTCTCACTGGTTCCCCGTGTACCCGTTCATCCTCAGGACAAATTGCAACCTGTACGGAACAGGAGGTTAAAGGTGCTGATGCTCCAAGTAGGGAGATTGTTAGTAAAGCGGCTGGAATGGCGAACCCGGGCACAAGGAGAAGAGAAATGAGGTGCGTTTTAGAAACCTTTCCCCATCACATGGTGTACCATCTTTTTGTTTTCTCATGCATGTTTTCGATGTAGGAAGATGCCCTTGAACCTGGAGATTTGGGACCCATGCGATGGGTACCACGCAGTATTACTTTAAAGGGTCTGCGTTTGCTCACCCAACCTCACCAAACCTCTCAGCCCCAAGAGTGTCCACCCTTATGTCTCATCCAGCTGTGGGTCTAGATATGGTCAATCCAGGTTGCATCACAGCCCCTGAACGCATTGTGTAAGAATTTCTCTCTCTTTCACTGTCTTTGTTTCATGGGTTTGTAAAAGTAATTTATTTTTATAATGGGGTTTAGCTGCTTTTCACTGCTGTGTTTATGCCGCTTTACACCCACTTGACACACTAACAGAGAGATATCAATACATAGGTTTTAAGATTATTACTAGTCAGATATATTCTTGTGCGGTGAATAGGGCGTGTTGAGTCCAGTTCTCTGAGCAAGGAGTAGGTCTTGTCTATTACATATTGGGTTTATGGAACGGTATCTGAGCTAATTTGAAACCCTTGTTTTATGTATCACCCCACCTCACCTTTCCCGTTAAGCAGCCATAGTGTGTTTTCTGCATGTGTGACTCTGTTCTGTTTTGTAATTCAGTTCAAGTGTAACGGTTTTTACATTCCCTCTATAAGTGATACCTTATGAGAAGTGTCCTTTTCTGTGTGACTTATTTCACTTAGAATCGTCGTACCTAAATCCACTCATCATGCTGCTACTAGCCTTATGACATTGATTTCATGGCTGAGTGATATTCCATTGTACATAAGGACCACAACTTCTTTATCCATTTTTCTCTTTCCTGGGATATTGAAGGTGGAATGAAGTGGAGGTCCTTGTCAACAGAGCAGCCCTAAACTTTGGGGTGCTTGTGTCTTGCTGAATTTTAATTTTCCCAATTTATACCCCCATGAGTGGAAGTGCCCTATGCTCTCTAAGCTGTGTTTTTTAGATGTTTCAGGACACACTGTACACTTCTCCAGAGTGGCTGTTGGCAATTTACATCCCGCTCATCAGTGTAGCAAGGCTCCCATTTCTCCATGGCCTGTCCTGCATTTCTGGTTTTGAGACTTTTTTCAGCATGGCCCTTTTGACCGATGGGTAGCGAGTCTTCTTTGTAGCGCTGATTTGCCTTTCCAGGTTGCTTGGTTGGCCAAAAAGGGCGTATGCGTTTTTTCCTGAATATATTCAGGAAAAAACGCATACGCCCTTTTTGGCCAAGGGCATCATTGTCAACGTTTTGCCGCTTTTCATGTGCTTTAAAGGCGATTCGAATCTACCTCCTGAAATCTGTTTCCTGCAATTCTGCCTTGATTTCAAATCCTCTTCTTTGCCTTCCCTCAATATATTTGTGGACGAGAGTTATCATTTATAACTCTGCAGGTTTGTGAATTGCAGTGCCCTGAAGCTCCATTTTACAACTCGCTTTTTTGGGAGCTGGCCGCAAAAGCGCAGGATGGCTTCAGGCCCTGTTCTGGTTCCGGGGGGGAGGATGAGCCTGTGGTTAATTCTTCTTCCTGATGGGAAAATAGAGTGACCTGTGCCTGTCCCAACACCAAGAGCTAGTCTCTCACTGGTTCCCCGTCTACCCGTTCATCCTCAGGACAAATTGCAACCTGTACGGAACAGGAGGTTAAAGGTGCTGATGCTCCAAGTAGGGAGATTATTAGTAAAGCGGCTGGAATGGCGAACCCGGGCACAAGGAGAAGAGAAATGAGGTGCGTTTTAGAAACCTTTCCCCATCACATGGTGTACCATCTTTTTGTTTTCTCATGCATGTTTTCGATGTAGGAAGATGCCCTTGAACCTGGAGATTTGCGACCCATGCGATGGGGACCACGCAGTATTACTTTAAAGGGTCTGCGTTTGCTCACCCAACCTCACCAAACCTCTCAGCCCCAAGAGTGTCCACCCTTATGTCTCATCCAGCTGTGGGTCTAGATATGGTCAATCCAGGTTGCATCACAGCCCCTGAACGCATTGTGTAAGAATTTCTCTCTCTTTTACTGTCTTTGTTTCATGAGTTTGTAAAAGTAATTTATTTTTATAATGGGGTTTAGCTGCTTTTCACTGCTGTGTTTATGCCGCTTTACACCCACTTGACACACTAACAGAGAGATATCAATACATAGGTTTTAAGATTATTTCTAGTCAGATATATTCTTGTGCGGTGAATAGGGTGTGTTGAGTCCAGTTCTCTGAGCAAGGAGTAGGTCTTGTCTATTACATATTGGGTTTATGGAACGGTATCTGAGCTAATTTGAAACCCTTGTTTTATGTATCACCCCACCTCACCTTTCCCGTTAAGCAGCCATAGTGTGTTTTCTGCATGTGTGACTCTGTTCTGTTTTGTAATTCAGTTCAAGTGTAACGGTTTTTACATTCCCTCTATAAGTGATACCTTATGAGAAGTGTCCTTTTCTGTGTGACTTATTTCACTTAGAATCGTCGTACCTAAATCCACTCATCATGCTGCTACTAGCCTTATGACATTGATTTCATGGCTGAGTGATATTCCATTGTACATAAGGACCACAACTTCTTTATCCATTTTTCTCTTTCCTGGGATATTGAAGGTGGAATGAAGTGGAGGTCCTGGTCAACAGAGCAGCCCTAAACTTTGGGGTGCTTGTGTCTTGCTGATTTTTCATTTTCCCAATTTATACCCCCATGAGTGGAAGTGCCCTATGCTCTCTAAGCTGTGTTTTTTGGATGTTTCCGGACACACCGTACACTTCTCCAGAGTGGCTGTTGGCAATTTACATCCCGCCCATCAGTGTCGCAAGGCTCCCATTTCTCCATGGCCTGTCCTGCATTTCTGGTTTTGAGACTTTTTTCAGCATGGCCCTTTTGACCGATGGGTAGCGAGTCTTCTTTGTAGCGCTGATTTGCCTTTCCAGGTTGCTTGGTTGGCCAAAAAGGGCGTATGCGTTTTTTCCTGAATATATTCAGGAAAAAACGCATACGCCCTTTTTGGCCAAGGGCATCATTGTCAACGTTTTGCCGCTTTTCATGTGCTTTAAAGGCGATTCGAATCTACCTCCTGAAATCTGTTTCCTGCAATTCTGCCTTGATTTCAAATCCTCTTCTTTGCCTTCCCTCAATATATTTGTGGACGAGAGTTATCATTTATAACTCTGCAGGTTTGTGAATTGCAGTGCCCTGAAGCTCCATTTTACAACTCGCTTTTTTGGGAGCTGGCCGCAAAAGCGCAGGATGGCTTCAGGCCCTGTTCTGGTTCCGGGGGGGAGGATGAGCCTGTGGTTAATTCTTCTTCCTGATGGGAAAATAGAGTGACCTGTGCCTGTCCCAACACCAAGAGCTAGTCTCTCACTGGTTCCCCGTCTACCCGTTCATCCTCAGGACAAATTGCAACCTGTACGGAACAGGAGGTTAAAGGTGCTGATGCTCCAAGTAGGGAGATTATTAGTAAAGCGGCTGGAATGGCGAACCCGGGCACAAGGAGAAGAGAAATGAGGTGCGTTTTAGAAACCTTTCCCCATCACATGGTGTACCATCTTTTTGTTTTCTCATGCATGTTTTCGATGTAGGAAGATGCCCTTGAACCTGGAGATTTGCGACCCATGCGATGGGGACCACGCAGTATTACTTTAAAGGGTCTGCGTTTGCTCACCCAACCTCACCAAACCTCTCAGCCCCAAGAGTGTCCACCCTTATGTCTCATCCAGCTGTGGGTCTAGATATGGTCAATCCAGGTTGCATCACAGCCCCTGAACGCATTGTGTAAGAATTTCTCTCTCTTTTACTGTCTTTGTTTCATGAGTTTGTAAAAGTAATTTATTTTTATAATGGGGTTTAGCTGCTTTTCACTGCTGTGTTTATGCCGCTTTACACCCACTTGACACACTAACAGAGAGATATCAATACATAGGTTTTAAGATTATTTCTAGTCAGATATATTCTTGTGCGGTGAATAGGGTGTGTTGAGTCCAGTTCTCTGAGCAAGGAGTAGGTCTTGTCTATTACATATTGGGTTTATGGAACGGTATCTGAGCTAATTTGAAACCCTTGTTTTATGTATCACCCCACCTCACCTTTCCCGTTAAGCAGCCATAGTGTGTTTTCTGCATGTGTGACTCTGTTCTGTTTTGTAATTCAGTTCAAGTGTAACGGTTTTTACATTCCCTCTATAAGTGATACCTTATGAGAAGTGTCCTTTTCTGTGTGACTTATTTCACTTAGAATCGTCGTACCTAAATCCACTCATCATGCTGCTACTAGCCTTATGACATTGATTTCATGGCTGAGTGATATTCCATTGTACATAAGGACCACAACTTCTTTATCCATTTTTCTCTTTCCTGGGATATTGAAGGTGGAATGAAGTGGAGGTCCTGGTCAACAGAGCAGCCCTAAACTTTGGGGTGCTTGTGTCTTGCTGATTTTTCATTTTCCCAATTTATACCCCCATGAGTGGAAGTGCCCTATGCTCTCTAAGCTGTGTTTTTTGGATGTTTCCGGACACACCGTACACTTCTCCAGAGTGGCTGTTGGCAATTTACATCCCGCCCATCAGTGTCGCAAGGCTCCCATTTCTCCATGGCCTGTCCTGCATTTCTGGTTTTGAGACTTTTTTCAGCATGGCCCTTTTGACCGATGGGTAGCGAGTCTTCTTTGTAGCGCTGATTTGCCTTTCCAGGTTGCTTGGTTGGCCAAAAAGGGCGTATGCGTTTTTTCCTGAATATATTCAGGAAAAAACGCATACGCCCTTTTTGGCCAAGGGCATCATTGTCAACGTTTTGCCGCTTTTCATGTGCTTTAAAGGCGATTCGAATCTACCTCCTGAAATCTGTTTCCTGCAATTCTGCCTTGATTTCAAATCCTCTTCTTTGCCTTCCCTCAATATATTTGTGGACGAGAGTTATCATTTATAACTCTGCAGGTTTGTGAATTGCAGTGCCCTGAAGCTCCATTTTACAACTCGCTTTTTTGGGAGCTGGCCACAAAAGCGCAGGATGGCTTCAGGCCCTGTTCTGGTTCCGGGGGGGAGGATGAGCCTGTGGTTAATTCTTCTTCCTGATGGGAAAATAGAGTGACCTCTGCCTGTCCCAACACCAAGAGCTAGTCTCTCACTGGTTCCCCGTCTACCCGTTCATCCTCAGGACAAATTGCAATCTGTACGGAACAGGAGGTTAAAGGTGCTGATGCTCCAAGTAGGGAGATTATTAGTAAAGCGGCTGGAATGGCGAACCCGGGCACAAGGAGAAGAGAAATGAGGTGCGTTTTAGAAACCTTTCCCCATCACATGGTGTACCATCTTTTTGTTTTCTCATGCATGTTTTCGATGTAGGAAGATGCCCTTGAACCTGGAGATTTGCGACCCATGCGATGGGGACCACGCAGTATTACTTTAAAGGGTCTGCGTTTGCTCACCCAACCTCACCAAACCTCTCAGCCCCAAGAGTGTCCACCCTTATGTCTCATCCAGCTGTGGGTCTAGATATGGTCAATCCAGGTTGCATCACAGCCCCTGAACGCATTGTGTAAGAATTTCTCTCTCTTTTACTGTCTTTGTTTCATGGGTTTGTAAAAGTAATTTATTTTTATAATGGGGTTTAGCTGCTTTTCACTGCTGTGTTTATGCCGCTTTACACCCACTTGACACACTAACAGAGAGATATCAATACATAGGTTTTAAGATTATTACTAGTCAGATATATTCTTGTGCGGTGAATAGGGTGTGTTGAGTCCAGTTCTCTGAGCAAGGAGTAGGTCTTGTCTATTACATATTGGGTTTATGGAACGGTATCTGAGCTAATTTGAAACCCTTGTTTTATGTATCACCCCACCTCACCTTTCCCGTTAAGCAGCCATAGTGTGTTTTCTGCATGTGTGACTCTGTTCTGTTTTGTAATTCAGTTCAAGTGTAACGGTTTTTACATTCCCTCTATAAGTGATACCTTATGAGAAGTGTCCTTTTCTGTGTGACTTATTTCACTTAGAATCGTCGTACCTAAATCCACTCATCATGCTGCTACTAGCCTTATGACATTGATTTCATGGCTGAGTGATATTCCATTGTACATAAGGACCACAACTTCTTTATCCATTTTTCTCTTTCCTGGGATATTGAAGGTGGAATGAAGTGGAGGTCCTGGTCAACAGAGCAACCCTAAACTTTGGGGTGCTTGTGTCTTGCTGATTTTTCATTTTCCCAATTTATACCTCCATGAGTGGAAGTGCCCTATGCTCTCTAAGCTGTGTTTTTTAGATGTTTCCGGACACACCGTACACTTCTCCAGAGTGGCTGTTGGCAATTTACATCCCGCCCATCAGTGTAGCAAGGCTCCCATTTCTCCATGGCCTGTCCTGCATTTCTGGTTTTGAGACTTTTTTCAGCATGGCCCTTTTGACCGATGGGTAGCGAGTCTTCTTTGTAGCGCTGATTTGCCTTTCCAGGTTGCTTGGTTGGCCAAAAAGGGCGTATGCGTTTTTTCCTGAATATATTCAGGAAAAAACGCATACGCCCTTTTTGGCCAAGGGCATCATTGTCAACGTTTTGCCGCTTTTCATGTGCTTTAAAGGCGATTCGAATCTACCTCCTGAAATCTGTTTCCTGCAATTCTGCCTTGATTTCAAATCCTCTTCTTTGCCTTCCCTCAATATATTTGTGGACGAGAGTTATCATTTATAACTCTGCAGGTTTGTGAATTGCAGTGCCCTGAAGCTCCATTTTACAACTCGCTTTTTTGGGAGCTGGCCGCAAAAGCGCAGGATGGCTTCAGGCCCTGTTCTGGTTCCGGGGGGGAGGATGAGCCTGTGGTTAATTCTTCTTCCTGATGGGAAAATAGAGTGACCTGTGCCTGTCCCAACACCAAGAGCTAGTCTCTCACTGGTTCCCCGTCTACCCGTTCATCCTCAGGACAAATTGCAACCTGTACGGAACAGGAGGTTAAAGGTGCTGATGCTCCAAGTAGGGAGATTATTAGTAAAGCGGCTGGAATGGTGAAGCCGGGCAGAAGGAGAAGAGAAATGAGGTGCGTTTTAGAAACCTTTCCCCATCACATGGTGTACCATCTTTTTGTTTTCTCATGCATGTTTTCGATGTAGGAATATGCCCTTGAACCTGTAGATTTGGGACCCATGCGATGGGTACCACGCAGTATTACTTTAAAGGGTCTGCGTTTGCTCACCCAACCTCACCAAACCTCTCAGCCCCAAGAGTGTCCACCCTTATGTCTCATCCAGCTGTGGGTCTAGATATGGTCAATCCAGGTTGCATCACAGCCCCTGAACGCATTGTGTAAGAATTTCTCTCTCTTTCACTGTCTTTGTTTCATGGGTTTGTAAAAGTAATTTATTTTTATAATGGGGTTTAGCTGCTTTTCACTGCTGTGTTTATGCCGCTTTACACCCACTTGACACACTAACAGAGAGATATCAATACATAGGTTTTAAGATTATTACTAGTCAGATATATTCTTGTGCGGTGAATAGGGCGTGTTGAGTCCAGTTCTCTGAGCAAGGAGTAGGTCTTGTCTATTACATATTGGGTTTATGGAACGGTATCTGAGCTAATTTGAAACCCTTGTTTTATGTATCACCCCACCTCACCTTTCCCGTTAAGCAGCCATAGTGTGTTTTCTGCATGTGTGACTCTGTTCTGTTTTGTAATTCAGTTCAAGTGTAACGGTTTTTACATTCCCTCTATAAGTGATACCTTATGAGAAGTGTCCTTTTCTGTGTGACTTATTTCACTTAGAATCGTCGTACCTAAATCCACTCATCATGCTGCTACTAGCCTTATGACATTGATTTCATGGCTGAGTGATATTCCATTGTACATAAGGACCACAACTTCTTTATCCATTTTTCTCTTTCCTGGGATATTGAAGGTGGAATGAAGTGGAGGTCCTTGTCAACAGAGCAGCCCTAAACTTTGGGGTGCTTGTGTCTTGCTGATTTTTCATTTTCCCAATTTATACCCCCATGAGTGGAAGTGCCCTATGCTCTCTAAGCTGTGTTTTTTGGATGTTTCCGGACACACCGTACACTTCTCCAGAGTGGCTGTTGGCAATTTACATCCCGCCCATCAGTGTAGCAAGGCTCCCATTTCTCCATGGCCTGTCCTGCATTTCTGGTTTTGAGACTTTTTTCAGCATGGCCCTTTTGACCGATGGGTAGCGAGTCTTCTTTGTAGCGCTGATTTGCCTTTCCAGGTTGCTTGGTTGGCCAAAAAGGGCGTATGCGTTTTTTCCTGAATATATTCAGGAAAAAACGCATACGCCCTTTTTGGCCAAGGGCATCATTGTCAACGTTTTGCCGCTTTTCATGTGCTTTAAAGGCGATTCGAATCTACCTCCTGAAATCTGTTTCCTGCAATTCTGCCTTGATTTCAAATCCTCTTCTTTGCCTTCCCTCAATATATTTGTGGACGAGAGTTATCATTTATAACTCTGCAGGTTTGTGAATTGCAGTGCCTGAAGCTCCATTTTACAACTCGCTTTTTTGGGAGCTGGCCGCAAAAGCGCAGGATGGCTTCAGGCCCTGTTCTGGTTCCGGGGGGGAGGATGAGCCTGTGGTTAATTCTTCTTCCTGATGGGAAAATAGAGTGACCTGTGCCTGTCCCAACACCAAGAGCTAGTCTCTCACTGGTTCCCCGTCTACCCGTTCATCCTCAGGACAAATTGCAACCTGTACCGAACAGGAGGTTAAAGGTGCTGATGCTCCAAGTAGGGAGATTATTAGTAAAGCATCTGGAATGGCGAACCCAGGCACAAGGAGAAGAGAAATGAAGTGCGTTTTAGAAACCTTTCCCCATCACATGGTGTACCATCGTTTTGTTTTCTCATGCATGTTTTCGATGTAGGAAGATGCCCTTAAACCTGGAGATTTGGGACCCATGCGATGGGTACCACGCAGTATTACTTTAAAGGGTCTGCGTTTGCTCACCCAACCTCACCAAACCTCTCAGCCCCAAGAGTGTCCACCCTTATGTCTCATCCAGCTGTGGGTCTAGATATGGTCAATCCAGGTTGCATCACAGCCCCTGAACGCATTGTGTAAGAATTTCTCTCTCTTTCACTGTCTTTGTTTCATGGGTTTGTAAAAGTAATTTATTTTTATAATGGGGTTTAGCTGCTTTTCACTGCTGTGTTTATGCCGCTTTACACCCACTTGACACACTAACAGAGAGATATCAATACATAGGTTTTAAGATTATTACTAGTCAGATATATTCTTGTGCGGTGAATAGGGCGTGTTGAGTCCAGTTCTCTGAGCAAGGAGTAGGTCTTGTCTATTACATATTGGGTTTATGGAACGGTATCTGAGCTAATTTGAAACCCTTGTTTTATGTATCACCCCACCTCACCTTTCCCGTTAAGCAGCCATAGTGTGTTTTCTGCATGTGTGACTCTGTTCTGTTTTGTAATTCAGTTCAAGTGTAACGGTTTTTACATTCCCTCTATAAGTGATACCTTATGAGAAGTGTCCTTTTCTGTGTGACTTATTTCACTTAGAATCGTCGTACCTAAATCCACTCATCATGCTGCTACTAGCCTTATGACATTGATTTCATGGCTGAGTGATATTCCATTGTACATAAGGACCACAACTTCTTTATCCATTTTTCTCTTTCCTGGGATATTGAAGGTGGAATGAAGTGGAGGTCCTGGTCAACAGAGCAGCCCTAAACTTTGGGGTGCTTGTGTCTTGCTGATTTTTCATTTTCCCAATTTATACCCCCATGAGTGGAAGTGCCCTATGCTCTCTAAGCTGTGTTTTTTGGATGTTTCCGGACACACCGTACACTTCTCCAGAGTGGCTGTTGGCAATTTACATCCCGCCCATCAGTGTAGCAAGGCTCCCATTTCTCCATGGCCTGTCCTGCATTTCTGGTTTTGAGACTTTTTTCAGCATGGCCCTTTTGACCGATGGGTAGCGAGTCTTCTTTGTAGCGCTGATTTGCCTTTCCAGGTTGCTTGGTTGGCCAAAAAGGGCGTATGCGTTTTTTCCTGAATATATTCAGGAAAAAACGCATACGCCCTTTTTGGCCAAGGGCATCATTGTCAACGTTTTGCCGCTTTTCATGTGCTTTAAAGGCGATTCGAATCTACCTCCTGAAATCTGTTTCCTGCAATTCTGCCTTGATTTCAAATCCTCTTCTTTGCCTTCCCTCAATATATTTGTGGACGAGAGTTATCATTTATAACTCTGCAGGTTTGTGAATTGCAGTGCCCTGAAGCTCCATTTTACAACTCGCTTTTTTGGGAGCTGGCCGCAAAAGCGCAGGATGGCTTCAGGCCCTGTTCTGGTTCCGGGGGGGAGGATGAGCCTGTGGTTAATTCTTCTTCCTGATGGGAAAATAGAGTGACCTGTGCCTGTCCCAACACCAAGAGCTAGTCTCTCACTGGTTCCCCGTCTACCCGTTCATCCTCAGGACAAATTGCAACCTGTACCGAACAGGAGGTTAAAGGTGCTGATGCTCCAAGTAGGGAGATTATTAGTAAAGCATCTGGAATGGCGAACCCAGGCACAAGGAGAAGAGAAATGAGGTGCGTTTTAGAAACCTTTCCCCATCACATGGTGTACCATCGTTTTGTTTTCTCATGCATGTTTTCGATGTAGGAAGATGCCCTTAAACCTGGAGATTTGGGACCCATGCGATGGGTACCACGCAGTATTACTTTAAAGGGTCTGCGTTTGCTCACCCAACCTCACCAAACCTCTCAGCCCCAAGAGTGTCCACCCTTATGTCTCATCCAGCTGTGGGTCTAGATATGGTCAATCCAGGTTGCATCACAGCCCCTGAACGCATTGTGTAAGAATTTCTCTCTCTTTCACTGTCTTTGTTTCATGGGTTTGTAAAAGTAATTTATTTTTATAATGGGGTTTAGCTGCTTTTCACTGCTGTGTTTATGCCGCTTTACACCCACTTGACACACTAACAGAGAGATATCAATACATAGGTTTTAAGATTATTACTAGTCAGATATATTCTTGTGCGGTGAATAGGGCGTGTTGAGTCCAGTTCTCTGAGCAAGGAGTAGGTCTTGTCTATTACATATTGGGTTTATGGAACGGTATCTGAGCTAATTTGAAACCCTTGTTTTATGTATCACCCCACCTCACCTTTCCCGTTAAGCAGCCATAGTGTGTTTTCTGCATGTGTGACTCTGTTCTGTTTTGTAATTCAGTTCAAGTGTAACGGTTTTTACATTCCCTCTATAAGTGATACCTTATGAGAAGTGTCCTTTTCTGTGTGACTTATTTCACTTAGAATCGTCGTACCTAAATCCACTCATCATGCTGCTACTAGCCTTATGACATTGATTTCATGGCTGAGTGATATTCCATTGTACATAAGGACCACAACTTCTTTATCCATTTTTCTCTTTCCTGGGATATTGAAGGTGGAATGAAGTGGAGGTCCTGGTCAACAGAGCAGCCCTAAACTTTGGGGTGCTTGTGTCTTGCTGATTTTTCATTTTCCCAATTTATACCCCCATGAGTGGAAGTGCCCTATGCTCTCTAAGCTGTGTTTTTTGGATGTTTCCGGACACACCGTACACTTCTCCAGAGTGGCTGTTGGCAATTTACATCCCGCCCATCAGTGTCGCAAGGCTCCCATTTCTCCATGGCCTGTCCTGCATTTCTGGTTTTGAGACTTTTTTCAGCATGGCCCTTTTGACCGATGGGTAGCGAGTCTTCTTTGTCGCGCTGATTTGCCTTTCCAGGTTGCTTGGTTGGCCAAAAAGGGCGTATGCGTTTTTTCCTGAATATATTCAGGAAAAAACGCATACGCCCTTTTTGGCCAAGGGCATCATTGTCAACGTTTTGCCGCTTTTCATGTGCTTTAAAGGCGATTCGAATCTACCTCCTGAAATCTGTTTCCTGCAATTCTGCCTTGATTTCAAATCCTCTTCTTTGCCTTCCCTCAATATATTTGTGGACGAGAGTTATCATTTATAACTCTGCAGGTTTGTGAATTGCAGTGCCCTGAAGCTCCATTTTACAACTCGCTTTTTTGGGAGCTGGCCACAAAAGCGCAGGATGGCTTCAGGCCCTGTTCTGGTTCCGGGGGGGAGGATGAGCCTGTGGTTAATTCTTCTTCCTGATGGGAAAATAGAGTGACCTCTGCCTGTCCCAACACCAAGAGCTAGTCTCTCACTGGTTCCCCGTCTACCCGTTCATCCTCAGGACAAATTGCAATCTGTACGGAACAGGAGGTTAAAGGTGCTGATGCTCCAAGTAGGGAGATTATTAGTAAAGCGGCTGGAATGGCGAACCCGGGCACAAGGAGAAGAGAAATGAGGTGCGTTTTAGAAACCTTTCCCCATCACATGGTGTACCATCTTTTTGTTTTCTCATGCATGTTTTCGATGTAGGAAGATGCCCTTGAACCTGGAGATTTGCGACCCATGCGATGGGGACCACGCAGTATTACTTTAAAGGGTCTGCGTTTGCTCACCCAACCTCACCAAACCTCTCAGCCCCAAGAGTGTCCACCCTTATGTCTCATCCAGCTGTGGGTCTAGATATGGTCAATCCAGGTTGCATCACAGCCCCTGAACGCATTGTGTAAGAATTTCTCTCTCTTTTACTGTCTTTGTTTCATGGGTTTGTAAAAGTAATTTATTTTTATAATGGGGTTTAGCTGCTTTTCACTGCTGTGTTTATGCCGCTTTACACCCACTTGACACACTAACAGAGAGATATCAATACATAGGTTTTAAGATTATTACTAGTCAGATATATTCTTGTGCGGTGAATAGGGTGTGTTGAGTCCAGTTCTCTGAGCAAGGAGTAGGTCTTGTCTATTACATATTGGGTTTATGGAACGGTATCTGAGCTAATTTGAAACCCTTGTTTTATGTATCACCCCACCTCACCTTTCCCGTTAAGCAGCCATAGTGTGTTTTCTGCATGTGTGACTCTGTTCTGTTTTGTAATTCAGTTCAAGTGTAACGGTTTTTACATTCCCTCTATAAGTGATACCTTATGAGAAGTGTCCTTTTCTGTGTGACTTATTTCACTTAGAATCGTCGTACCTAAATCCACTCATCATGCTGCTACTAGCCTTATGACATTGATTTCATGGCTGAGTGATATTCCATTGTACATAAGGACCACAACTTCTTTATCCATTTTTCTCTTTCCTGGGATATTGAAGGTGGAATGAAGTGGAGGTCCTGGTCAACAGAGCAACCCTAAACTTTGGGGTGCTTGTGTCTTGCTGATTTTTCATTTTCCCAATTTATACCCCCATGAGTGGAAGTGCCCTATGCTCTCTAAGCTGTGTTTTTTAGATGTTTCCGGACACACCGTACACTTCTCCAGAGTGGCTGTTGGCAATTTACATCCCGCCCATCAGTGTAGCAAGGCTCCCATTTCTCCATGGCCTGTCCTGCATTTCTGGTTTTGAGACTTTTTTCAGCATGGCCCTTTTGACCGATGGGTAGCGAGTCTTCTTTGTAGCGCTGATTTGCCTTTCCAGGTTGCTTGGTTGGCCAAAAAGGGCGTATGCGTTTTTTCCTGAATATATTCAGGAAAAAACGCATACGCCCTTTTTGGCCAAGGGCATCATTGTCAACGTTTTGCCGCTTTTCATGTGCTTTAAAGGCGATTCGAATCTACCTCCTGAAATCTGTTTCCTGCAATTCTGCCTTGATTTCAAATCCTCTTCTTTGCCTTCCCTCAATATATTTGTGGACGAGAGTTATCATTTATAACTCTGCAGGTTTGTGAATTGCAGTGCCCTGAAGCTCCATTTTACAACTCGCTTTTTTGGGAGCTGGCCGCAAAAGCGCAGGATGGCTTCAGGCCCTGTTCTGGTTCCGGGGGGGAGGATGAGCCTGTGGTTAATTCTTCTTCCTGATGGGAAAATAGAGTGACCTGTGCCTGTCCCAACACCAAGAGCTAGTCTCTCACTGGTTCCCCGTCTACCCGTTCATCCTCAGGACAAATTGCAACCTGTACCGAACAGGAGGTTAAAGGTGCTGATGCTCCAAGTAGGGAGATTATTAGTAAAGCATCTGGAATGGCGAACCCAGGCACAAGGAGAAGAGAAATGAGGTGCGTTTTAGAAACCTTTCCCCATCACATGGTGTACCATCGTTTTGTTTTCTCATGCATGTTTTCGATGTAGGAAGATGCCCTTAAACCTGGAGATTTGGGACCCATGCGATGGGTACCACGCAGTATTACTTTAAAGGGTCTGCGTTTGCTCACCCAACCTCACCAAACCTCTCAGCCCCAAGAGTGTCCACCCTTATGTCTCATCCAGCTGTGGGTCTAGATATGGTCAATCCAGGTTGCATCACAGCCCCTGAACGCATTGTGTAAGAATTTCTCTCTCTTTCACTGTCTTTGTTTCATGGGTTTGTAAAAGTAATTTATTTTTATAATGGGGTTTAGCTGCTTTTCACTGCTGTGTTTATGCCGCTTTACACCCACTTGACACACTAACAGAGAGATATCAATACATAGGTTTTAAGATTATTACTAGTCAGATATATTCTTGTGCGGTGAATAGGGCGTGTTGAGTCCAGTTCTCTGAGCAAGGAGTAGGTCTTGTCTATTACATATTGGGTTTATGGAACGGTATCTGAGCTAATTTGAAACCCTTGTTTTATGTATCACCCCACCTCACCTTTCCCGTTAAGCAGCCATAGTGTGTTTTCTGCATGTGTGACTCTGTTCTGTTTTGTAATTCAGTTCAAGTGTAACGGTTTTTACATTCCCTCTATAAGTGATACCTTATGAGAAGTGTCCTTTTCTGTGTGACTTATTTCACTTAGAATCGTCGTACCTAAATCCACTCATCATGCTGCTACTAGCCTTATGACATTGATTTCATGGCTGAGTGATATTCCATTGTACATAAGGACCACAACTTCTTTATCCATTTTTCTCTTTCCTGGGATATTGAAGGTGGAATGAAGTGGAGGTCCTGGTCAACAGAGCAGCCCTAAACTTTGGGGTGCTTGTGTCTTGCTGATTTTTCATTTTCCCAATTTATACCCCCATGAGTGGAAGTGCCCTATGCTCTCTAAGCTGTGTTTTTTGGATGTTTCCGGACACACCGTACACTTCTCCAGAGTGGCTGTTGGCAATTTACATCCCGCCCATCAGTGTAGCAAGGCTCCCATTTCTCCATGGCCTGTCCTGCATTTCTGGTTTTGAGACTTTTTTCAGCATGGCCCTTTTGACCGATGGGTAGCGAGTCTTCTTTGTAGCGCTGATTTGCCTTTCCAGGTTGCTTGGTTGGCCAAAAAGGGCGTATGCGTTTTTTCCTGAATATATTCAGGAAAAAACGCATACGCCCTTTTTGGCCAAGGGCATCATTGTCAACGTTTTGCCGCTTTTCATGTGCTTTAAAGGCGATTCGAATCTACCTCCTGAAATCTGTTTCCTGCAATTCTGCCTTGATTTCAAATCCTCTTCTTTGCCTTCCCTCAATATATTTGTGGACGAGAGTTATCATTTATAACTCTGCAGGTTTGTGAATTGCAGTGCCCTGAAGCTCCATTTTACAACTCGCTTTTTTGGGAGCTGGCCGCAAAAGCGCAGGATGGCTTCAGGCCCTGTTCTGGTTCCGGGGGGGAGGATGAGCCTGTGGTTAATTCTTCTTCCTGATGGGAAAATAGAGTGACCTGTGCCTGTCCCAACACCAAGAGCTAGTCTCTCACTGGTTCCCCGTCTACCCGTTCATCCTCAGGACAAATTGCAACATGTACGGAACAGGAGGTTAAAGGTGCTGATGCTCCAAGTAGGGAGATTGTTAGTAAAGCGGCTGGAATGGCGAACCCGGGCACAAGGAGAAGAGAAATGAGGTGCGTTTTAGAAACCTTTCCCCATCACATGGTGTACCATCTTTTTGTTTTCTCATGCATGTTTTCGATGTAGGAAGATGCCCTTGAACCTGGAGATTTGGGACCCATGCGATGGGAACCACGCAGTATTACTTTAAAGGGTCTGCGTTTGCTCACCCAACCTCACCAAACCTCTCAGCCCCAAGAGTGTCCACCCTTATGTCTC
Organism: Balaenoptera ricei; assembly: GCF_028023285.1. Taxonomy (NCBI): domain Eukaryota; kingdom Metazoa; phylum Chordata; class Mammalia; order Artiodactyla; family Balaenopteridae; genus Balaenoptera; species Balaenoptera ricei. Next base: position 64,423 of record NW_026777461.1, on the reverse strand, counting down.
ATCCAGCTGTGGGTCTAGATATGGTCAATCCAGGTTGCATCACAGCCCCTGAACGCATTGTGTAAGAATTTCTCTCTCTTTCACTGTCTTTGTTTCATTGGTTTGTAAAAGTAATTTATTTTTGTAATGGGGTTTAGCTGCTTTTCACTGCTGTGTTTATGCCGCTTTACACCCACTTGACACACTAACAGAGAGATATCAATACATAGGTTTTAAGATTATTACTAGTCAGATATATTCTTGTGCGGTGAATAGGGTGTGTTGAGTCCAGTTCTCTGAGCAAGGAGTAGGTCTTGTCTATTACATATTGGGTTTATGGAACGGTATCTGAGCTAATTTGAAACCCTTGTTTTATGTATCACCCCACCTCACCTTTCCCGTTAAGCAGCCATAGTGTGTTTTCTGCATGTGTGACTCTGTTCTGTTTTGTAATTCAGTTCAAGTGTAACGGTTTTTACATTCCCTCTATAAGTGATACCTTATGAGAAGTGTCCTTTTCTGTGTGACTTATTTCACTTAGAATCGTCGTACCTAAATCCACTCATCATGCTGCTACTAGCCTTATGACATTGATTTCATGGCTGAGTGATATTCCATTGTACATAAGGACCACAACTTCTTTATACATTTTTCTCTTTCCTGGGATATTGAAGGTGGAATGAAGTGGAGGTCCTGGTCAACAGAGCAGCCCTAAACTTTGGGGTGCTTGTGTCTTGCTGATTTTTCATTTTCCCAATTTATACCCCCATGAGTGGAAGTGCCCTATGCTCTCTAAGCTGTGTTTTTTAGATGTTTCAGGACACACCGTACACTTCTCCAGAGTGGCTGTTGGCAATTTACATCCCGCCCATCAGTGTAGCAAGGCTCCCATTTCTCCATGGCCTGTCCTGCATTTCTGGTTTTGAGACTTTTTTCAGCATGGCCCTTTTGACCGATGGGTAGCGAGTCTTCTTTGTAGCGCTGATTTGCCTTTCCAGGTTGCTTGGTTGGCCAAAAAGGGCGTATGCGTTTTTTCCTGAATATATTCAGGAAAAAACGCACACGCCCTTTTTGGCCAAGGGCATCATTGTCAACGTTTTGCCACTTTTCATGTGCTTTAAAGGCGATTCGAATCTACCTCCTGAAATCTGTTTCCTGCAATTCTGCCTTGATTTCAAATCCTCTTCTTTGCCTTCCCTCAATATATTTGTGGACGAGAGTTATCATTTATAACTCTGCAAGTTTGTGAATTGCAGTGCCCTGAAGCTCCATTTTACAACTCGCTTTTTTGGGAGCTGGCCGCAAAAGCGCAGGATGGCTTCAGGCCCTGTTCTGGTTCCGGGCGGGAGGATGAGCCTGTGGTTAATTCTTCTTCCTGATGGGAAAATAGAGTGACCTGTGCCTGTCCCAACACCAAGAGCTAGTCTCTCACTGGTTCCCCGTCTACCCGTTCATCCTCAGGACAAATTGCAACATGTACGGAACAGGAGGTTAAAGGTGCTGATGCTCCAAGTAGGGAGATTGTTACTAAAGCGGCTGGAATGGCGAACCCGGGCACAAGGAGAAGAGAAATGAGGTGCGTTTTAGAAACCTTTCCCCATCACATGGTGTACCATCTTTTTGTTTTCTCATGCATGTTTTCGATGTAGGAAGATGCCCTTGAACCTGGAGATTTGGGACCCATGCGATGGGAACCACGCAGTATTACTTTAAAGGGTCTGCGTTTGCTCACCCAACCTCACCAAACCTCTCAGCCCCAAGAGTGTCCACCCTTATGTCTCATCCAGCTGTGGGTCTAGATATGGTCAATCCAGGTTGCATCACAGCCCCTGAACGCATTGTGTAAGAATTTCTCTCTCTTTCACTGTCTTTGTTTCATTGGTTTGTAAAAGTAATTTATTTTTGTAATGGGGTTTAGCTGCTTTTCACTGCTGTGTTTATGCCGCTTTACACCCACTTGACACACTATCAGAGAGATATCAATACATAGGTTTTAAGATTATTACTAGTCAGATATATTCTTGTGCGGTGAATAGGGTGTGTTGAGTCCAGTTCTCTGAGCAAGGAGTAGGTCTTGTCTATTACATATTGGGTTTATGGAACGGTATCTGAGCTAATTTGAAACCCTTGTTTTATGTATCACCCCACCTCACCTTTCCCGTTAAGTAGCCATAGTGTGTTTTCTGCATGTGTGACTCTGTTCTGTTTTGTAATTCAGTTCAAGTGTGACGCTTTTTACATTCCCTCTATAAGTGATACCTTATGAGAAGTGTCCTTTTCTGTGTGACTTATTTCACTTAGAATCGTCGTACCTAAATCCACTCATCATGCTGCTACTAGCCTTATGACATTGATTTCATGGCTGAGTGATATTCCATTGTACATAAGGACCACAACTTCTTTATCCATTTTTCTCTTTCCTGGGATATTGAAGGTGGAATGAAGTGGAGGTCCTTGTCAACAGAGCAGCCCTAAACTTTGGGGTGCTTGTGTCTTGCTGATTTTTCATTTTCCCAATTTATACCCCCATGAGTGGAAGTGCCCTATGCTCTCTAAGCTGTGTTTTTTAGATGTTTCAGGACACACCGTACACTTCTCCAGAGTGGCTGTTGGCAATTTACATCCCGCCCATCAGTGTAGCAAGGCTCCCATTTCTCCATGGCCTGTCCTGCATTTCTGGTTTTGAGACTTTTTTCAGCATGGCCCTTTTGACCGATGGGTAGCGAGTCTTCTTTGTAGCGCTGATTTGCCTTTCCAGGTTGCTTGGTTGGCCAAAAAGGGCGTATGCGTTTTTTCCTGAATATATTCAGGAAAAAACGCATACGCCCTTTTTGGCCAAGGGCATCATTGTCAACGTTTTGCCGCTTTTCATGTGCTTTAAAGGCGATTCGAATCTACCTCCTGAAATCTGTTTCCTGCAATTCTGCCTTAATTTCAAATCCTCTTCTTTGCCTTCCCTCAATATATTTGTGGACGAGAGTTATCATTTATAACTCTGCAGGTTTGTGAATTGCAGTGCCCTGAAGCTCCATTTTACAACTCGCTTTTTTGGGAGCTGGCCGCAAAAGCGCAGGATGGCTTCAGGCCTTGTTCTGGTTCCAGGGGGGAGGATGAGCCCATGGTTAATTCTTCTTCCTGATGGGAAAATAGAGTGACCTGTGCCTGTCCCAACACCAAGAGCTAGTCTCTCACTAGTTCCCCGTCTACCCGTTCATCCTCAGGAGAAATTGCAACCTGTACGGAACAGGAGGTTAAAGGTGCTGATGCTCCAAGTAGGGAGATTATTAGTAAAGCGGCTGGAATGGCGAACCCGGGCACAAGGAGAAGAGAAATGAGGTGCGTTTTAGAAACCTTTCCCCATCACATGGTGTACCATCTTTTTGTTTTCTCATGCATGTTTTCGATGTAGGAAGATGCCCTTGAACCTGGAGATTTGGGACCCATGCGATGGGTACCACGCAGTATTACTTTAAAGGGTCTGCGTTTGCTCACCCAACCTCACCAAACCTCTCAGCCCCAAGAGTGTCCACCCTTATGTCTCATCCAGCTGTGGGTCTAGATATGGTCAATCCAGGTTGCATCACAGCCCCTGAACGCATTGTGTAAGAATTTCTCTCTCTTTCACTGTCTTTGTTTCATGGGTTTTTCGAAGTAATTTATTTTTATAATGGGGTTTAGCTGCTTTTCACTGCTGTGTTTATGCCGCTTTACACCCATTTGACACACTAACAGAGAGATATCAATACATAGGTTTTAAGATTATTACTAGTCAGATATATACTTGTGCGCTGAATAGGGTGTGTTGAGTCCAGTTCTCTGAGCAAGGAGTAGGTCTTGTCTATTACATATTGGGTTTATGGAACGGTATCTGAGCTAATTTGAAACCCTTGTTTTATGTATCACCCCACCTCACCTTTCCCGTTAAGCAGCCATAGTGTGTTTTCTGCATGTGTGACTCTGTTCTGTTTTGTAATTCAGTTCAAGTGTAACGGTTTTTACATTCCCTCTATAAGTGATACCTTATGAGAAGTGTCCTTTTCTGTGTGACTTATTTCACTTAGAATCGTCGTACCTAAATCCACTCATCATGCTGCTACTAGCCTTATGACATTGATTTCATGGCTGAGTGATATTCCATTGTACATAAGGACCACAACTTCTTTATCCATTTTTCTCTTTCCTGGGATATTGAAGGTGGAATGAAGTGGAGGTCCTGGTCAACAGAGCAGCCCTAAACTTTGGGGTGCTTGTGTCTTGCTGATTTTTCATTTTCCCAATTTATACCCCCATGAGTGGAAGTGCCCTATGCTCTCTAAGCTGTGTTTTTTGGATGTTTCCGGACACACCGTACACTTCTCCAGAGTGGCTGTTGGCAATTTACATCCCGCCCATCAGTGTAGCAAGGCTCCCATTTCTCCATGGCCTGTCCTGCATTTCTGGTTTTGAGACTTTTTTCAGCATGGCCCTTTTGACCGATGGGTAGCGAGTCTTCTTTGTAGCGCTGATTTGCCTTTCCAGGTTGCTTGGTTGGCCAAAAAGGGCGTATGCGTTTTTTCCTGAATATATTCAGGAAAAAACGCATACGCCCTTTTTGGCCAAGGGCATCATTGTCAACGTTTTGCTGCTTTTCATGTGCTTTAAAGGCGATTCGAATCTACCTCCTGAAATCTGTTTCCTGCAATTCTGCCTTGATTTCAAATCCTCTTCTTTGCCTTCCCTCAATATATTTGTGGACGAGAGTTATCATTTATAACTCTGCAGGTTTGTGAATTGCAGTGCCCTGAAGCTCCATTTTACAACTCGCTTTTTTGGGAGCTGGCCGCAAAAGCGCAGGATGGCTTCAGGCCCTGTTCTGGTTCCGGGGGGGAGGATGAGCCTGTGGTTAATTCTTCTTCCTGATGGGAAAATAGAGTGACCTGTGCCTGTCCCAACACCAAGAGCTAGTCTCTCACTGGTTCCCCGTCTACCCGTTCATCCTCAGGACAAATTGCAACCTGTACCGAACAGGAGGTTAAAGGTGCTGATGCTCCAAGTAGGGAGATTATTAGTAAAGCGGCTGGAATGGCGAACCCAGGCACAAGGAGAAGAGAAATGAGGTGCGTTTTAGAAACCTTTCCCCATCACATGGTGTACCATCGTTTTGTTTTCTCATGCATGTTTTCGATGTAGGAAGATGCCCTTAAACCTGGAGATTTGGGACCCATGCGATGGGTACCACGCAGTATTACTTTAAAGGGTCTGCGTTTGCTCACCCAACCTCACCAAACCTCTCAGCCCCAAGAGTGTCCACCCTTATGTCTCATCCAGCTGTGGGTCTAGATATGGTCAATCCAGGTTGCATCACAGCCCCTGAACGCATTGTGTAAGAATTTCTCTCTCTTCCACTGTCTTTGTTTCATGGGTTTGTAAAAGTAATTTATTTTTATAATGGGGTTTAGCTGCTTTTCACTGCTGTGTTTATGCCGCTTTACACCCACTTGACACACTAACAGAGAGATATCAATACATAGGTTTTAAGATTATTACTAGTCAGATATATTCTTGTGCGGTGAATAGGGCGTGTTGAGTCCAGTTCTCTGAGCAAGGAGTAGGTCTTGTCTATTACATATTGGGTTTATGGAACGGTATCTGAGCTAATTTGAAACCCTTGTTTTATGTATCACCCCACCTCACCTTTCCCGTTAAGCAGCCATAGTGTGTTTTCTGCATGTGTGACTCTGTTCTGTTTTGTAATTCAGTTCAAGTGTAACGGTTTTTACATTCCCTCTATAAGTGATACCTTATGAGAAGTGTCCTTTTCTGTGTGACTTATTTCACTTAGAATCGTCGTACCTAAATCCACTCATCATGCTGCTACTAGCCTTATGACATTGATTTCATGGCTGAGTGATATTCCATTGTACATAAGGACCACAACTTCTTTATCCATTTTTCTCTTTCCTGGGATATTGAAGGTGGAATGAAGTGGAGGTCCTGGTCAACAGAGCAGCCGTAAACTTTGGGGTGCTTTTGTCTTGCTGATTTTTCATTTTCCCAATTTATACCCCCATGAGTGGAAGTGCCCTATGCTCTCTAAGCTGTGTTTTTTAGGTGTTTCAGGACACACCGTACACTTCTCCAGAGTGGCTGTTGGCAATTTACATCCCGCCCATCAGTGTAGCAAGGCTCCCATTTCTCCATGGCCTGTCCTGCATTTCTGGTTTTGAGACTTTTTTCAGCATGGCCCTTTTGACCGATGGGTAGCGAGTCTTCTTTGTAGCGCTGATTTGCCTTTCCAGGTTGCTTGGTTGGCCAAAAAGGGCGTATGCGTTTTTTCCTGAATATATTCAGGAAAAAACGCATACGCCCTTTTTGGCCAAGGGCATCATTGTCAACGTTTTGCCGCTTTTCATGTGCTTTAAAGGCGATTCGAATCTACCTCCTGAAATCTGTTTCCTGCAATTCTGCCTTGATTTCAAATCCTCTTCTTTGCCTTCCCTCAATATATTTGTGGACGAGAGTTATCATTTATAACTCTGCAGGTTTGTGAATTGCAGTGCCCTGAAGCTCCATTTTACAACTCGCTTTTTTGGGAGCTGGCCGCAAAAGCGCAGGATGGCTTCAGGCCCTGTTCTGGTTCCGGGGGGGAGGATGAGCCTGTGGTTAATTCTTCTTCCTGATGGGAAAATAGAGTGACCTGTGCCTGTCCCAACAACAAGAGCTAGTCTCTCACTGGTTCCCCGTCTACCCGTTCATCCTCAGGACAAATTGCAACATGTACGGAACAGGAGGTTAAAGGTGCTGATGCTCCAAGTAGGGAGATTGTTAGTAAAGCGGCTGGAATGGCGAACCCGGGCACAAGGAGAAGAGAAATGAGGTGCGTTTTAGAAACCTTTCCCCATCACATGGTGTACCATCTTTTTGTTTTCTCATGCATGTTTTCGATGTAGGAAGATGCCCTTGAACCTGGAGATTTGGGACCCATGCGATGGGAACCACGCAGTATTACTTTAAAGGGTCTGCGTTTGCTCACCCAACCTCACCAAACCTCTCAGCCCCAAGAGTGTCCACCCTTATGTCTCATCCAGCTGTGGGTCTAGATATGGTCAATCCAGGTTGCATCACAGCCCCTGAACGCATTGTGTAAGAATTTCTCTCTCTTTCACTGTCTTTGTTTCATTGGTTTGTAAAAGTAATTTATTTTTGTAATGGGGTTTAGCTGCTTTTCACTGCTGTGTTTATGCCGCTTTACACCCACTTGACACACTAACAGAGAGATATCAATACATAGGTTTTAAGATTATTACTAGTCAGATATATTCTTGTGCGGTGAATAGGGTGTGTTGAGTCCAGTTCTCTGAGCAAGGAGTAGGTCTTGTCTATTACATATTGGGTTTATGGAACGGTATCTGAGCTAATTTGAAACCCTTGTTTTATGTATCACCCCACCTCACCTTTCCCGTTAAGCAGCCATAGTGTGTTTTCTGCATGTGTGACTCTGTTCTGTTTTGTAATTCAGTTCAAGTGTAACGGTTTTTACATTCCCTCTATAAGTGATACCTTATGAGAAGTGTCCTTTTCTGTGTGACTTATTTCACTTAGAATCGTCGTACCTAAATCCACTCATCATGCTGCTACTAGCCTTATGACATTGATTTCATGGCTGAGTGATATTCCATTGTACATAAGGACCACAACTTCTTTATACATTTTTCTCTTTCCTGGGATATTGAAGGTGGAATGAAGTGGAGGTCCTGGTCAACAGAGCAGCCCTAAACTTTGGGGTGCTTGTGTCTTGCTGATTTTTCATTTTCCCAATTTATACCCCCATGAGTGGAAGTGCCCTATGCTCTCTAAGCTGTGTTTTTTAGATGTTTCCGGACACACCGTACACTTCTCCAGAGTGGCTGTTGGCAATTTACATCCCGCCCATCAGTGTAGCAAGGCTCCCATTTCTCCATGGCCTGTCCTGCATTTCTGGTTTTGAGACTTTTTTCAGCATGGCCCTTTTGACCGATGGGTAGCGAGTCTTCTTTGTAGCGCTGATTTGCCTTTCCAGGTTGCTTGGTTGGCCAAAAAGGGCGTATGCGTTTTTTCCTGAATATATTCAGGAAAAAACGCACACGCCCTTTTTGGCCAAGGGCATCATTGTCAACGTTTTGCCACTTTTCATGTGCTTTAAAGGCGATTCGAATCTACCTCCTGAAATCTGTTTCCTGCAATTCTGCCTTGATTTCAAATCCTCTTCTTTGCCTTCCCTCAATATATTTGTGGACGAGAGTTATCATTTATAACTCTGCAAGTTTGTGAATTGCAGTGCCCTGAAGCTCCATTTTACAACTCGCTTTTTTGGGAGCTGGCCGCAAAAGCGCAGGATGGCTTCAGGCCCTGTTCTGGTTCCGGGCGGGAGGATGAGCCTGTGGTTAATTCTTCTTCCTGATGGGAAAATAGAGTGACCTGTGCCTGTCCCAACACCAAGAGCTAGTCTCTCACTGGTTCCCCGTCTACCCGTTCATCCTCAGGACAAATTGCAACATGTACGGAACAGGAGGTTAAAGGTGCTGATGCTCCAAGTAGGGAGATTGTTACTAAAGCGGCTGGAATGGCGAACCCGGGCACAAGGAGAAGAGAAATGAGGTGCGTTTTAGAAACCTTTCCCCATCACATGGTGTACCATCTTTTTGTTTTCTCATGCATGTTTTCGATGTAGGAAGATGCCCTTGAACCTGGAGATTTGGGACCCATGCGATGGGAACCACGCAGTATTACTTTAAAGGGTCTGCGTTTGCTCACCCAACCTCACCAAACCTCTCAGCCCCAAGAGTGTCCACCCTTATGTCTCATCCAGCTGTGGGTCTAGATATGGTCAATCCAGGTTGCATCACAGCCCCTGAACGCATTGTGTAAGAATTTCTCTCTCTTTCACTGTCTTTGTTTCATTGGTTTGTAAAAGTAATTTATTTTTGTAATGGGGTTTAGCTGCTTTTCACTGCTGTGTTTATGCCGCTTTACACCCACTTGACACACTAACAGAGAGATATCAATACATAGGTTTTAAGATTATTACTAGTCAGATATATTCTTGTGCGGTGAATAGGGTGTGTTGAGTCCAGTTCTCTGAGCAAGGAGTAGGTCTTGTCTATTACATATTGGGTTTATGGAACGGTATCTGAGCTAATTTGAAACCCTTGTTTTATGTATCACCCCACCTCACCTTTCCCGTTAAGTAGCCATAGTGTGTTTTCTGCATGTGTGACTCTGTTCTGTTTTGTAATTCAGTTCAAGTGTGACGCTTTTTACATTCCCTCTATAAGTGATACCTTATGAGAAGTGTCCTTTTCTGTGTGACTTATTTCACTTAGAATCGTCGTACCTAAATCCACTCATCATGCTGCTACTAGCCTTATGACATTGATTTCATGGCTGAGTGATATTCCATTGTACATAAGGACCACAACTTCTTTATCCATTTTTCTCTTTCCTGGGATATTGAAGGTGGAATGAAGTGGAGGTCCTTGTCAACAGAGCAGCCCTAAACTTTGGGGTGCTTGTGTCTTGCTGATTTTTCATTTTCCCAATTTATACCCCCATGAGTGGAAGTGCCCTATGCTCTCTAAGCTGTGTTTTTTAGATGTTTCAGGACACACCGTACACTTCTCCAGAGTGGCTGTTGGCAATTTACATCCCGCCCATCAGTGTAGCAAGGCTCCCATTTCTCCATGGCCTGTCCTGCATTTCTGGTTTTGAGACTTTTTTCAGCATGGCCCTTTTGACCGATGGGTAGCGAGTCTTCTTTGTAGCGCTGATTTGCCTTTCCAGGTTGCTTGGTTGGCCAAAAAGGGCGTATGCGTTTTTTCCTGAATATATTCAGGAAAAAACGCATACGCCCTTTTTGGCCAAGGGCATCATTGTCAACGTTTTGCCGCTTTTCATGTGCTTTAAAGGCGATTCGAATCTACCTCCTGAAATCTGTTTCCTGCAATTCTGCCTTAATTTCAAATCCTCTTCTTTGCCTTCCCTCAATATATTTGTGGACGAGAGTTATCATTTATAACTCTGCAGGTTTGTGAATTGCAGTGCCCTGAAGCTCCATTTTACAACTCGCTTTTTTGGGAGCTGGCCGCAAAAGCGCAGGATGGCTTCAGGCCCTGTTCTGGTTCCAGGGGGGAGGATGAGCCCATGGTTAATTCTTCTTCCTGATGGGAAAATAGAGTGACCTGTGCCTGTCCCAACACCAAGAGCTAGTCTCTCACTAGTTCCCCGTCTACCCGTTCATCCTCAGGAGAAATTGCAACCTGTACGGAACAGGAGGTTAAAGGTGCTGATGCTCCAAGTAGGGAGATTATTAGTAAAGCGGCTGGAATGGCGAACCCGGGCACAAGGAGAAGAGAAATGAGGTGCGTTTTAGAAACCTTTCCCCATCACATGGTGTACCATCTTTTTGTTTTCTCATGCATGTTTTCGATGTAGGAAGATGCCCTTGAACCTGGAGATTTGGGACCCATGCGATGGGTACCACGCAGTATTACTTTAAAGGGTCTGCGTTTGCTCACCCAACCTCACCAAACCTCTCAGCCCCAAGAGTGTCCACCCTTATGTCTCATCCAGCTGTGGGTCTAGATATGGTCAATCCAGGTTGCATCACAGCCCCTGAACGCATTGTGTAAGAATTTCTCTCTCTTTCACTGTCTTTGTTTCATGGGTTTTTCGAAGTAATTTATTTTTATAATGGGGTTTAGCTGCTTTTCACTGCTGTGTTTATGCCGCTTTACACCCATTTGACACACTAACAGAGAGATATCAATACATAGGTTTTAAGATTATTACTAGTCAGATATATACTTGTGCGCTGAATAGGGTGTGTTGAGTCCAGTTCTCTGAGCAAGGAGTAGGTCTTGTCTATTACATATTGGGTTTATGGAACGGTATCTGAGCTAATTTGAAACCCTTGTTTTATGTATCACCCCACCTCACCTTTCCCGTTAAGCAGCCATAGTGTGTTTTCTGCATGTGTGACTCTGTTCTGTTTTGTAATTCAGTTCAAGTGTAACGGTTTTTACATTCCCTCTATAAGTGATACCTTATGAGAAGTGTCCTTTTCTGTGTGACTTATTTCACTTAGAATCGTCGTACCTAAATCCACTCATCATGCTGCTACTAGCCTTATGACATTGATTTCATGGCTGAGTGATATTCCATTGTACATAAGGACCACAACTTCTTTATCCATTTTTCTCTTTCCTGGGATATTGAAGGTGGAATGAAGTGGAGGTCCTGGTCAACAGAGCAGCCCTAAACTTTGGGGTGCTTGTGTCTTGCTGATTTTTCATTTTCCCAATTTATACCCCCATGAGTGGAAGTGCCCTATGCTCTCTAAGCTGTGTTTTTTGGATGTTTCCGGACACACCGTACACTTCTCCAGAGTGGCTGTTGGCAATTTACATCCCGCCCATCAGTGTAGCAAGGCTCCCATTTCTCCATGGCCTGTCCTGCATTTCTGGTTTTGAGACTTTTTTCAGCATGGCCCTTTTGACCGATGGGTAGCGAGTCTTCTTTGTAGCGCTGATTTGCCTTTCCAGGTTGCTTGGTTGGCCAAAAAGGGCGTATGCGTTTTTTCCTGAATATATTCAGGAAAAAACGCATACGCCCTTTTTGGCCAAGGGCATCATTGTCAACGTTTTGCCGCTTTTCATGTGCTTTAAAGGCGATTCGAATCTACCTCCTGAAATCTGTTTCCTGCAATTCTGCCTTGATTTCAAATCCTCTTCTTTGCCTTCCCTCAATATATTTGTGGACGAGAGTTATCATTTATAACTCTGCAGGTTTGTGAATTGCAGTGCCCTGAAGCTCCATTTTACAACTCGCTTTTTTGGGAGCTGGCCGCAAAAGCGCAGGATGGCTTCAGGCCCTGTTCTGGTTCCGGGGGGGAGGATGAGCCTGTGGTTAATTCTTCTTCCTGATGGGAAAATAGAGTGACCTGTGCCTGTCCCAACACCAAGAGCTAGTCTCTCACTGGTTCCCCGTCTACCCGTTCATCCTCAGGACAAATTGCAACCTGTACCGAACAGGAGGTTAAAGGTGCTGATGCTCCAAGTAGGGAGATTATTAGTAAAGCGGCTGGAATGGCGAACCCAGGCACAAGGAGAAGAGAAATGAGGTGCGTTTTAGAAACCTTTCCCCATCACATGGTGTACCATCGTTTTGTTTTCTCATGCATATTTTCGATGTAGGAAGATGCCCTTAAACCTGGAGATTTGGGACCCATGCGATGGGTACCACGCAGTATTACTTTAAAGGGTCTGCGTTTGCTCACCCAACCTCACCAAACCTCTCAGCCCCAAGAGTGTCCACCCTTATGTCTCATCCAGCTGTGGGTCTAGATATGGTCAATCCAGGTTGCATCACAGCCCCTGAACGCATTGTGTAAGAATTTCTCTCTCTTCCACTGTCTTTGTTTCATGGGTTTGTAAAAGTAATTTATTTTTATAATGGGGTTTAGCTGCTTTTCACTGCTGTGTTTATGCCGCTTTACACCCACTTGACACACTAACAGAGAGATATCAATACATAGGTTTTAAGATTATTACTAGTCAGATATATTCTTGTGCGGTGAATAGGGCGTGTTGAGTCCAGTTCTCTGAGCAAGGAGTAGGTCTTGTCTATTACATATTGGGTTTATGGAACGGTATCTGAGCTAATTTGAAACCCTTGTTTTATGTATCACCCCACCTCACCTTTCCCGTTAAGCAGCCATAGTGTGTTTTCTGCATGTGTGACTCTGTTCTGTTTTGTAATTCAGTTCAAGTGTAACGGTTTTTACATTCCCTCTATAAGTGATACCTTATGAGAAGTGTCCTTTTCTGTGTGACTTATTTCACTTAGAATCGTCGTACCTAAATCCACTCATCATGCTGCTACTAGCCTTATGACATTGATTTCATGGCTGAGTGATATTGCCTTGTACATAAGGATCACAACTTCTTTATCCATTATTCTCTTTCCTGGGATATTGAAGGTGGAATGAAGTGGAGGTCCTGGTCAACAGAGCAGCCGTAAACTTTGGGGTGCTTTTGTCTTGCTGATTTTTCATTTTCCCAATTTATACCCCCATGAGTGGAAGTGCCCTATGCTCTCTAACTGTGTTTTTTAGGTGTTTCAGGACACACCGTACACTTCTCCAGAGTGGCTGTTGGCAATTTACATCCCGCCCATCAGTGTAGCAAGGCTCCCATTTCTCCATGGCCTGTCCTGCATTTCTGGTTTTGAGACTTTTTTCAGCATGGCCCTTTTGACCGATGGGTAGCGAGTCTTCTTTGTAGCGCTGATTTGCCTTTCCAGGTTGCTTGGTTGGCCAAAAAGGGCGTATGCGTTTTTTCCTGAATATATTCAGGAAAAAACGCATACGCCCTTTTTGGCCAAGGGCATCATTGTCAACGTTTTGCCGCTTTTCATGTGCTTTAAAGGCGATTCGAATCTACCTCCTGAAATCTGTTTCCTGCAATTCTGCCTTGATTTCAAATCCTCTTCTTTGCCTTCCCTCAATATATTTGTGGACGAGAGTTATCATTTATAACTCTGCAGGTTTGTGAATTGCAGTGCCCTGAAGCTCCATTTTACAACTCGCTTTTTTGGGAGCTGGCCGCAAAAGCGCAGGATGGCTTCAGGCCCTGTTCTGGTTCCGGGGGGGAGGATGAGCCTGTGGTTAATTCTTCTTCCTGATGGGAAAATAGAGTGACCTGTGCCTGTCCCAACACCAAGAGCTAGTCTCTCACTGGTTCCCCGTCTACCCGTTCATCCTCAGGACAAATTGCAACCTGTACCGAACAGGAGGTTAAAGGTGCTGATGCTCCAAGTAGGGAGATTATTAGTAAAGCATCTGGAATGGCGAACCCAGGCACAAGGAGAAGAGAAATGAGGTGCGTTTTAGAAACCTTTCCCCATCACATGGTGTACCATCGTTTTGTTTTCTCATGCATGTTTTCGATGTAGGAAGATGCCCTTAAACCTGGAGATTTGGGACCCATGCGATGGGTACCACGCAGTATTACTTTAAAGGGTCTGCGTTTGCTCACCCAACCTCACCAAACCTCTCAGCCCCAAGAGTGTCCACCCTTATGTCTCATCCAGCTGTGGGTCTAGATATGGTCAATCCAGGTTGCATCACAGCCCCTGAACGCATTGTGTAAGAATTTCTCTCTCTTTCACTGTCTTTGTTTCATGGGTTTGTAAAAGTAATTTATTTTTATAATGGGGTTTAGCTGCTTTTCACTGCTGTGTTTATGCCGCTTTACACCCACTTGACACACTAACAGAGAGATATCAATACATAGGTTTTAAGATTATTACTAGTCAGATATATTCTTGTGCGGTGAATAGGGCGTGTTGAGTCCAGTTCTCTGAGCAAGGAGTAGGTCTTGTCTATTACATATTGGGTTTATGGAACGGTATCTGAGCTAATTTGAAACCCTTGTTTTATGTATCACCCCACCTCACCTTTCCCGTTAAGCAGCCATAGTGTGTTTTCTGCATGTGTGACTCTGTTCTGTTTTGTAATTCAGTTCAAGTGTGACGCTTTTTACATTCCCTCTATAAGTGATACCTTATGAGAAGTGTCCTTTTCTGTGTGACTTATTTCACTTAGAATCGTCGTACCTAAATCCACTCATCATGCTGCTACTAGCCTTATGACATTGATTTCATGGCTGAGTGATATTCCATTGTACATAAGGACCACAACTTCTTTATCCATTTTTCTCTTTCCTGGGATATTGAAGGTGGAATGAAGTGGAGGTCCTTGTCAACAGAGCAGCCCTAAACTTTGGGGTGCTTGTGTCTTGCTGATTTTTCATTTTCCCAATTTATACCCCCATGAGTGGAAGTGCCCTATGCTCTCTAAGCTGTGTTTTTTAGATGTTTCAGGACACACCGTACACTTCTCCAGAGTGGCTGTTGGCAATTTACATCCCGCCCATCAGTGTAGCAAGGCTCCCATTTCTCCATGGCCTGTCCTGCATTTCTGGTTTTGAGACTTTTTTCAGCATGGCCCTTTTGACCGATGGGTAGCGAGTCTTCTTTGTAGCGCTGATTTGCCTTTCCAGGTTGCTTGGTTGGCCAAAAAGGGCGTATGCGTTTTTTCCTGAATATATTCAGGAAAAAACGCATACGCCCTTTTTGGCCAAGGGCATCATTGTCAACGTTTTGCCGCTTTTCATGTGCTTTAAAGGCGATTCGAATCTACCTCCTGAAATCTGTTTCCTGCAATTCTGCCTTAATTTCAAATCCTCTTCTTTGCCTTCCCTCAATATATTTGTGGACGAGAGTTATCATTTATAACTCTGCAGGTTTGTGAATTGCAGTGCCCTGAAGCTCCATTTTACAACTCGCTTTTTTGGGAGCTGGCCGCAAAAGCGCAGGATGGCTTCAGGCCCTGTTCTGGTTCCAGGGGGGAGGATGAGCCCATGGTTAATTCTTCTTCCTGATGGGAAAATAGAGTGACCTGTGCCTGTCCCAACACCAAGAGCTAGTCTCTCACTAGTTCCCCGTCTACCCGTTCATCCTCAGGAGAAATTGCAACCTGTACGGAACAGGAGGTTAAAGGTGCTGATGCTCCAAGTAGGGAGATTATTAGTAAAGCGGCTGGAATGGCGAACCCGGGCACAAGGAGAAGAGAAATGAGGTGCGTTTTAGAAACCTTTCCCCATCACATGGTGTACCATCTTTTTGTTTTCTCATGCATGTTTTCGATGTAGGAAGATGCCCTTGAACCTGGAGATTTGGGACCCATGCGATGGGTACCACGCAGTATTACTTTAAAGGGTCTGCGTTTGCTCACCCAACCTCACCAAACCTCTCAGCCCCAAGAGTGTCCACCCTTATGTCTCATCCAGCTGTGGGTCTAGATATGGTCAATCCAGGTTGCATCACAGCCCCTGAACGCATTGTGTAAGAATTTCTCTCTCTTTCACTGTCTTTGTTTCATGGGTTTTTCGAAGTAATTTATTTTTATAATGGGGTTTAGCTGCTTTTCACTGCTGTGTTTATGCCGCTTTACACCCATTTGACACACTAACAGAGAGATATCAATACATAGGTTTTAAGATTATTACTAGTCAGATATATACTTGTGCGCTGAATAGGGTGTGTTGAGTCCAGTTCTCTGAGCAAGGAGTAGGTCTTGTCTATTACATATTGGGTTTATGGAACGGTATCTGAGCTAATTTGAAACCCTTGTTTTATGTATCACCCCACCTCACCTTTCCCGTTAAGCAGCCATAGTGTGTTTTCTGCATGTGTGACTCTGTTCTGTTTTGTAATTCAGTTCAAGTGTAACGGTTTTTACATTCCCTCTATAAGTGATACCTTATGAGAAGTGTCCTTTTCTGTGTGACTTATTTCACTTAGAATCGTCGTACCTAAATCCACTCATCATGCTGCTACTAGCCTTATGACATTGATTTCATGGCTGAGTGATATTCCATTGTACATAAGGACCACAACTTCTTTATCCATTTTTCTCTTTCCTGGGATATTGAAGGTGGAATGAAGTGGAGGTCCTGGTCAACAGAGCAGCCCTAAACTTTGGGGTGCTTGTGTCTTGCTGATTTTTCATTTTCCCAATTTATACCCCCATGAGTGGAAGTGCCCTATGCTCTCTAAGCTGTGTTTTTTGGATGTTTCCGGACACACCGTACACTTCTCCAGAGTGGCTGTTGGCAATTTACATCCCGCCCATCAGTGTAGCAAGGCTCCCATTTCTCCATGGCCTGTCCTGCATTTCTGGTTTTGAGACTTTTTTCAGCATGGCCCTTTTGACCGATGGGTAGCGAGTCTTCTTTGTAGCGCTGATTTGCCTTTCCAGGTTGCTTGGTTGGCCAAAAAGGGCGTATGCGTTTTTTCCTGAATATATTCAGGAAAAAACGCATACGCCCTTTTTGGCCAAGGGCATCATTGTCAACGTTTTGCCGCTTTTCATGTGCTTTAAAGGCGATTCGAATCTACCTCCTGAAATCTGTTTCCTGCAATTCTGCCTTGATTTCAAATCCTCTTCTTTGCCTTCCCTCAATATATTTGTGGACGAGAGTTATCATTTATAACTCTGCAGGTTTGTGAATTGCAGTGCCCTGAAGCTCCATTTTACAACTCGCTTTTTTGGGAGCTGGCCGCAAAAGCGCAGGATGGCTTCAGGCCCTGTTCTGGTTCCGGGGGGGAGGATGAGCCTGTGGTTAATTCTTCTTCCTGATGGGAAAATAGAGTGACCTGTGCCTGTCCCAACACCAAGAGCTAGTCTCTCACTGGTTCCCCGTCTACCCGTTCATCCTCAGGACAAATTGCAACCTGTACCGAACAGGAGGTTAAAGGTGCTGATGCTCCAAGTAGGGAGATTATTAGTAAAGCGGCTGGAATGGCGAACCCAGGCACAAGGAGAAGAGAAATGAGGTGCGTTTTAGAAACCTTTCCCCATCACATGGTGTACCATCGTTTTGTTTTCTCATGCATATTTTCGATGTAGGAAGATGCCCTTAAACCTGGAGATTTGGGACCCATGCGATGGGTACCACGCAGTATTACTTTAAAGGGTCTGCGTTTGCTCACCCAACCTCACCAAACCTCTCAGCCCCAAGAGTGTCCACCCTTATGTCTCATCCAGCTGTGGGTCTAGATATGGTCAATCCAGGTTGCATCACAGCCCCTGAACGCATTGTGTAAGAATTTCTCTCTCTTCCACTGTCTTTGTTTCATGGGTTTGTAAAAGTAATTTATTTTTATAATGGGGTTTAGCTGCTTTTCACTGCTGTGTTTATGCCGCTTTACACCCACTTGACACACTAACAGAGAGATATCAATACATAGGTTTTAAGATTATTACTAGTCAGATATATTCTTGTGCGGTGAATAGGGCGTGTTGAGTCCAGTTCTCTGAGCAAGGAGTAGGTCTTGTCTATTACATATTGGGTTTATGGAACGGTATCTGAGCTAATTTGAAACCCTTGTTTTATGTATCACCCCACCTCACCTTTCCCGTTAAGCAGCCATAGTGTGTTTTCTGCATGTGTGACTCTGTTCTGTTTTGTAATTCAGTTCAAGTGTAACGGTTTTTACATTCCCTCTATAAGTGATACCTTATGAGAAGTGTCCTTTTCTGTGTGACTTATTTCACTTAGAATCGTCGTACCTAAATCCACTCATCATGCTGCTACTAGCCTTATGACATTGATTTCATGGCTGAGTGATATTGCCTTGTACATAAGGATCACAACTTCTTTATCCATTATTCTCTTTCCTGGGATATTGAAGGTGGAATGAAGTGGAGGTCCTGGTCAACAGAGCAGCCGTAAACTTTGGGGTGCTTTTGTCTTGCTGATTTTTCATTTTCCCAATTTATACCCCCATGAGTGGAAGTGCCCTATGCTCTCTAACTGTGTTTTTTAGGTGTTTCAGGACACACCGTACACTTCTCCAGAGTGGCTGTTGGCAATTTACATCCCGCCCATCAGTGTAGCAAGGCTCCCATTTCTCCATGGCCTGTCCTGCATTTCTGGTTTTGAGACTTTTTTCAGCATGGCCCTTTTGACCGATGGGTAGCGAGTCTTCTTTGTAGCGCTGATTTGCCTTTCCAGGTTGCTTGGTTGGCCAAAAAGGGCGTATGCGTTTTTTCCTGAATATATTCAGGAAAAAACGCATACGCCCTTTTTGGCCAAGGGCATCATTGTCAACGTTTTGCCGCTTTTCATGTGCTTTAAAGGCGATTCGAATCTACCTCCTGAAATCTGTTTCCTGCAATTCTGCCTTGATTTCAAATCCTCTTCTTTGCCTTCCCTCAATATATTTGTGGACGAGAGTTATCATTTATAACTCTGCAGGTTTGTGAATTGCAGTGCCCTGAAGCTCCATTTTACAACTCGCTTTTTTGGGAGCTGGCCGCAAAAGCGCAGGATGGCTTCAGGCCCTGTTCTGGTTCCGGGGGGGAGGATGAGCCTGTGGTTAATTCTTCTTCCTGATGGGAAAATAGAGTGACCTGTGCCTGTCCCAACACCAAGAGCTAGTCTCTCACTGGTTCCCCGTCTACCCGTTCATCCTCAGGACAAATTGCAACCTGTACCGAACAGGAGGTTAAAGGTGCTGATGCTCCAAGTAGGGAGATTATTAGTAAAGCATCTGGAATGGCGAACCCAGGCACAAGGAGAAGAGAAATGAGGTGCGTTTTAGAAACCTTTCCCCATCACATGGTGTACCATCGTTTTGTTTTCTCATGCATGTTTTCGATGTAGGAAGATGCCCTTAAACCTGGAGATTTGGGACCCATGCGATGGGTACCACGCAGTATTACTTTAAAGGGTCTGCGTTTGCTCACCCAACCTCACCAAACCTCTCAGCCCCAAGAGTGTCCACCCTTATGTCTCATCCAGCTGTGGGTCTAGATATGGTCAATCCAGGTTGCATCACAGCCCCTGAACGCATTGTGTAAGAATTTCTCTCTCTTTCACTGTCTTTGTTTCATGGGTTTGTAAAAGTAATTTATTTTTATAATGGGGTTTAGCTGCTTTTCACTGCTGTGTTTATGCCGCTTTACACCCACTTGACACACTAACAGAGAGATATCAATACATAGGTTTTAAGATTATTACTAGTCAGATATATTCTTGTGCGGTGAATAGGGCGTGTTGAGTCCAGTTCTCTGAGCAAGGAGTAGGTCTTGTCTATTACATATTGGGTTTATGGAACGGTATCTGAGCTAATTTGAAACCCTTGTTTTATGTATCACCCCACCTCACCTTTCCCGTTAAGCAGCCATAGTGTGTTTTCTGCATGTGTGACTCTGTTCTGTTTTGTAATTCAGTTCAAGTGTAACGGTTTTTACATTCCCTCTATAAGTGATACCTTATGAGAAGTGTCCTTTTCTGTGTGACTTATTTCACTTAGAATCGTCGTACCTAAATCCACTCATCATGCTGCTACTAGCCTTATGACATTGATTTCATGGCTGAGTGATATTCCATTGTACATAAGGACCACAACTTCTTTATCCATTTTTCTCTTTCCTGGGATATTGAAGGTGGAATGAAGTGGAGGTCCTGGTCAACAGAGCAGCCCTAAACTTTGGGGTGCTTGTGTCTTGCTGATTTTTCATTTTCCCAATTTATACCCCCATGAGTGGAAGTGCCCTATGCTCTCTAAGCTGTGTTTTTTGGATGTTTCCGGACACACCGTACACTTCTCCAGAGTGGCTGTTGGCAATTTACATCCCGCCCATCAGTGTAGCAAGGCTCCCATTTCTCCATGGCCTGTCCTGCATTTCTGGTTTTGAGACTTTTTTCAGCATGGCCCTTTTGACCGATGGGTAGCGAGTCTTCTTTGTAGCGCTGATTTGCCTTTCCAGGTTGCTTGGTTGGCCAAAAAGGGCGTATGCGTTTTTTCCTGAATATATTCAGGAAAAAACGCATACGCCCTTTTTGGCCAAGGGCATCATTGTCAACGTTTTGCCGCTTTTCATGTGCTTTAAAGGCGATTCGAATCTACCTCCTGAAATCTGTTTCCTGCAATTCTGCCTTGATTTCAAATCCTCTTCTTTGCCTTCCCTCAATATATTTGTGGACGAGAGTTATCATTTATAACTCTGCAGGTTTGTGAATTGCAGTGCCCTGAAGCTCCATTTTACAACTCGCTTTTTTGGGAGCTGGCCGCAAAAGCGCAGGATGGCTTCAGGCCCTGTTCTGGTTCCGGGGGGGAGGATGAGCCTGTGGTTAATTCTTCTTCCTGATGGGAAAATAGAGTGACCTGTGCCTGTCCCAACAACAAGAGCTAGTCTCTCACTGGTTCCCCGTCTACCCGTTCATCCTCAGGACAAATTGCAACATGTACGGAACAGGAGGTTAAAGGTGCTGATGCTCCAAGTAGGGAGATTGTTAGTAAAGCGGCTGGAATGGCGAACCCGGGCACAAGGAGAAGAGAAATGAGGTGCGTTTTAGAAACCTTTCCCCATCACATGGTGTACCATCTTTTTGTTTTCTCATGCATGTTTTCGATGTAGGAAGATGCCCTTGAACCTGGAGATTTGGGACCCATGCGATGGGAACCACGCAGTATTACTTTAAAGGGTCTGCGTTTGCTCACCCAACCTCACCAAACCTCTCAGCCCCAAGAGTGTCCACCCTTATGTCTCATCCAGCTGTGGGTCTAGATATGGTCAATCCAGGTTGCATCACAGCCCCTGAACGCATTGTGTAAGAATTTCTCTCTCTTTCACTGTCTTTGTTTCATTGGTTTGTAAAAGTAATTTATTTTTGTAATGGGGTTTAGCTGCTTTTCACTGCTGTGTTTATGCCGCTTTACACCCACTTGACACACTAACAGAGAGATATCAATACATAGGTTTTAAGATTATTACTAGTCAGATATATTCTTGTGCGGTGAATAGGGTGTGTTGAGTCCAGTTCTCTGAGCAAGGAGTAGGTCTTGTCTATTACATATTGGGTTTATGGAACGGTATCTGAGCTAATTTGAAACCCTTGTTTTATGTATCACCCCACCTCACCTTTCCCGTTAAGCAGCCATAGTGTGTTTTCTGCATGTGTGACTCTGTTCTGTTTTGTAATTCAGTTCAAGTGTAACGGTTTTGACATTCCCTCTATAAGTGATACCTTATGAGAAGTGTCCTTTTCTGTGTGACTTATTTCACTTAGAATCGTCGTACCTAAATCCACTCATCATGCTGCTACTAGCCTTATGACATTGATTTCATGGCTGAGTGATATTCCATTGTACATAAGGACCACAACTTCTTTATACATTTTTCTCTTTCCTGGGATATTGAAGGTGGAATGAAGTGGAGGTCCTGGTCAACAGAGCAGCCCTAAACTTTGGGGTGCTTGTGTCTTGCTGATTTTTCATTTTCCCAATTTATACCCCCATGAGTGGAAGTGCCCTATGCTCTCTAAGCTGTGTTTTTTAGATGTTTCAGGACACACCGTACACTTCTCCAGAGTGGCTGTTGGCAATTTACATCCCGCCCATCAGTGTAGCAAGGCTCCCATTTCTCCATGGCCTGTCCTGCATTTCTGGTTTTGAGACTTTTTTCAGCATGGCCCTTTTGACCGATGGGTAGCGAGTCTTCTTTGTAGCGCTGATTTGCCTTTCCAGGTTGCTTGGTTGGCCAAAAAGGGCGTATGCGTTTTTTCCTGAATATATTCAGGAAAAAACGCATACGCCCTTTTTGGCCAAGGGCATCATTGTCAACGTTTTGCCACTTTTCATGTGCTTTAAAGGCGATTCGAATCTACCTCCTGAAATCTGTTTCCTGCAATTCTGCCTTGATTTCAAATCCTCTTCTTTGCCTTCCCTCAATATATTTGTGGACGAGAGTTATCATTTATAACTCTGCAAGTTTGTGAATTGCAGTGCCCTGAAGCTCCATTTTACAACTCGCTTTTTTGGGAGCTGGCCGCAAAAGCGCAGGATGGCTTCAGGCCCTGTTCTGGTTCCGGGCGGGAGGATGAGCCTGTGGTTAATTCTTCTTCCTGATGGGAAAATAGAGTGACCTGTGCCTGTCCCAACACCAAGAGCTAGTCTCTCACTGGTTCCCCGTCTACCCGTTCATCCTCAGGACAAATTGCAACATGTACGGAACAGGAGGTTAAAGGTGCTGATGCTCCAAGTAGGGAGATTGTTACTAAAGCGGCTGGAATGGCGAACCCGGGCACAAGGAGAAGAGAAATGAGGTGCGTTTTAGAAACCTTTCCCCATCACATGGTGTACCATCTTTTTGTTTTCTCATGCATGTTTTCGATGTAGGAAGATGCCCTTGAACCTGGAGATTTGGGACCCATGCGATGGGAACCACGCAGTATTACTTTAAAGGGTCTGCGTTTGCTCACCCAACCTCACCAAACCTCTCAGCCCCAAGAGTGTCCACCCTTATGTCTCATCCAGCTGTGGGTCTAGATATGGTCAATCCAGGTTGCATCACAGCCCCTGAACGCATTGTGTAAGAATTTCTCTCTCTTTCACTGTCTTTGTTTCATTGGTTTGTAAAAGTAATTTATTTTTGTAATGGGGTTTAGCTGCTTTTCACTGCTGTGTTTATGCCGCTTTACACCCACTTGACACACTAACAGAGAGATATCAATACATAGGTTTTAAGATTATTACTAGTCAGATATATTCTTGTGCGGTGAATAGGGTGTGTTGAGTCCAGTTCTCTGAGCAAGGAGTAGGTCTTGTCTATTACATATTGGGTTTATGGAACGGTATCTGAGCTAATTTGAAACCCTTGTTTTATGTATCACCCCACCTCACCTTTCCCGTTAAGTAGCCATAGTGTGTTTTCTGCATGTGTGACTCTGTTCTGTTTTGTAATTCAGTTCAAGTGTGACGCTTTTTACATTCCCTCTATAAGTGATACCTTATGAGAAGTGTCCTTTTCTGTGTGACTTATTTCACTTAGAATCGTCGTACCTAAATCCACTCATCATGCTGCTACTAGCCTTATGACATTGATTTCATGGCTGAGTGATATTCCATTGTACATAAGGACCACAACTTCTTTATCCATTTTTCTCTTTCCTGGGATATTGAAGGTGGAATGAAGTGGAGGTCCTTGTCAACAGAGCAGCCCTAAACTTTGGGGTGCTTGTGTCTTGCTGATTTTTCATTTTCCCAATTTATACCCCCATGAGTGGAAGTGCCCTATGCTCTCTAAGCTGTGTTTTTTAGATGTTTCAGGACACACCGTACACTTCTCCAGAGTGGCTGTTGGCAATTTACATCCCGCCCATCAGTGTAGCAAGGCTCCCATTTCTCCATGGCCTGTCCTGCATTTCTGGTTTTGAGACTTTTTTCAGCATGGCCCTTTTGACCGATGGGTAGCGAGTCTTCTTTGTAGCACTGATTTGCCTTTCCAGGTTGCTTGGTTGGCCAAAAAGGGCGTATGCGTTTTTTCCTGAATATATTCAGGAAAAAACGCATACGCCCTTTTTGGCCAAGGGCATCATTGTCAACGTTTTGCCGCTTTTCATGTGCTTTAAAGGCGATTCGAATCTACCTCCTGAAATCTGTTTCCTGCAATTCTGCCTTAATTTCAAATCCTCTTCTTTGCCTTCCCTCAATATATTTGTGGACGAGAGTTATCATTTATAACTCTGCAGGTTTGTGAATTGCAGTGCCCTGAAGCTCCATTTTACAACTCGCTTTTTTGGGAGCTGGCCGCAAAAGCGCAGGATGGCTTCAGGCCCTGTTCTGGTTCCAGGGGGGAGGATGAGCCCATGGTTAATTCTTCTTCCTGATGGGAAAATAGAGTGACCTGTGCCTGTCCCAACACCAAGAGCTAGTCTCTCACTAGTTCCCCGTCTACCCGTTCATCCTCAGGAGAAATTGCAACCTGTACGGAACAGGAGGTTAAAGGTGCTGATGCTCCAAGTAGGGAGATTATTAGTAAAGCGGCTGGAATGGCGAACCCGGGCACAAGGAGAAGAGAAATGAGGTGCGTTTTAGAAACCTTTCCCCATCACATGGTGTACCATCTTTTTGTTTTCTCATGCATGTTTTCGATGTAGGAAGATGCCCTTCAACCTGGAGATTTGGGACCCATGCGATGGGTACCACGCAGTATTACTTTAAAGGGTCTGCGTTTGCTCACCCAACCTCACCAAACCTCTCAGCCCCAAGAGTGTCCACCCTTATGTCTCATCCAGCTGTGGGTCTAGATATGGTCAATCCAGGTTGCATCACAGCCCCTGAACGCATTGTGTAAGAATTTCTCTCTCTTTCACTGTCTTTGTTTCATGGGTTTTTCGAAGTAATTTATTTTTATAATGGGGTTTAGCTGCTTTTCACTGCTGTGTTTATGCCGCTTTACACCCATTTGACACACTAACAGAGAGATATCAATACATAGGTTTTAAGATTATTACTAGTCAGATATATACTTGTGCGCTGAATAGGGTGTGTTGAGTCCAGTTCTCTGAGCAAGGAGTAGGTCTTGTCTATTACATATTGGGTTTATGGAACGGTATCTGAGCTAATTTGAAACCCTTGTTTTATGTATCACCCCACCTCACCTTTCCCGTTAAGCAGCCATAGTGTGTTTTCTGCATGTGTGACTCTGTTCTGTTTTGTAATTCAGTTCAAGTGTAACGGTTTTGACATTCCCTCTATAAGTGATACCTTATGAGAAGTGTCCTTTTCTGTGTGACTTATTTCACTTAGAATCGTCGTACCTAAATCCACTCATCATGCTGCTACTAGCCTTATGACATTTATTTCATGGCTGAGTGATATTGTATTGTACATAAGGACCACAACTTCTTTATCCATTTTTCTCTTTCCTGGGATATTGAAGGTGGAATGAAGTGGAGGTCCTTGTCAACAGAGCAGCCCTAAACTTTGGGGTGCTTGTGTCTTGCTGATTTTTCATTTTCCCAATTTATACCCCCATGAGTGGAAGTGCCCTATGCTCTCTAAGCTGTGTTTTTTAGATGTTTCAGGACACACCGTACACTTCTCCAGAGTGGCTGTTGGCAATTTACATCCCGCCCATCAGTGTAGCAAGGCTCCCATTTCTCCATGGCCTGTCCTGCATTTCTGGTTTTGAGACTTTTTTCAGCATGGCCCTTTTGACCGATGGGTAGCGAGTCTTCTTTGTAGCGCTGATTTGCCTTTCCAGGTTGCTTGGTTGGCCAAAAAGGGCGTATGCGTTTTTTCCTGAATATATTCAGGAAAAAACGCATACGCCCTTTTTGGCCAAGGGCATCATTGTCAACGTTTTGCCGCTTTTCATGTGCTTTAAAGGCGATTCGAATCTACCTCCTGAAATCTGTTTCCTGCAATTCTGCCTTGATTTCAAATCCTCTTCTTTGCCTTCCCTCAATATATTTGTGGACGAGAGTTATCATTTATAACTCTGCAGGTTTGTGAATTGCAGTGCCCTGAAGCTCCATTTTACAACTCGCTTTTTTGGGAGCTGGCCGCAAAAGCGCAGGATGGCTTCAGGCCCTGTTCTGGTTCCGGGGGGGAGGATGAGCCTGTGGTTAATTCTTCTTCCTGATGGGAAAATAGAGTGACCTGTGCCTGTCCCAACACCAAGAGCTAGTCTCTCACTGGTTCCCCGTCTACCCGTTCATCCTCAGGACAAATTGCAACCTGTACGGAACAGGAGGTTAAAGGTGCTGATGCTCCAAGTAGGGAGATTGTTAGTAAAGCGGCTGGAATGGCAAACCCGGGCACAAGGAGAAGAGAAATGAGGTGCGTTTTAGAAACCTTTCCCCATCACATGGTGTACCATCATTTTGTTTTCTCATGCATGTTTTCGATGTAGGAAGATGCCCTTGAACCTGGAGATTTGGGACCCATGCGATGGGTACCACGCAGTATTACTTTAAAGGGTCTGCGTTTGCTCACCCAACCTCACCAAACCTCTCAGCCCCAAGAGTGTCCACCCTTATGTCTCATCCAGCTGTGGGTCTAGATATGGTCAATCCAGGTTGCATCACAGCCCCTGAACGCATTGTGTAAGAATTTCTCTCTCTTCCACTGTCTTTGTTTCATGGGTTTGTAAAAGTAATTTATTTTTATAATGGGGTTTAGCTGCTTTTCACTGCTGTGTTTATGCCGCTTTACACCCACTTGACACACTAACAGAGAGATATCAATACATAGGTTTTAAGATTATTACTAGTCAGATATATTCTTGTGCGGTGAATAGGGTGTGTTGAGTCCAGTTCTCTGAGCAAGGAGTAGGTCTTGTCTATTACATATTGGGTTTATGGAACGGTATCTGAGCTAATTTGAAACCCTTGTTTTATGTATCACCCCACCTCACCTTTCCCGTTAAGCAGCCATAGTGTGTTTTCTGCATGTGTGACTCTGTTCTGTTTTGTAATTCAGTTCAAGTGTAACGGTTTTTACATTCCCTCTATAAGTGATACCTTATGAGAAGTGTCCTTTTCTGTGTGACTTATTTCACTTAGAATCGTCGTACCTAAATCCACTCATCATGCTGCTACTAGCCTTATGACATTGATTTCATGGCTGAGTGATATTCCATTGTACATAAGGACCACAACTTCTTTATCCATTTTTCTCTTTCCTGGGATATTGAAGGTGGAATGAAGTGGAGGTCCTGGTCAACAGAGCAGCCCTAAACTTTGGGGTGCTTGTGTCTTGCTGATTTTTCATTTTCCCAATTTATACCCCCATGAGTGGAAGTGCCCTATGCTCTCTAAGCTGTGTTTTTTGGATGTTTCCGGACACACCGTACACTTCTCCAGAGTGGCTGTTGGCAATTTACATCCCGCCCATCAGTGTAGCAAGGCTCCCATTTCTCCATGGCCTGTCCTGCATTTCTGGTTTTGAGACTTTTTTCAGCATGGCCCTTTTGACCGATGGGTAGCGAGTCTTCTTTGTAGCGCTGATTTGCCTTTCCTGGTTGCTTGGTTGGCCAAAAAGGGCGTATGCGTTTTTTCCTGAATATATTCAGGAAAAAACGCATACGCCCTTTTTGGCCAAGGGCATCATTGTCAACGTTTTGCCGCTTTTCATGTGCTTTAAAGGCGATTCGAATCTACCTCCTGAAATCTGTTTCCTGCAATTCTGCCTTGATTTCAAATCCTCTTCTTTGCCTTCCCTCAATATATTTGTGGACGAGAGTTATCATTTATAACTCTGCAGGTTTGTGAATTGCAGTGCCCTGAAGCTCCATTTTACAACTCGCTTTTTTGGGAGCTGGCCGCAAAAGCGCAGGATGGCTTCAGGCCCTGTTCTGGTTCCGGGGGGGAGGATGAGCCTGTGGTTAATTCTTCTTCCTGATGGGAAAATAGAGTGACCTCTGCCTGTCCCAACACCAAGAGCTAGTCTCTCACTGGTTCCCCGTCTACCCGTTCATCCTCAGGACAAATTGCAAACTGTACGGAACAGGAGGTTAAAGGTGCTGATGCTCCAAGTAGGGAGATTATTAGTAAAGCGTCTGGAATGGTGAAGCCGGGCACAAGGAGAAGAGAAATGAGGTGCGTTTTAGAAACCTTTCCCCATCACATGGTGTACCATCTTTTTGTTTTCTCATGCATGTTTTCGATGTAGGAAGATGCCCTTGAACCTGGAGATTTGGGACCCATGCGATGGGTACCACGCAGTATTACTTTAAAGGGTCTGCGTTTGCTCACCCAACCTCACCAAACCTCTCAGCCCCAAGAGTGTCCACCCTTATGTCTCATCCAGCTGTGGGTCTAGATATGGTCAATCCAGGTTGCATCACAGCCCCTGAACGCATTGTGTAAGAATTTCTCTCTCTTTCACTGTCTTTGTTTCATGGGTTTGTAAAAGTAATTTATTTTTATAATGGGGTTTAGCTGCTTTTCACTGCTGTGTTTATGCCGCTTTACACCCACTTGACACACTAACAGAGAGATATCAATACATAGGTTTTAAGATTATTACTAGTCAGATATATTCTTGTGCGGTGAATAGGGCGTGCTGAGTCCAGTTCTCTGAGCAAGGAGTAGGTCTTGTCTATTACATATTGGGTTTATGGAACGGTATCTGAGCTAATTTGAAACCCTTGTTTTATGTATCACCCCACCTCACCTTTCCCGTTAAGCAGCCATAGTGTGTTTTCTGCATGTGTGACTCTGTTCTGTTTTGTAATTCAGTTCAAGTGTAACGGTTTTTACATTCCCTCTATAAGTGATACCTTATGAGAAGTGTCCTTTTCTGTGTGACTTATTTCACTTAGAATCGTCGTACCTAAATCCACTCATCATGCTGCTACTAGCCTTATGACATTGATTTCATGGCTGAGTGATATTCCATTGTACATAAGGACCACAACTTCTTTATCCATTTTTCTCTTTCCTGGGATATTGAAGGTGGAATGAAGTGGAGGTCCTTGTCAACAGAGCAGCCCTAAACTTTGGGGTGCTTGTGTCTTGCTGATTTTTCATTTTCCCAATTTATACCCCCATGAGTGGAAGTGCCCTATGCTCTCTAAGCTGTGTTTTTTAGATGTTTCAGGACACACCGTACACTTCTCCAGAGTGGCTGTTGGCAATTTACATCCCGCCCATCAGTGTAGCAAGGCTCCCATTTCTCCATGGCCTGTCCTGCATTTCTGGTTTTGAGACTTTTTTCAGCATGGCCCTTTTGACCGATGGGTAGCGAGTCTTCTTTGTAGCGCTGATTTGCCTTTCCAGGTTGCTTGGTTGGCCAAAAAGGGCGTATGCGTTTTTTCCTGAATATATTCAGGAAAAAACGCATACGCCCTTTTTGGCCAAGGGCATCATTGTCAACGTTTTGCCGCTTTTCATGTGCTTTAAAGGCGATTCGAATCTACCTCCTGAAATCTGTTTCCTGCAATTCTGCCTTGATTTCAAATCCTCTTCTTTGCCTTCCCTCAATATATTTGTGGACGAGAGTTATCATTTATAACTCTGCAGGTTTGTGAATTGCAGTGCCCTGAAGCTCCATTTTACAACTCGCTTTTTTGGGAGCTGGCCGCAAAAGCGCAGGATGGCTTCAGGCCCTGTTCTGGTTCCGGGGGGGAGGATGAGCCTGTGGTTAATTCTTCTTCCTGATGGGAAAATAGAGTGACCTGTGCCTGTCCCAACACCAAGAGCTAGTCTCTCACTGGTTCCCCGTCTACCCGTTCATCCTCAGGACAAATTGCAACCTGTACCGAACAGGAGGTTAAAGGTGCTGATGCTCCAAGTAGGGAGATTATTAGTAAAGCATCTGGAATGGCGAACCCAGGCACAAGGAGAAGAGAAATGAGGTGCGTTTTAGAAACCTTTCCCCATCACATGGTGTACCATCGTTTTGTTTTCTCATGCATGTTTTCGATGTAGGAAGATGCCCTTAAACCTGGAGATTTGGGACCCATGCGATGGGTACCACGCAGTATTACTTTAAAGGGTCTGCGTTTGCTCACCCAACCTCACCAAACCTCTCAGCCCCAAGAGTGTCCACCCTTATGTCTCATCCAGCTGTGGGTCTAGATATGGTCAATCCAGGTTGCATCACAGCCCCTGAACGCATTGTGTAAGAATTTCTCTCTCTTTCACTGTCTTTGTTTCATGGGTTTGTAAAAGTAATTTATTTTTATAATGGGGTTTAGCTGCTTTTCACTGCTGTGTTTATGCCGCTTTACACCCACTTGACACACTAACAGAGAGATATCAATACATAGGTTTTAAGATTATTACTAGTCAGATATATTCTTGTGCGGTGAATAGGGCGTGTTGAGTCCAGTTCTCTGAGCAAGGAGTAGGTCTTGTCTATTACATATTGGGTTTATGGAACGGTATCTGAGCTAATTTGAAACCCTTGTTTTATGTATCACCCCACCTCACCTTTCCCGTTAAGCAGCCATAGTGTGTTTTCTGCATGTGTGACTCTGTTCTGTTTTGTAATTCAGTTCAAGTGTAACGGTTTTTACATTCCCTCTATAAGTGATACCTTATGAGAAGTGTCCTTTTCTGTGTGACTTATTTCACTTAGAATCGTCGTACCTAAATCCACTCATCATGCTGCTACTAGCCTTATGACATTGATTTCATGGCTGAGTGATATTCCATTGTACATAAGGACCACAACTTCTTTATCCATTTTTCTCTTTCCTGGGATATTGAAGGTGGAATGAAGTGGAGGTCCTTGTCAACAGAGCAGCCCTAAACTTTGGGGTGCTTGTGTCTTGCTGATTTTTCATTTTCCCAATTTATACCCCCATGAGTGGAAGTGCCCTATGCTCTCTAAGCTGTGTTTTTTAGATGTTTCAGGACACACCGTACACTTCTCCAGAGTGGCTGTTGGCAATTTACATCCCGCCCATCAGTGTAGCAAGGCTCCCATTTCTCCATGGCCTGTCCTGCATTTCTGGTTTTGAGACTTTTTTCAGCATGGCCCTTTTGACCGATGGGTAGCGAGTCTTCTTTGTAGCGCTGATTTGCCTTTCCAGGTTGCTTGGTTGGCCAAAAAGGGCGTATGCGTTTTTTCCTGAATATATTCAGGAAAAAACGCATACGCCCTTTTTGGCCAAGGGCATCATTGTCAACGTTTTGCCGCTTTTCATGTGCTTTAAAGGCGATTCGAATCTACCTCCTGAAATCTGTTTCCTGCAATTCTGCCTTGATTTCAAATCCTCTTCTTTGCCTTCCCTCAATATATTTGTGGACGAGAGTTATCATTTATAACTCTGCAGGTTTGTGAATTGCAGTGCCCTGAAGCTCCATTTTACAACTCGCTTTTTTGGGAGCTGGCCGCAAAAGCGCAGGATGGCTTCAGGCCCTGTTCTGGTTCCGGGGGGGAGGATGAGCCTGTGGTTAATTCTTCTTCCTGATGGGAAAATAGAGTGACCTGTGCCTGTCCCAACACCAAGAGCTAGTCTCTCACTGGTTCCCCGTCTACCCGTTCATCCTCAGGACAAATTGCAACCTGTACGGAACAGGAGGTTAAAGGTGCTGATGCTCCAAGTAGGGAGATTGTTAGTAAAGCGGCTGGAATGGCAAACCCGGGCACAAGGAGAAGAGAAATGAGGTGCGTTTTAGAAACCTTTCCCCATCACATGGTGTACCATCATTTTGTTTTCTCATGCATGTTTTCGATGTAGGAAGATGCCCTTGAACCTGGAGATTTGGGACCCATGCGATGGGTACCACGCAGTATTACTTTAAAGGGTCTGCGTTTGCTCACCCAACCTCACCAAACCTCTCAGCCCCAAGAGTGTCCACCCTTATGTCTCATCCAGCTGTGGGTCTAGATATGGTCAATCCAGGTTGCATCACAGCCCCTGAACGCATTGTGTAAGAATTTCTCTCTCTTCCACTGTCTTTGTTTCATGGGTTTGTAAAAGTAATTTATTTTTATAATGGGGTTTAGCTGCTTTTCACTGCTGTGTTTATGCCGCTTTACACCCACTTGACACACTAACAGAGAGATATCAATACATAGGTTTTAAGATTATTACTAGTCAGATATATTCTTGTGCGGTGAATAGGGTGTGTTGAGTCCAGTTCTCTGAGCAAGGAGTAGGTCTTGTCTATTACATATTGGGTTTATGGAACGGTATCTGAGCTAATTTGAAACGCTTGTTTTATGTATCACCCCACCTCACCTTTCCCGTTAAGCAGCCATAGTGTGTTTTCTGCATGTGTGACTCTGTTCTGTTTTGTAATTCAGTTCAAGTGTAACGGTTTTTACATTCCCTCTATAAGTGATACCTTATGAGAAGTGTCCTTTTCTGTGTGACTTATTTCACTTAGAATCGTCGTACCTAAATCCACTCATCATGCTGCTACTAGCCTTATGACATTGATTTCATGGCTGAGTGATATTCCATTGTACATAACGACCACAACTTCTTTATCCATTTTTCTCTTTCCTGGGATATTGAAGGTGGAATGAAGTGGAGGTCCTTGTCAACAGAGCAGCCCTAAACTTTGGGGTGCTTGTGTCTTGCTGATTTTTCATTTTCCCAATTTATACCCCCATGAGTGGAAGTGCCCTATGCTCTCTAAGCTGTGTTTTTTAGATGTTTCAGGACACACCGTACACTTCTCCAGAGTGGCTGTTGGCAATTTACATCCCGCCCATCAGTGTAGCAAGGCTCCCATTTCTCCATGGCCTGTCCTGCATTTCTGGTTTTGAGACTTTTTTCAGCATGGCCCTTTTGACCGATGGGTAGCGAGTCTTCTTTGTAGCGCTGATTTGCCTTTCCAGGTTGCTTGGTTGGCCAAAAAGGGCGTATGCGTTTTTTCCTGAATATATTCAGGAAAAAACGCATACGCCCTTTTTGGCCAAGGGCATCATTGTCAACGTTTTGCCGCTTTTCATGTGCTTTAAAGGTGATTCGAATCTACCTCCTGAAATCTGTTTCCTGCAATTCTGCCTTGATTTCAAATCCTCTTCTTTGCCTTCCCTCAATATATTTGTGGACGAGAGTTATCATTTATAACTCTGCAGGTTTGTGAATTGCAGTGCCCTGAAGCTCCATTTTACAACTCGCTTTTTAGGGAGCTGGCCGCAAAAGCGCAGGATGGCTTCAGGCCCTGTTCTGGTTCCGGGGGGGAGGATGAGCCTGTGGTTAATTCTTCTTCCTGATGGGAAAATAGAGTGACCTGTGCCTGTCCCAACACCAAGAGCTAGTCTCTCACTGGTTCCCCGTCTACCCGTTCATCCTCAGGACAAATTGCAACATGTACTGAACAGGAGGTTAAAGGTGCTGATGCTCCAAGTAGGGAGATTGTTAGTAAAGAGGCTGGAATGGTGAACCCGGGCACAAGGAGAAGAGAAATGAGGTGCGTTTTAGAAACCTTTCCCCATCACATGGTGTACCATCGTTTTGTTTTCTCATGCATGTTTTCGATGTAGGAAGATGCCCTTGAACCTGGAGATTTGGGACCCATGCGATGGGTACCACGCAGTATTACTTTAAAGGGTCTGCGTTTGCTCACCCAACCTCACCAAACCTCTCAGCCCCAAGAGTGTCCACCCTTATGTCTCATCCAGCTGTGGGTCTAGATATGGTCAATCCAGGTTGCATCACAGCCCCTGAACGCATTGTGTAAGAATTTCTCTCTCTTTCACTTTTTTTGTTTCATGGGTTTGTAAAAGTAATTTATTTTTATAATGGGGTTTAGCTGCTTTTCACTGCTGTGTTTATGCCGCTTTACACCCACTTGACACACTAACAGAGAGATATCAATACATAGGTTTTAAGATTATTACTAGTCAGATATATTCTTGTGCGGTGAATAGGGCGTGCTGAGTCCAGTTCTCTGAGCAAGGAGTAGGTCTTGTCTATTACATATTGGGTTTATGGAACGGTATCTGAGCTAATTTGAAACGCTTGTTTTATGTATCACCCCACCTCACCTTTCCCGTTAAGCAGCCATAGTGTGTTTTCTGCATGTGTGACTCTGTTCTGTTTTGTAATTCAGTTCAAGTGTAACGGTTTTGACATTCCCTCTATAAGTGATACCTTATGAGAAGTGTCCTTTTCTGTGTGACTTATTTCACTTAGAATCGTCGTACCTAAATCCACTCATCATGCTGCTACTAGCCTTATGACATTGATTTCATGGCTGAGTGATATTGCATTGTACATAAGGACCACAACTTCTTTATCCATTTTTCTCTTTCCTGGGATATTGAAGGTGGAATGAAGTGGAGGTCCTTGTCAACAGAGCAGCCCTAAACTTTGGGGTGCTTGTGTCTTGCTGATTTTTCATTTTCCCAATTTATACCCCCATGAGTGGAAGTGCCCTATGCTCTCTAAGCTGTGT
Organism: Balaenoptera ricei; assembly: GCF_028023285.1. Classification (NCBI taxonomy): domain Eukaryota; kingdom Metazoa; phylum Chordata; class Mammalia; order Artiodactyla; family Balaenopteridae; genus Balaenoptera; species Balaenoptera ricei. Next base: position 30,203 of record NW_026777461.1, on the reverse strand, counting down.
TTTTTAGATGTTTCAGGACACACCGTACACTTCTCCAGAGTGGCTGTTGGCAATTTACATCCCGCCCATCAGTGTAGCAAGGCTCCCATTTCTCCATGGCCTGTCCTGCATTTCTGGTTTTGAGACTTTTTTCAGCATGGCCCTTTTGACCGATGGGTAGCGAGTCTTCTTTGTAGCGCTGATTTGCCTTTCCAGGTTGCTTGTTTGGCCAAAAAGGGCGTATGCGTTTTTTCCTGAATATATTCAGGAAAAAACGCATACGCCCTTTTTGGCCAAGGGCATCATTGTCAACGTTTTGCCCCTTTTCATGTGCTTTAAAGGCGATTCGAATCTACCTCCTGAAATCTGTTTCCTGCAATTCTGCCTTAATTTCAAATCCTCTTCTTTGCCTTCCCTCAATATATTTGTGGACGAGAGTTATCATTTATAACTCTGCAGGTTTGTGAATTGCAGTGCCCTGAAGCTCCATTTTACAACTCGCTTTTTTGGGAGCTGGCCGCAAAAGCGCAGGATGGCTTCAGGCCCTGTTCTGGTTCCGGGGGGGAGGATGAGCCTGTGGTTAATTCTTCTTCCTGATGGGAAAATAGAGTGACCTGTGCCTGTCCCAACAACAAGAGCTAGTCTCTCACTGGTTCCCCGTCTACCCGTTCATCCTCAGGACAAATTGCAACCTGTACCGAACAGGAGGTTAAAGGTGCTGATGCTCCAAGTAGGGAGATTGTTAGTAAAGAGGCTGGAATGGCGAACCCAGGCACAAGGAGAAGAGAAATGATGTGCGTTTTAGAAACCTTTCCCCATCACATGGTGTACCATCGTTTTGTTTTCTCATGCATGTTTTCGATGTAGGAAGATGCCCTTAAACCTGGAGATTTGGGACCCATGCGATGGGTACCACGCAGTATTACTTTAAAGGGTCTGCGTTTGCTCACCCAACCTCACCAAACCTCTCAGCCCCAAGAGTGTCCACCCTTATGTCTCATCCAGCTGTGGGTCTAGATATGGTCAATCCAGGTTGCATCACAGCCCCTGAACGCATTGTGTAAGAATTTCTCTCTCTTTCACTGTCTTTGTTTCATGGGTTTGTAAAAGTAATTTATTTTTATAATGGGGTTTAGCTGCTTTTCACTGCTGTGTTTATGCCGCTTTACACCCACTTGACACACTAACAGAGAGATATCAATACATAGGTTTTAAGATTATTACTAGTCAGATATATTCTTGTGCGGTGAATAGGGTGTGTTGAGTCCAGTTCTCTGAGCAAGGAGTAGGTCTTGTCTATTACATATTGGGTTTATGGAACGGTATCTGAGCTAATTTGAAACCCTTGTTTTATGTATCACCCCACCTCACCTTTCCCGTTAAGCAGCCATAGTGTGTTTTCTGCATGTGTGACTCTGTTCTGTTTTGTAATTCAGTTCAAGTGTAACGGTTTTGACATTCCCTCTATAAGTGATACCTTATGAGAAGTGTCCTTTTCTGTGTGACTTATTTCACTTAGAATCGTCGTACCTAAATCCACTCATCATGCTGCTACTAGCCTTATGACATTGATTTCATGGCTGAGTGATATTCCATTGTACATAAGGACCACAACTTCTTTATCCATTTTTCTCTTTCCTGGGATATTGAAGGTGGAATGAAGTGGAGGTCCTTGTCAACAGAGCAGCCCTAAACTTTGGGGTGCTTGTGTCTTGCTGATTTTTCATTTTCCCAATTTATACCCCCATGAGTGGAAGTGCCCTATGCTCTCTAAGCTGTGTTTTTTAGATGTTTCAGGACACACCGTACACTTCTCCAGAGTGGCTGTTGGCAATTTACATCCCGCCCATCAGTGTAGCAAGGCTCCCATTTCTCCATGGCCTGTCCTGCATTTCTGGTTTTGAGACTTTTTTCAGCATGGCCCTTTTGACCGATGGGTAGCGAGTCTTCTTTGTAGCGCTGATTTGCCTTTCCAGGTTGCTTGGTTGGCCAAAAAGGGCGTATGCGTTTTTTCCTGAATATATTCAGGAAAAAACGCATACGCCCTTTTTGGCCAAGGGCATCATTGTCAACGTTTTGCCCCTTTTCATGTGCTTTAAAGGCGATTCGAATCTACCTCCTGAAATCTGTTTCCTGCAATTCTGCCTTGATTTCAAATCCTCTTCTTTGCCTTCCCTCAATATATTTGTGGACGAGAGTTATCATTTATAACTCTGCAGGTTTGTGAATTGCAGTGCCCTGAAGCTCCATTTTACAACTCGCTTTTTGGGAGCTGGCCGCAAAAGCGCAGGATGGCTTCAGGCCCTGTTCTGGTTCCGGGGGGGAGGATGAGCCTGTGGTTAATTCTTCTTCCTGATGGGAAAATAGAGTGACCTGTGCCTGTCCCAACACCAAGAGCTAGTCTCTCACTGGTTCCCCGTCTACCCGTTCATCCTCAGGACAAATTGCAACCTGTACTGAACAGGAGGTTAAAGGTGCTGATGCTCCAAGTAGGGAGATTGTTAGTAAAGAGGCTGGAATGGCGAACCCAGGCACAAGGAGAAGAGAAATGAGGTGCGTTTTAGAAACCTTTCCCCATCACATGGTGTACCATCGTTTTGTTTTCTCATGCATGTTTTCGATGTAGGAAGATGCCCTTAAACCTGGAGATTTGGGACCCATGCGATGGGTACCACGCAGTATTACTTTAAAGGGTCTGCGTTTGCTCACCCAACCTCACCAAACCTCTCAGCCCCAAGAGTGTCCACCCTTATGTCTCATCCAGCTGTGGGTCTAGATATGGTCAATCCAGGTTGCATCACAGCCCCTGAACGCATTGTGTAAGAATTTCTCTCTCTTTCACTTTCTTTGTTTCATGGGTTTGTAAAAGTAATTTATTTTTATAATGGGGTTTAGCTGCTTTTCACTGCTGTGTTTATGCCGCTTTACACCCACTTGACACACTAACAGAGAGATATCAATACATAGGTTTTAAGATTATTACTAGTCAGATATATTCTTGTGCGGTGAATAGGGCGTGCTGAGTCCAGTTCTCTGAGCAAGGAGTAGGTCTTGTCTATTACATATTGGGTTTATGGAACGGTATCTGAGCTAATTTGAAACGCTTGTTTTATGTATCACCCCACCTCACCTTTCCCGTTAAGCAGCCATAGTGTGTTTTCTGCATGTGTGACTCTGTTCTGTTTTGTAATTCAGTTCAAGTGTAACGGTTTTGACATTCCCTCTATAAGTGATACCTTATGAGAAGTGTCCTTTTCTGTGTGACTTATTTCACTTAGAATCGTCGTACCTAAATCCACTCATCATGCTGCTACTAGCCTTATGACATTGATTTCATGGCTGAGTGATATTGCATTGTACATAAGGACCACAACTTCTTTATCCATTTTTCTCTTTCCTGGGATATTGAAGGTGGAATGAAGTGGAGGTCCTGGTCAACAGAGCAGCCCTAAACTTTGGGGTGCTTGTGTCTTGCTGATTTTTCATTTTCCCAATTTATACCCCCATGAGTGGAAGTGCCCTATGCTCTCTAAGCTGTGTTTTTTAGATGTTTCAGGACACACCGTACACTTCTCCAGAGTGGCTGTTGGCAATTTACATCCCGCCCATCAGTGTAGCAAGGCTCCCATTTCTCCATGGCCTGTCCTGCATTTCTGGTTTTGAGACTTTTTTCAGCATGGCCCTTTTGACCGATGGGTAGCGAGTCTTCTTTGTAGCGCTGATTTGCCTTTCCAGGTTGCTTGGTTGGCCAAAAAGGGCGTATGCGTTTTTTCCTGAATATATTCAGGAAAAAACGCATACGCCCTTTTTGGCCAAGGGCATCATTGTCAACGTTTTGCCCCTTTTCATGTGCTTTAAAGGCGATTCGAATCTACCTCCTGAAATCTGTTTCCTGCAATTCTGCCTTGATTTCAAATCCTCTTCTTTGCCTTCCCTCAATATATTTGTGGACGAGAGTTATCATTTATAACTCTGCAGGTTTGTGAATTGCAGTGCCCTGAAGCTCCATTTTACAACTCGCTTTTTTGGGAGCTGGCCGCAAAAGCGCAGGATGGCTTCAGGCCCTGTTCTGGTTCCGGGGGGGAGGATGAGCCTGTGGTTAATTCTTCTTCCTGATGGGAAAATAGAGTGACCTGTGCCTGTCCCAACACCAAGAGCTAGTCTCTCACTGGTTCCCCGTCTACCCGTTCATCCTCAGGACAAATTGCAACCTGTACGGAACAGGAGGTTAAAGGTGCTGATGCTCCAAGTAGGGAGATTGTTAGTAAAGCGGCTGGAATGGCAAACCCGGGCACAAGGAGAAGAGAAATGAGGTGCGTTTTAGAAACCTTTCCCCATCACATGGTGTACCATCATTTTGTTTTCTCATGCATGTTTTCGATGTAGGAAGATGCCCTTGAACCTGGAGATTTGGGACCCATGCGATGGGTACCACGCAGTATTACTTTAAAGGGTCTGCGTTTGCTCACCCAACCTCACCAAACCTCTCAGCCCCAAGAGTGTCCACCCTTATGTCTCATCCAGCTGTGGGTCTAGATATGGTCAATCCAGGTTGCATCACAGCCCCTGAACGCATTGTGTAAGAATTTCTCTCTCTTCCACTGTCTTTGTTTCATGGGTTTGTAAAAGTAATTTATTTTTATAATGGGGTTTAGCTGCTTTTCACTGCTGTGTTTATGCCGCTTTACACCCACTTGACACACTAACAGAGAGATATCAATACATAGGTTTTAAGATTATTACTAGTCAGATATATTCTTGTGCGGTGAATAGGGTGTGTTGAGTCCAGTTCTCTGAGCAAGGAGTAGGTCTTGTCTATTACATATTGGGTTTATGGAACGGTATCTGAGCTAATTTGAAACGCTTGTTTTATGTATCACCCCACCTCACCTTTCCCGTTAAGCAGCCATAGTGTGTTTTCTGCATGTGTGACTCTGTTCTGTTTTGTAATTCAGTTCAAGTGTAACGGTTTTTACATTCCCTCTATAAGTGATACCTTATGAGAAGTGTCCTTTTCTGTGTGACTTATTTCACTTAGAATCGTCGTACCTAAATCCACTCATCATGCTGCTACTAGCCTTATGACATTGATTTCATGGCTGAGTGATATTCCATTGTACATAAGGACCACAACTTCTTTATCCATTTTTCTCTTTCCTGGGATATTGAAGGTGGAATGAAGTGGAGGTCCTGGTCAACAGAGCAGCCCTAAACTTTGGGGTGCTTGTGTCTTGCTGATTTTTCATTTTCCCAATTTATACCCCCATGAGTGGAAGTGCCCTATGCTCTCTAAGCTGTGTTTTTTGGATGTTTCCGGACACACCGTACACTTCTCCAGAGTGGCTGTTGGCAATTTACATCCCGCCCATCAGTGTAGCAAGGCTCCCATTTCTCCATGGCCTGTCCTGCATTTCTGGTTTTGAGACTTTTTTCAGCATGGCCCTTTTGACCGATGGGTAGCGAGTCTTCTTTGTAGCGCTGATTTGCCTTTCCTGGTTGCTTGGTTGGCCAAAAAGGGCGTATGCGTTTTTTCCTGAATATATTCAGGAAAAAACGCATACGCCCTTTTTGGCCAAGGGCATCATTGTCAACGTTTTGCCGCTTTTCATGTGCTTTAAAGGCGATTCGAATCTACCTCCTGAAATCTGTTTCCTGCAATTCTGCCTTGATTTCAAATCCTCTTCTTTGCCTTCCCTCAATATATTTGTGGACGAGAGTTATCATTTATAACTCTGCAGGTTTGTGAATTGCAGTGCCCTGAAGCTCCATTTTACAACTCGCTTTTTTGGGAGCTGGCCGCAAAAGCGCAGGATGGCTTCAGGCCCTGTTCTGGTTCCGGGGGGGAGGATGAGCCTGTGGTTAATTCTTCTTCCTGATGGGAAAATAGAGTGACCTCTGCCTGTCCCAACACCAAGAGCTAGTCTCTCACTGGTTCCCCGTCTACCCGTTCATCCTCAGGACAAATTGCAAACTTTACGGAACAGGAGGTTAAAGGTGCTGATGCTCCAAGTAGGGAGATTATTAGTAAAGCGTCTGGAATGGTGAAGCCGGGCACAAGGAGAAGAGAAATGAGGTGCGTTTTAGAAACCTTTCCCCATCACATGGTGTACCATCTTTTTGTTTTCTCATGCATGTTTTCGATGTAGGAAGATGCCCTTGAACCTGGAGATTTGGGACCCATGCGATGGGTACCACGCAGTATTACTTTAAAGGGTCTGCGTTTGCTCACCCAACCTCACCAAACCTCTCAGCCCCAAGAGTGTCCACCCTTATGTCTCATCCAGCTGTGGGTCTAGATATGGTCAATCCAGGTTGCATCACAGCCCCTGAACGCATTGTGTAAGAATTTCTCTCTCTTTCACTGTCTTTGTTTCATGGGTTTGTAAAAGTAATTTAGTTTTATAATGGGGTTTAGCTGCTTTTCACTGCTGTGTTTATGCCGCTTTACACCCACTTGACACACTAACAGAGAGATATCAATACATAGGTTTTAAGATTATTACTAGTCAGATATATTCTTGTGCGGTGAATAGGGCGTGTTGAGTCCAGTTCTCTGAGCAAGGAGTAGGTCTTGTCTATTACATATTGGGTTTATGGAACGGTATCTGAGCTAATTTGAAACCCTTGTTTTATGTATCACCCCACCTCACCTTTCCCGTTAAGCAGCCATAGTGTGTTTTCTGCATGTGTGACTCTGTTCTGTTTTGTAATTCAGTTCAAGTGTAACGGTTTTGACATTCCCTCTATAAGTGATACCTTATGAGAAGTGTCCTTTTCTGTGTGACTTATTTCACTTAGAATCGTCGTACCTAAATCCACTCATCATGCTGCTACTAGCCTTATGACATTGATTTCATGGCTGAGTGATATTCCATTGTACATAAGGACCACAACTTCTTTATCCATTTTTCTCTTTCCTGGGATATTGAAGGTGGAATGAAGTGGAGGTCCTTGTCAACAGAGCAGCCCTAAACTTTGGGGTGCTTGTGTCTTGCTGATTTTTCATTTTCCCAATTTATACCCCCATGAGTGGAAGTGCCCTATGCTCTCTAAGCTGTGTTTTTTAGGTGTTTCAGGACACACCGTACACTTCTCCAGAGTGGCTGTTGGCAATTTACATCCCGCCCATCAGTGTAGCAAGGCTCCCATTTCTCCATGGCCTGTCCTGCATTTCTGGTTTTGAGACTTTTTTCAGCATGGCCCTTTTGACCGATGGGTAGCGAGTCTTCTTTGTAGCGCTGATTTGCCTTTCCAGGTTGCTTGGTTGGCCAAAAACGGCGTATGCGTTTTTTCCTGAATATATTCAGGAAAAAACGCATACGCCCTTTTTGGCCAAGGGCATCATTGTCAACGTTTTGCCGCTTTTCATGTGCTTTAAAGGCGATTCGAATCTACCTCCTGAAATCTGTTTCCTGCAATTCTGCCTTGATTTCAAATCCTCTTCTTTGCCTTCCCTCAATATATTTGTGGACGAGAGTTATCATTTATAACTCTGCAGGTTTGTGAATTGCAGTGCCCTGAAGCTCCATTTTACAACTCGCTTTTTTGGGAGCTGGCCGCAAAAGCGCAGGATGGCTTCAGGCCCTGTTCTGGTTCCGGGGGGGAGGATGAGCCTGTGGTTAATTCTTCTTCCTGATGGGAAAATAGAGTGACCTCTGCCTGTCCCAACACCAAGAGCTAGTCTCTCACTGGTTCCCCGTCTACCCGTTCATCCTCAGGACAAATTGCAACCTGTACGGAACAGGAGGTTAAAGGTGCTGATGCTCCAAGTAGGGAGATTATTAGTAAAGCGGCTGGAATGGCGAACCCGGGCACAAGGAGAAGAGAAATGAGGTGCGTTTTAGAAACCTTTCCCCATCACATGGTGTACCATCTTTTTGTTTTCTCATGCATGTTTTCGATGTAGGAATATGCCCTTGAACCTGTAGATTTGGGACCCATGCGATGGGTACCACGCAGTATTACTTTAAAGGGTCTGCGTTTGCTCACCCAACCTCACCAAACCTCTCAGCCCCAAGAGTGTCCACCCTTATGTCTCATCCAGCTGTGGGTCTAGATATGGTCAATCCAGATTGCATCACAGCCCCTGAACGCATTGTGTAAGAATTTCTCTCTCTTTCACTGTCTTTGTTTCATGGGTTTGTAAAAGTAATTTATTTTTATAATGGGGTTTAGCTGCTTTTCACTGCTGTGTTTATGCCGCTTTACACCCACTTGACACACTAACAGAGAGATATCAATACATAGGTTTTAAGATTATTTCTAGTCAGATATATTCTTGTGCGGTGAATAGGGTGTGTTGAGTCCAGTTCTCTGAGCAAGGAGTAGGTCTTGTCTATTACATATTGGGTTTATGGAACGGTATCTGAGCTAATTTGAAACCCTTGTTTTATGTATCACCCCACCTCACCTTTCCCGTTAAGCAGCCATAGTGTGTTTTCTGCATGTGTGACTCTGTTCTGTTTTGTAATTCAGTTCAAGTGTAACGGTTTTTACATTCCCTCTATAAGTGATACCTTATGAGAAGTGTCCTTTTCTGTGTGACTTATTTCACTTAGAATCGTCGTACCTAAATCCACTCATCATGCTGCTACTAGCCTTATGACATTGATTTCATGGCTGAGTGATATTCCATTGTACATAAGGACCACAACTTCTTTATCCATTTTTCTCTTTCCTGGGATATTGAAGGTGGAATGAAGTGGAGGTCCTGGTCAACAGAGCAGCCCTAAACTTTGGGGTGCTTGTGTCTTGCTGATTTTTCATTTTCCCAATTTATACCCCCATGAGTGGAAGTGCCCTATGCTCTCTAAGCTGTGTTTTTTGGATGTTTCCGGACACACCGTACACTTCTCCAGAGTGGCTGTTGGCAATTTACATCCCGCCCATCAGTGTCGCAAGGCTCCCATTTCTCCATGGCCTGTCCTGCATTTCTGGTTTTGAGACTTTTTTCAGCATGGCCCTTTTGACCGATGGGTAGCGAGTCTTCTTTGTAGCGCTGATTTGCCTTTCCAGGTTGCTTGGTTGGCCAAAAAGGGCGTATGCGTTTTTTCCTGAATATATTCAGGAAAAAACGCATACGCCCTTTTTGGCCAAGGGCATCATTGTCAACGTTTTGCCGCTTTTCATGTGCTTTAAAGGCGATTCGAATCTACCTCCTGAAATCTGTTTCCTGCAATTCTGCCTTGATTTCAAATCCTCTTCTTTGCCTTCCCTCAATATATTTGTGGACGAGAGTTATCATTTATAACTCTGCAGGTTTGTGAATTGCAGTGCCCTGAAGCTCCATTTTACAACTCGCTTTTTTGGGAGCTGGCCACAAAAGCGCAGGATGGCTTCAGGCCCTGTTCTGGTTCCGGGGGGGAGGATGAGCCTGTGGTTAATTCTTCTTCCTGATGGGAAAATAGAGTGACCTCTGCCTGTCCCAACACCAAGAGCTAGTCTCTCACTGGTTCCCCGTCTACCCGTTCATCCTCAGGACAAATTGCAATCTGTACGGAACAGGAGGTTAAAGGTGCTGATGCTCCAAGTAGGGAGATTATTAGTAAAGCGGCTGGAATGGCGAACCCGGGCACAAGGAGAAGAGAAATGAGGTGCGTTTTAGAAACCTTTCCCCATCACATGGTGTACCATCTTTTTGTTTTCTCATGCATGTTTTCGATGTAGGAAGATGCCCTTGAACCTGGAGATTTGCGACCCATGCGATGGGGACCACGCAGTATTACTTTAAAGGGTCTGCGTTTGCTCACCCAACCTCACCAAACCTCTCAGCCCCAAGAGTGTCCACCCTTATGTCTCATCCAGCTGTGGGTCTAGATATGGTCAATCCAGGTTGCATCACAGCCCCTGAACGCATTGTGTAAGAATTTCTCTCTCTTTTACTGTCTTTGTTTCATGGGTTTGTAAAAGTAATTTATTTTTATAATGGGGTTTAGCTGCTTTTCACTGCTGTGTTTATGCCGCTTTACACCCACTTGACACACTAACAGAGAGATATCAATACATAGGTTTTAAGATTATTACTAGTCAGATATATTCTTGTGCGGTGAATAGGGTGTGTTGAGTCCAGTTCTCTGAGCAAGGAGTAGGTCTTGTCTATTACATATTGGGTTTATGGAACGGTATCTGAGCTAATTTGAAACCCTTGTTTTATGTATCACCCCACCTCACCTTTCCCGTTAAGCAGCCATAGTGTGTTTTCTGCATGTGTGACTCTGTTCTGTTTTGTAATTCAGTTCAAGTGTAACGGTTTTTACATTCCCTCTATAAGTGATACCTTATGAGAAGTGTCCTTTTCTGTGTGACTTATTTCACTTAGAATCGTCGTACCTAAATCCACTCATCATGCTGCTACTAGCCTTATGACATTGATTTCATGGCTGAGTGATATTCCATTGTACATAAGGACCACAACTTCTTTATCCATTTTTCTCTTTCCTGGGATATTGAAGGTGGAATGAAGTGGAGGTCCTGGTCAACAGAGCAACCCTAAACTTTGGGGTGCTTGTGTCTTGCTGATTTTTCATTTTCCCAATTTATACCCCCATGAGTGGAAGTGCCCTATGCTCTCTAAGCTGTGTTTTTTAGATGTTTCCGGACACACCGTACACTTCTCCAGAGTGGCTGTTGGCAATTTACATCCCGCCCATCAGTGTAGCAAGGCTCCCATTTCTCCATGGCCTGTCCTGCATTTCTGGTTTTGAGACTTTTTTCAGCATGGCCCTTTTGACCGATGGGTAGCGAGTCTTCTTTGTAGCGCTGATTTGCCTTTCCAGGTTGCTTGGTTGGCCAAAAAGGGCGTATGCGTTTTTTCCTGAATATATTCAGGAAAAAACGCATACGCCCTTTTTGGCCAAGGGCATCATTGTCAACGTTTTGCCGCTTTTCATGTGCTTTAAAGGCGATTCGAATCTACCTCCTGAAATCTGTTTCCTGCAATTCTGCCTTGATTTCAAATCCTCTTCTTTGCCTTCCCTCAATATATTTGTGGACGAGAGTTATCATTTATAACTCTGCAGGTTTGTGAATTGCAGTGCCCTGAAGCTCCATTTTACAACTCGCTTTTTTGGGAGCTGGCCGCAAAAGCGCAGGATGGCTTCAGGCCCTGTTCTGGTTCCGGGGGGGAGGATGAGCCTGTGGTTAATTCTTCTTCCTGATGGGAAAATAGAGTGACCTGTGCCTGTCCCAACACCAAGAGCTAGTCTCTCACTGGTTCCCCGTCTACCCGTTCATCCTCAGGACAAATTGCAACCTGTACGGAACAGGAGGTTAAAGGTGCTGATGCTCCAAGTAGGGAGATTATTAGTAAAGCGGCTGGAATGGTGAAGCCGGGCACAAGGAGAAGAGAAATGAGGTGCGTTTTAGAAACCTTTCCCCATCACATGGTGTACCATCTTTTTGTTTTCTCATGCATGTTTTCGATGTAGGAATATGCCCTTGAACCTGTAGATTTGGGACCCATGCGATGGGTACCACGCAGTATTACTTTAAAGGGTCTGCGTTTGCTCACCCAACCTCACCAAACCTCTCAGCCCCAAGAGTGTCCACCCTTATGTCTCATCCAGCTGTGGGTCTAGATATGGTCAATCCAGGTTGCATCACAGCCCCTGAACGCATTGTGTAAGAATTTCTCTCTCTTTCACTTTCTTTGTTTCATGGGTTTGTAAAAGTAATTTATTTTTATAATGGGGTTTAGCTGCTTTTCACTGCTGTGTTTATGCCGCTTTACACCCACTTGACACACTAACAGAGAGATATCAATACATAGGTTTTAAGATTATTACTAGTCAGATATATTCTTGTGTGGTGAATAGGGCGTGTTGAGTCCAGTTCTCTGAGCAAGGAGTAGGTCTTGTCTATTACATATTGGGTTTATGGAACGGTATCTGAGCTAATTTGAAACCCTTGTTTTATGTATCACCCCACCTCACCTTTCCCGTTAAGCAGCCATAGTGTGTTTTCTGCATGTGTGACTCTGTTCTGTTTTGTAATTCAGTTCAAGTGTAACGGTTTTTACATTCCCTCTATAAGTGATACCTTATGAGAAGTGTCCTTTTCTGTGTGACTTATTTCACTTAGAATCGTCGTACCTAAATCCACTCATCATGCTGCTACTAGCCTTATGACATTGATTTCATGGCTGAGTGATATTCCATTGTACATAAGGACCACAACTTCTTTATCCATTTTTCTCTTTCCTGGGATATTGAAGGTGGAATGAAGTGGAGGTCCTGGTCAACAGAGCAGCCCTAAACTTTGGGGTGCTTGTGTCTTGCTGATTTTTCATTTTCCCAATTTATACCCCCATGAGTGGAAGTGCCCTATGCTCTCTAAGCTGTGTTTTTTGGATGTTTCCGGACACACCGTACACTTCTCCAGAGTGGCTGTTGGCAATTTACATCCCGCCCATCAGTGTAGCAAGGCTCCCATTTCTCCATGGCCTGTCCTGCATTTCTGGTTTTGAGACTTTTTTCAGCATGGCCCTTTTGACCGATGGGTAGCGAGTCTTCTTTGTAGCGCTGATTTGCCTTTCCAGGTTGCTTGGTTGGCCAAAAAGGGCGTATGCGTTTTTTCCTGAATATATTCAGGAAAAAACGCATACGCCCTTTTTGGCCAAGGGCATCATTGTCAACGTTTTGCCGCTTTTCATGTGCTTTAAAGGCGATTCGAATCTACCTCCTGAAATCTGTTTCCTGCAATTCTGCCTTGATTTCAAATCCTCTTCTTTGCCTTCCCTCAATATATTTGTGGACGAGAGTTATCATTTATAACTCTGCAGGTTTGTGAATTGCAGTGCCCTGAAGCTCCATTTTACAACTCGCTTTTTTGGGAGCTGGCCGCAAAAGCGCAGGATGGCTTCAGGCCCTGTTCTGGTTCCGGGGGGGAGGATGAGCCTGTGGTTAATTCTTCTTCCTGATGGGAAAATAGAGTGACCTGTGCCTGTCCCAACACCAAGAGCTAGTCTCTCACTGGTTCCCCGTCTACCCGTTCATCCTCAGGACAAATTGCAACATGTACGGAACAGGAGGTTAAAGGTGCTGATGCTCCAAGTAGGGAGATTGTTAGTAAAGCGGCTGGAATGGCGAACCCGGGCACAAGGAGAAGAGAAATGAGGTGCGTTTTAGAAACCTTTCCCCATCACATGGTGTACCATCTTTTTGTTTTCTCATGCATGTTTTCGATGTAGGAAGATGCCCTTGAACCTGGAGATTTGGGACCCATGCGATGGGAACCACGCAGTATTACTTTAAAGGGTCTGCGTTTGCTCACCCAACCTCACCAAACCTCTCAGCCCCAAGAGTGTCCACCCTTATGTCTCATCCAGCTGTGGGTCTAGATATGGTCAATCCAGGTTGCATCACAGCCCCTGAACGCATTGTGTAAGAATTTCTCTCTCTTTCACTGTCTTTGTTTCATTGGTTTGTAAAAGTAATTTATTTTTGTAATGGGGTTTAGCTGCTTTTCACTGCTGTGTTTATGCCGCTTTACACCCACTTGACACACTAACAGAGAGATATCAATACATAGGTTTTAAGATTATTACTAGTCAGATATATTCTTGTGCGGTGAATAGGGTGTGTTGAGTCCAGTTCTCTGAGCAAGGAGTAGGTCTTGTCTATTACATATTGGGTTTATGGAACGGTATCTGAGCTAATTTGAAACCCTTGTTTTATGTATCACCCCACCTCACCTTTCCCGTTAAGCAGCCATAGTGTGTTTTCTGCATGTGTGACTCTGTTCTGTTTTGTAATTCAGTTCAAGTGTAACGGTTTTTACATTCCCTCTATAAGTGATACCTTATGAGAAGTGTCCTTTTCTGTGTGACTTATTTCACTTAGAATCGTCGTACCTAAATCCACTCATCATGCTGCTACTAGCCTTATGACATTGATTTCATGGCTGAGTGATATTCCATTGTACATAAGGACCACAACTTCTTTATACATTTTTCTCTTTCCTGGGATATTGAAGGTGGAATGAAGTGGAGGTCCTGGTCAACAGAGCAGCCCTAAACTTTGGGGTGCTTGTGTCTTGCTGATTTTTCATTTTCCCAATTTATACCCCCATGAGTGGAAGTGCCCTATGCTCTCTAAGCTGTGTTTTTTAGATGTTTCAGGACACACCGTACACTTCTCCAGAGTGGCTGTTGGCAATTTACATCCCGCCCATCAGTGTAGCAAGGCTCCCATTTCTCCATGGCCTGTCCTGCATTTCTGGTTTTGAGACTTTTTTCAGCATGGCCCTTTTGACCGATGGGTAGCGAGTCTTCTTTGTAGCGCTGATTTGCCTTTCCAGGTTGCTTGGTTGGCCAAAAAGGGCGTATGCGTTTTTTCCTGAATATATTCAGGAAAAAACGCATACGCCCTTTTTGGCCAAGGGCATCATTGTCAACGTTTTGCCACTTTTCATGTGCTTTAAAGGCGATTCGAATCTACCTCCTGAAATCTGTTTCCTGCAATTCTGCCTTGATTTCAAATCCTCTTCTTTGCCTTCCCTCAATATATTTGTGGACGAGAGTTATCATTTATAACTCTGCAAGTTTGTGAATTGCAGTGCCCTGAAGCTCCATTTTACAACTCGCTTTTTTGGGAGCTGGCCGCAAAAGCGCAGGATGGCTTCAGGCCCTGTTCTGGTTCCGGGCGGGAGGATGAGCCTGTGGTTAATTCTTCTTCCTGATGGGAAAATAGAGTGACCTGTGCCTGTCCCAACACCAAGAGCTAGTCTCTCACTGGTTCCCCGTCTACCCGTTCATCCTCAGGACAAATTGCAACATGTACGGAACAGGAGGTTAAAGGTGCTGATGCTCCAAGTAGGGAGATTGTTACTAAAGCGGCTGGAATGGCGAACCCGGGCACAAGGAGAAGAGAAATGAGGTGCGTTTTAGAAACCTTTCCCCATCACATGGTGTACCATCTTTTTGTTTTCTCATGCATGTTTTCGATGTAGGAAGATGCCCTTGAACCTGGAGATTTGGGACCCATGCGATGGGAACCACGCAGTATTACTTTAAAGGGTCTGCGTTTGCTCACCCAACCTCACCAAACCTCTCAGCCCCAAGAGTGTCCACCCTTATGTCTCATCCAGCTGTGGGTCTAGATATGGTCAATCCAGGTTGCATCACAGCCCCTGAACGCATTGTGTAAGAATTTCTCTCTCTTTCACTGTCTTTGTTTCATTGGTTTGTAAAAGTAATTTATTTTTGTAATGGGGTTTAGCTGCTTTTCACTGCTGTGTTTATGCCGCTTTACACCCACTTGACACACTAAAAGAGAGATATCAATACATAGGTTTTAAGATTATTACTAGTCAGATATATTCTTGTGCGGTGAATAGGGTGTGTTGAGTCCAGTTCTCTGAGCAAGGAGTAGGTCTTGTCTATTACATATTGGGTTTATGGAACGGTATCTGAGCTAATTTGAAACCCTTGTTTTATGTATCACCCCACCTCACCTTTCCCGTTAAGTAGCCATAGTGTGTTTTCTGCATGTGTGACTCTGTTCTGTTTTGTAATTCAGTTCAAGTGTGACGCTTTTTACATTCCCTCTATAAGTGATACCTTATGAGAAGTGTCCTTTTCTGTGTGACTTATTTCACTTAGAATCGTCGTACCTAAATCCACTCATCATGCTGCTACTAGCCTTATGACATTGATTTCATGGCTGAGTGATATTCCATTGTACATAAGGACCACAACTTCTTTATCCATTTTTCTCTTTCCTGGGATATTGAAGGTGGAATGAAGTGGAGGTCCTTGTCAACAGAGCAGCCCTAAACTTTGGGGTGCTTGTGTCTTGCTGATTTTTCATTTTCCCAATTTATACCCCCATGAGTGGAAGTGCCCTATGCTCTCTAAGCTGTGTTTTTTAGATGTTTCAGGACACACCGTACACTTCTCCAGAGTGGCTGTTGGCAATTTACATCCCGCCCATCAGTGTAGCAAGGCTCCCATTTCTCCATGGCCTGTCCTGCATTTCTGGTTTTGAGACTTTTTTCAGCATGGCCCTTTTGACCGATGGGTAGCGAGTCTTCTTTGTAGCGCTGATTTGCCTTTCCAGGTTGCTTGGTTGGCCAAAAAGGGCGTATGCGTTTTTTCCTGAATATATTCAGGAAAAAACGCATACGCCCTTTTTGGCCAAGGGCATCATTGTCAACGTTTTGCCGCTTTTCATGTGCTTTAAAGGCGATTCGAATCTACCTCCTGAAATCTGTTTCCTGCAATTCTGCCTTAATTTCAAATCCTCTTCTTTGCCTTCCCTCAATATATTTGTGGACGAGAGTTATCATTTATAACTCTGCAGGTTTGTGAATTGCAGTGCCCTGAAGCTCCATTTTACAACTCGCTTTTTTGGGAGCTGGCCGCAAAAGCGCAGGATGGCTTCAGGCCCTGTTCTGGTTCCAGGGGGGAGGATGAGCCCATGGTTAATTCTTCTTCCTGATGGGAAAATAGAGTGACCTGTGCCTGTCCCAACACCAAGAGCTAGTCTCTCACTAGTTCCCCGTCTACCCGTTCATCCTCAGGAGAAATTGCAACCTGTACGGAACAGGAGGTCAAAGGTGCTGATGCTCCAAGTAGGGAGATTATTAGTAAAGCGGCTGGAATGGCGAACCCGGGCACAAGGAGAAGAGAAATGAGGTGCGTTTTAGAAACCTTTCCCCATCACATGGTGTACCATCTTTTTGTTTTCTCATGCATGTTTTCGATGTAGGAAGATGCCCTTGAACCTGGAGATTTGGGACCCATGCGATGGGTACCACGCAGTATTACTTTAAAGGGTCTGCGTTTGCTCACCCAACCTCACCAAACCTCTCAGCCCCAAGAGTGTCCACCCTTATGTCTCATCCAGCTGTGGGTCTAGATATGGTCAATCCAGGTTGCATCACAGCCCCTGAACGCATTGTGTAAGAATTTCTCTCTCTTTCACTGTCTTTGTTTCATGGGTTTTTCGAAGTAATTTATTTTTATAATGGGGTTTAGCTGCTTTTCACTGCTGTGTTTATGCCGCTTTACACCCATTTGACACACTAACAGAGAGATATCAATACATAGGTTTTAAGATTATTACTAGTCAGATATATACTTGTGCGCTGAATAGGGTGTGTTGAGTCCAGTTCTCTGAGCAAGGAGTAGGTCTTGTCTATTACATATTGGGTTTATGGAACGGTATCTGAGCTAATTTGAAACCCTTGTTTTATGTATCACCCCACCTCACCTTTCCCGTTAAGCAGCCATAGTGTGTTTTCTGCATGTGTGACTCTGTTCTGTTTTGTAATTCAGTTCAAGTGTAACGGTTTTTACATTCCCTCTATAAGTGATACCTTATGAGAAGTGTCCTTTTCTGTGTGACTTATTTCACTTAGAATCGTCGTACCTAAATCCACTCATCATGCTGCTACTAGCCTTATGACATTGATTTCATGGCTGAGTGATATTCCATTGTACATAAGGACCACAACTTCTTTATCCATTTTTCTCTTTCCTGGGATATTGAAGGTGGAATGAAGTGGAGGTCCTGGTCAACAGAGCAGCCCTAAACTTTGGGGTGCTTGTGTCTTGCTGATTTTTCATTTTCCCAATTTATACCCCCATGAGTGGAAGTGCCCTATGCTCTCTAAGCTGTGTTTTTTGGATGTTTCCGGACACACCGTACACTTCTCCAGAGTGGCTGTTGGCAATTTACATCCCGCCCATCAGTGTAGCAAGGCTCCCATTTCTCCATGGCCTGTCCTGCATTTCTGGTTTTGAGACTTTTTTCAGCATGGCCCTTTTGACCGATGGGTAGCGAGTCTTCTTTGTAGCGCTGATTTGCCTTTCCAGGTTGCTTGGTTGGCCAAAAAGGGCGTATGCGTTTTTTCCTGAATATATTCAGGAAAAAACGCATACGCCCTTTTTGGCCAAGGGCATCATTGTCAACGTTTTGCCGCTTTTCATGTGCTTTAAAGGCGATTCGAATCTACCTCCTGAAATCTGTTTCCTGCAATTCTGCCTTGATTTCAAATCCTCTTCTTTGCCTTCCCTCAATATATTTGTGGACGAGAGTTATCATTTATAACTCTGCAGGTTTGTGAATTGCAGTGCCCTGAAGCTCCATTTTACAACTCGCTTTTTTGGGAGCTGGCCGCAAAAGCGCAGGATGGCTTCAGGCCCTGTTCTGGTTCCGGGTGGGAGGATGAGCCTGTGGTTAATTCTTCTTCCTGATGGGAAAATAGAGTGACCTGTGCCTGTCCCAACACCAAGAGCTAGTCTCTCACTGGTTCCCCGTCTACCCGTTCATCCTCAGGACAAATTGCAACCTGTACCGAACAGGAGGTTAAAGGTGCTGATGCTCCAAGTAGGGAGATTATTAGTAAAGCGGCTGGAATGGCGAACCCGGGCACAAGGAGAAGAGAAATGAGGTGCGTTTTAGAAACCTTTCCCCATCACATGGTGTACCATCGTTTTGTTTTCTCATGCATGTTTTCGATGTAGGAAGATGCCCTTAAACCTGGAGATTTGGGACCCATGCGATGGGTACCACGCAGTATTACTTTAAAGGGTCTGCGTTTGCTCACCCAACCTCACCAAACCTCTCAGCCCCAAGAGTGTCCACCCTTATGTCTCATCCAGCTGTGGGTCTAGATATGGTCAATCCAGGTTGCATCACAGCCCCTGAACGCATTGTGTAAGAATTTCTCTCTCTTTCACTGTCTTTGTTTCATGGGTTTTTCGAAGTAATTTATTTTTATAATGGGGTTTAGCTGCTTTTCACTGCTGTGTTTATGCCGCTTTACACCCATTTGACACACTAACAGAGAGATATCAATACATAGGTTTTAAGATTATTACTAGTCAGATATATACTTGTGCGCTGAATAGGGTGTGTTGAGTCCAGTTCTCTGAGCAAGGAGTAGGTCTTGTCTATTACATATTGGGTTTATGGAACGGTATCTGAGCTAATTTGAAACCCTTGTTTTATGTATCACCCCACCTCACCTTTCCCGTTAAGCAGCCATAGTGTGTTTTCTGCATGTGTGACTCTGTTCTGTTTTGTAATTCAGTTCAAGTGTAACGGTTTTTACATTCCCTCTATAAGTGATACCTTATGAGAAGTGTCCTTTTCTGTGTGACTTATTTCACTTAGAATCGTCGTACCTAAATCCACTCATCATGCTGCTACTAGCCTTATGACATTGATTTCATGGCTGAGTGATATTCCATTGTACATAAGGACCACAACTTCTTTATCCATTTTTCTCTTTCCTGGGATATTGAAGGTGGAATGAAGTGGAGGTCCTGGTCAACAGAGCAGCCCTAAACTTTGGGGTGCTTGTGTCTTGCTGATTTTTCATTTTCCCAATTTATACCCCCATGAGTGGAAGTGCCCTATGCTCTCTAAGCTGTGTTTTTTGGATGTTTCCGGACACACCGTACACTTCTCCAGAGTGGCTGTTGGCAATTTACATCCCGCCCATCAGTGTAGCAAGGCTCCCATTTCTCCATGGCCTGTCCTGCATTTCTGGTTTTGAGACTTTTTTCAGCATGGCCCTTTTGACCGATGGGTAGCGAGTCTTCTTTGTAGCGCTGATTTGCCTTTCCAGGTTGCTTGGTTGGCCAAAAAGGGCGTATGCGTTTTTTCCTGAATATATTCAGGAAAAAACGCATACGCCCTTTTTGGCCAAGGGCATCATTGTCAACGTTTTGCCGCTTTTCATGTGCTTTAAAGGCGATTCGAATCTACCTCCTGAAATCTGTTTCCTGCAATTCTGCCTTGATTTCAAATCCTCTTCTTTGCCTTCCCTCAATATATTTGTGGACGAGAGTTATCATTTATAACTCTGCAGGTTTGTGAATTGCAGTGCCCTGAAGCTCCATTTTACAACTCGCTTTTTTGGGAGCTGGCCGCAAAAGCGCAGGATGGCTTCAGGCCCTGTTCTGGTTCCGGGTGGGAGGATGAGCCTGTGGTTAATTCTTCTTCCTGATGGGAAAATAGAGTGACCTGTGCCTGTCCCAACACCAAGAGCTAGTCTCTCACTGGTTCCCCGTCTACCCGTTCATCCTCAGGACAAATTGCAACCTGTACCGAACAGGAGGTTAAAGGTGCTGATGCTCCAAGTAGGGAGATTATTAGTAAAGCGGCTGGAATGGCGAACCCGGGCACAAGGAGAAGAGAAATGAGGTGCGTTTTAGAAACCTTTCCCCATCACATGGTGTACCATCGTTTTGTTTTCTCATGCATGTTTTCGATGTAGGAAGATGCCCTTAAACCTGGAGATTTGGGACCCATGCGATGGGTACCACGCAGTATTACTTTAAAGGGTCTGCGTTTGCTCACCCAACCTCACCAAACCTCTCAGCCCCAAGAGTGTCCACCCTTATGTCTCATCCAGCTGTGGGTCTAGATATGGTCAATCCAGGTTGCATCACAGCCCCTGAACGCATTGTGTAAGAATTTCTCTCTCTTCCACTGTCTTTGTTTCATGGGTTTGTAAAAGTAATTTATTTTTATAATGGGGTTTAGCTGCTTTTCACTGCTGTGTTTATGCCGCTTTACACCCACTTGACACACTAACAGAGAGATATCAATACATAGGTTTTAAGATTATTACTAGTCAGATATATTCTTGTGTGGTGAATAGGGTGTGTTGAGTCCAGTTCTCTGAGCAAGGAGTAGGTCTTGTCTATTACATATTGGGTTTATGGAACGGTATCTGAGCTAATTTGAAACCCTTGTTTTATGTATCACCCCACCTCACCTTTCCCGTTAAGCAGCCATAGTGTGTTTTCTGCATGTGTGACTCTGTTCTGTTTTGTAATTCAGTTCAAGTGTAACGGTTTTTACATTCCCTCTATAAGTGATACCTTATGAGAAGTGTCCTTTTCTGTGTGACTTATTTCACTTAGAATCGTCGTACCTAAATCCACTCATCATGCTGCTACTAGCCTTATGACATTGATTTCATGGCTGAGTGATATTCCATTGTACATAAGGACCACAACTTCTTTATCCATTTTTCTCTTTCCTGGGATATTGAAGGTGGAATGAAGTGGAGGTCCTGGTCAACAGAGCAGCCCTAAACTTTGGGGTGCTTGTGTCTTGCTGATTTTTCATTTTCCCAATTTATACCCCCATGAGTGGAAGTGCCCTATGCTCTCTAAGCTGTGTTTTTTGGATGTTTCCGGACACACCGTACACTTCTCCAGAGTGGCTGTTGGCAATTTACATCCCGCCCATCAGTGTCGCAAGGCTCCCATTTCTCCATGGCCTGTCCTGCATTTCTGGTTTTGAGACTTTTTTCAGCATGGCCCTTTTGACCGATGGGTAGCGAGTCTTCTTTGTAGCGCTGATTTGCCTTTCCAGGTTGCTTGGTTGGCCGAAAAGGGCGTATGCGTTTTTTCCTGAATATATTCAGGAAAAAACGCATACGCCCTTTTTGGCCAAGGGCATCATTGTCAACGTTTTGCCGCTTTTCATGTGCTTTAAAGGCGATTCGAATCTACCTCCTGAAATCTGTTTCCTGCAATTCTGCCTTGATTTCAAATCCTCTTCTTTGCCTTCCCTCAATATATTTGTGGACGAGAGTTATCATTTATAACTCTGCAGGTTTGTGAATTGCAGTGCCCTGAAGCTCCATTTTACAACTCGCTTTTTTGGGAGCTGGCCGCAAAAGCGCAGGATGGCTTCAGGCCCTGTTCTGGTTCCGGGGGGGAGGATGAGCCTGTGGTTAATTCTTCTTCCTGATGGGAAAATAGAGTGACCTGTGCCTGTCCCAACACCAAGAGCTAGTCTCTCACTGGTTCCCCGTCTACCCGTTCATCCTCAGGACAAATTGCAACCTGTACGGAACAGGAGGTTAAAGGTGCTGATGCTCCAAGTAGGGAGATTATTAGTAAAGCGTCTGGAATGGTGAAGCCGGGCACAAGGAGAAGAGAAATGAGGTGCGTTTTAGAAACCTTTCCCCATCACATGGTGTACCATCTTTTTGTTTTCTCATGCATGTTTTCGATGTAGGAATATGCCCTTGAACCTGTAGATTTGGGACCCATGCGATGGGTACCACGCAGTATTACTTTAAAGGGTCTGCGTTTGCTCACCCAACCTCACCAAACCTCTCAGCCCCAAGAGTGTCCACCCTTATGTCTCATCCAGCTGTGGGTCTAGATATGGTCAATCCAGGTTGCATCACAGCCCCTGAACGCATTGTGTAAGAATTTCTCTCTCTTTCACTGTCTTTGTTTCATGGGTTTGTAAAAGTAATTTATTTTTATAATGGGGTTTAGCTGCTTTTCACTGCTGTGTTTATGCCGCTTTACACCCACTTGACACACTAACAGAGAGATATCAATACATAGGTTTTAAGATTATTACTAGTCAGATATATTCTTGTGCGGTGAATAGGGCGTGTTGAGTCCAGTTCTCTGAGCAAGGAGTAGGTCTTGTCTATTACATATTGGGTTTATGGAACGGTATCTGAGCTAATTTGAAACCCTTGTTTTATGTATCACCCCACCTCACCTTTCCCGTTAAGCAGCCATAGTGTGTTTTCTGCATGTGTGACTCTGTTCTGTTTTGTAATTCAGTTCAAGTGTAACGGTTTTTACATTCCCTCTATAAGTGATACCTTATGAGAAGTGTCCTTTTCTGTGTGACTTATTTCACTTAGAATCGTCGTACCTAAATCCACTCATCATGCTGCTACTAGCCTTATGACATTGATTTCATGGCTGAGTGATATTCCATTGTACATAAGGACCACAACTTCTTTATCCATTTTTCTCTTTCCTGGGATATTGAAGGTGGAATGAAGTGGAGGTCCTGGTCAACAGAGCAGCCCTAAACTTTGGGGTGCTTGTGTCTTGCTGATTTTTCATTTTCCCAATTTATACCCCCATGAGTGGAAGTGCCCTATGCTCTCTAAGCTGTGTTTTTTGGATGTTTCCGGACACACCGTACACTTCTCCAGAGTGGCTGTTGGCAATTTACATCCCGCCCATCAGTGTAGCAAGGCTCCCATTTCTCCATGGCCTGTCCTGCATTTCTGGTTTTGAGACTTTTTTCAGCATGGCCCTTTTGACCGATGGGTAGCGAGTCTTCTTTGTAGCGCTGATTTGCCTTTCCAGGTTGCTTGGTTGGCCAAAAAGGGCGTATGCGTTTTTTCCTGAATATATTCAGGAAAAAACGCATACGCCCTTTTTGGCCAAGGGCATCATTGTCAACGTTTTGCCGCTTTTCATGTGCTTTAAAGGCGATTCGAATCTACCTCCTGAAATCTGTTTCCTGCAATTCTGCCTTGATTTCAAATCCTCTTCTTTGCCTTCCCTCAATATATTTGTGGACGAGAGTTATCATTTATAACTCTGCAGGTTTGTGAATTGCAGTGCCCTGAAGCTCCATTTTACAACTCGCTTTTTTGGGAGCTGGCCGCAAAAGCGCAGGATGGCTTCAGGCCCTGTTCTGGTTCCGGGGGGGAGGATGAGCCTGTGGTTAATTCTTCTTCCTGATGGGAAAATAGAGTGACCTGTGCCTGTCCCAACACCAAGAGCTAGTCTCTCACTGGTTCCCCGTCTACCCGTTCATCCTCAGGACAAATTGCAACATGTACGGAACAGGAGGTTAAAGGTGCTGATGCTCCAAGTAGGGAGATTGTTAGTAAAGCGGCTGGAATGGCGAACCCGGGCACAAGGAGAAGAGAAATGAGGTGCGTTTTAGAAACCTTTCCCCATCACATGGTGTACCATCTTTTTGTTTTCTCATGCATGTTTTCGATGTAGGAAGATGCCCTTGAACCTGGAGATTTGGGACCCATGCGATGGGAACCACGCAGTATTACTTTAAAGGGTCTGCGTTTGCTCACCCAACCTCACCAAACCTCTCAGCCCCAAGAGTGTCCACCCTTATGTCTCATCCAGCTGTGGGTCTAGATATGGTCAATCCAGGTTGCATCACAGCCCCTGAACGCATTGTGTAAGAATTTCTCTCTCTTTCACTGTCTTTGTTTCATTGGTTTGTAAAAGTAATTTATTTTTGTAATGGGGTTTAGCTGCTTTTCACTGCTGTGTTTATGCCGCTTTACACCCACTTGACACACTAACAGAGAGATATCAATACATAGGTTTTAAGATTATTACTAGTCAGATATATTCTTGTGCGGTGAATAGGGTGTGTTGAGTCCAGTTCTCTGAGCAAGGAGTAGGTCTTGTCTATTACATATTGGGTTTATGGAACGGTATCTGAGCTAATTTGAAACCCTTGTTTTATGTATCACCCCACCTCACCTTTCCCGTTAAGCAGCCATAGTGTGTTTTCTGCATGTGTGACTCTGTTCTGTTTTGTAATTCAGTTCAAGTGTAACGGTTTTTACATTCCCTCTATAAGTGATACCTTATGAGAAGTGTCCTTTTCTGTGTGACTTATTTCACTTAGAATCGTCGTACCTAAATCCACTCATCATGCTGCTACTAGCCTTATGACATTGATTTCATGGCTGAGTGATATTCCATTGTACATAAGGACCACAACTTCTTTATACATTTTTCTCTTTCCTGGGATATTGAAGGTGGAATGAAGTGGAGGTCCTGGTCAACAGAGCAGCCCTAAACTTTGGGGTGCTTGTGTCTTGCTGATTTTTCATTTTCCCAATTTATACCCCCATGAGTGGAAGTGCCCTATGCTCTCTAAGCTGTGTTTTTTAGATGTTTCAGGACACACCGTACACTTCTCCAGAGTGGCTGTTGGCAATTTACATCCCGCCCATCAGTGTAGCAAGGCTCCCATTTCTCCATGGCCTGTCCTGCATTTCTGGTTTTGAGACTTTTTTCAGCATGGCCCTTTTGACCGATGGGTAGCGAGTCTTCTTTGTAGCGCTGATTTGCCTTTCCAGGTTGCTTGGTTGGCCAAAAAGGGCGTATGCGTTTTTTCCTGAATATATTCAGGAAAAAACGCATACGCCCTTTTTGGCCAAGGGCATCATTGTCAACGTTTTGCCACTTTTCATGTGCTTTAAAGGCGATTCGAATCTACCTCCTGAAATCTGTTTCCTGCAATTCTGCCTTGATTTCAAATCCTCTTCTTTGCCTTCCCTCAATATATTTGTGGACGAGAGTTATCATTTATAACTCTGCAAGTTTGTGAATTGCAGTGCCCTGAAGCTCCATTTTACAACTCGCTTTTTTGGGAGCTGGCCGCAAAAGCGCAGGATGGCTTCAGGCCCTGTTCTGGTTCCGGGCGGGAGGATGAGCCTGTGGTTAATTCTTCTTCCTGATGGGAAAATAGAGTGACCTGTGCCTGTCCCAACACCAAGAGCTAGTCTCTCACTGGTTCCCCGTCTACCCGTTCATCCTCAGGACAAATTGCAACATGTACGGAACAGGAGGTTAAAGGTGCTGATGCTCCAAGTAGGGAGATTGTTACTAAAGCGGCTGGAATGGCGAACCCGGGCACAAGGAGAAGAGAAATGAGGTGCGTTTTAGAAACCTTTCCCCATCACATGGTGTACCATCTTTTTGTTTTCTCATGCATGTTTTCGATGTAGGAAGATGCCCTTGAACCTGGAGATTTGGGACCCATGCGATGGGAACCACGCAGTATTACTTTAAAGGGTCTGCGTTTGCTCACCCAACCTCACCAAACCTCTCAGCCCCAAGAGTGTCCACCCTTATGTCTCATCCAGCTGTGGGTCTAGATATGGTCAATCCAGGTTGCATCACAGCCCCTGAACGCATTGTGTAAGAATTTCTCTCTCTTTCACTGTCTTTGTTTCATTGGTTTGTAAAAGTAATTTATTTTTGTAATGGGGTTTAGCTGCTTTTCACTGCTGTGTTTATGCCGCTTTACACCCACTTGACACACTAACAGAGAGATATCAATACATAGGTTTTAAGATTATTACTAGTCAGATATATTCTTGTGCGGTGAATAGGGCGTGTTGAGTCCAGTTCTCTGAGCAAGGAGTAGGTCTTGTCTATTACATATTGGGTTTATGGAACGGTATCTGAGCTAATTTGAAACCCTTGTTTTATGTATCACCCCACCTCACCTTTCCCGTTAAGTAGCCATAGTGTGTTTTCTGCATGTGTGACTCTGTTCTGTTTTGTAATTCAGTTCAAGTGTGACGCTTTTTACATTCCCTCTATAAGTGATACCTTATGAGAAGTGTCCTTTTCTGTGTGACTTATTTCACTTAGAATCGTCGTACCTAAATCCACTCATCATGCTGCTACTAGCCTTATGACATTGATTTCATGGCTGAGTGATATTCCATTGTACATAAGGACCACAACTTCTTTATCCATTTTTCTCTTTCCTGGGATATTGAAGGTGGAATGAAGTGGAGGTCCTTGTCAACAGAGCAGCCCTAAACTTTGGGGTGCTTGTGTCTTGCTGATTTTTCATTTTCCCAATTTATACCCCCATGAGTGGAAGTGCCCTATGCTCTCTAAGCTGTGTTTTTTAGATGTTTCAGGACACACCGTACACTTCTCCAGAGTGGCTGTTGGCAATTTACATCCCGCCCATCAGTGTAGCAAGGCTCCCATTTCTCCATGGCCTGTCCTGCATTTCTGGTTTTGAGACTTTTTTCAGCATGGCCCTTTTGACCGATGGGTAGCGAGTCTTCTTTGTAGCGCTGATTTGCCTTTCCAGGTTGCTTGGTTGGCCAAAAAGGGCGTATGCGTTTTTTCCTGAATATATTCAGGAAAAAACGCATACGCCCTTTTTGGCCAAGGGCATCATTGTCAACGTTTTGCCGCTTTTCATGTGCTTTAAAGGCGATTCGAATCTACCTCCTGAAATCTGTTTCCTGCAATTCTGCCTTAATTTCAAATCCTCTTCTTTGCCTTCCCTCAATATATTTGTGGACGAGAGTTATCATTTATAACTCTGCAGGTTTGTGAATTGCAGTGCCCTGAAGCTCCATTTTACAACTCGCTTTTTTGGGAGCTGGCCGCAAAAGCGCAGGATGGCTTCAGGCCCTGTTCTGGTTCCAGGGGGGAGGATGAGCCCATGGTTAATTCTTCTTCCTGATGGGAAAATAGAGTGACCTGTGCCTGTCCCAACACCAAGAGCTAGTCTCTCACTAGTTCCCCGTCTACCCGTTCATCCTCAGGAGAAATTGCAACCTGTACGGAACAGGAGGTTAAAGGTGCTGATGCTCCAAGTAGGGAGATTATTAGTAAAGCGGCTGGAATGGCGAACCCGGGCACAAGGAGAAGAGAAATGAGGTGCGTTTTAGAAACCTTTCCCCATCACATGGTGTACCATCTTTTTGTTTTCTCATGCATGTTTTCGATGTAGGAAGATGCCCTTGAACCTGGAGATTTGGGACCCATGCGATGGGTACCACGCAGTATTACTTTAAAGGGTCTGCGTTTGCTCACCCAACCTCACCAAACCTCTCAGCCCCAAGAGTGTCCACCCTTATGTCTCATCCAGCTGTGGGTCTAGATATGGTCAATCCAGGTTGCATCACAGCCCCTGAACGCATTGTGTAAGAATTTCTCTCTCTTTCACTGTCTTTGTTTCATGGGTTTTTCGAAGTAATTTATTTTTATAATGGGGTTTAGCTGCTTTTCACTGCTGTGTTTATGCCGCTTTACACCCATTTGACACACTAACAGAGAGATATCAATACATAGGTTTTAAGATTATTACTAGTCAGATATATACTTGTGCGCTGAATAGGGTGTGTTGAGTCCAGTTCTCTGAGCAAGGAGTAGGTCTTGTCTATTACATATTGGGTTTATGGAACGGTATCTGAGCTAATTTGAAACCCTTGTTTTATGTATCACCCCACCTCACCTTTCCCGTTAATCAGCCATAGTGTGTTTTCTGCATGTGTGACTCTGTTCTGTTTTGTAATTCAGTTCAAGTGTAACGGTTTTGACATTCCCTCTATAAGTGATACCTTATGAGAAGTGTCCTTTTCTGTGTGACTTATTTCACTTAGAATCGTCGTACCTAAATCCACTCATCATGCTGCTACTAGCCTTATGACATTGATTTCATGGCTGAGTGATATTCCATTGTACATAAGGACCACAACTTCTTTATCCATTTTTCTCTTTCCTGGGATATTGAAGGTGGAATGAAGTGGAGGTCCTGGTCAACAGAGCAGCCCTAAACTTTGGGGTGCTTGTGTCTTGCTGATTTTTCATTTTCCCAATTTATACCCCCATGAGTGGAAGTGCCCTATGCTCTCTAAGCTGTGTTTTTTGGATGTTTCCGGACACACCGTACACTTCTCCAGAGTGGCTGTTGGCAATTTACATCCCGCCCATCAGTGTAGCAAGGCTCCCATTTCTCCATGGCCTGTCCTGCATTTCTGGTTTTGAGACTTTTTTCAGCATGGCCCTTTTGACCGATGGGTAGCGAGTCTTCTTTGTAGCGCTGATTTGCCTTTCCAGGTTGCTTGGTTGGCCAAAAAGGGCGTATGCGTTTTTTCCTGAATATATTCAGGAAAAAACGCATACGCCCTTTTTGGCCAAGGGCATCATTGTCAACGTTTTGCCGCTTTTCATGTGCTTTAAAGGCGATTCGAATCTACCTCCTGAAATCTGTTTCCTGCAATTCTGCCTTGATTTCAAATCCTCTTCTTTGCCTTCCCTCAATATATTTGTGGACGAGAGTTATCATTTATAACTCTGCAGGTTTGTGAATTGCAGTGCCCTGAAGCTCCATTTTACAACTCGCTTTTTTGGGAGCTGGCCGCAAAAGCGCAGGATGGCTTCAGGCCCTGTTCTGGTTCCGGGGGGGAGGATGAGCCTGTGGTTAATTCTTCTTCCTGATGGGAAAATAGAGTGACCTGTGCCTGTCCCAACACCAAGAGCTAGTCTCTCACTGGTTCCCCGTCTACCCGTTCATCCTCAGGACAAATTGCAACCTGTACCGAACAGGAGGTTAAAGGTGCTGATGCTCCAAGTAGGGAGATTATTAGTAAAGCGGCTGGAATGGCGAACCCAGGCACAAGGAGAAGAGAAATGAGGTGCGTTTTAGAAACCTTTCCCCATCACATGGTGTACCATCGTTTTGTTTTCTCATGCATGTTTTCGATGTAGGAATATGCCCTTGAACCTGTAGATTTGGGACCCATGCGATGGGTACCACGCAGTATTACTTTAAAGGGTCTGCGTTTGCTCACCCAACCTCACCAAACCTCTCAGCCCCAAGAGTGTCCACCCTTATGTCTCATCCAGCTGTGGGTCTAGATATGGTCAATCCAGGTTGCATCACAGCCCCTGAACGCATTGTGTAAGAATTTCTCTCTCTTCCACTGTCTTTGTTTCATGGGTTTGTAAAAGTAATTTATTTTTATAATGGGGTTTAGCTGCTTTTCACTGCTGTGTTTATGCCGCTTTACACCCACTTGACACACTAACAGAGAGATATCAATACATAGGTTTTAAGATTATTACTAGTCAGATATATTCTTGTGTGGTGAATAGGGTGTGTTGAGTCCAGTTCTCTGAGCAAGGAGTAGGTCTTGTCTATTACATATTGGGTTTATGGAACGGTATCTGAGCTAATTTGAAACCCTTGTTTTATGTATCACCCCACCTCACCTTTCCCGTTAAGCAGCCATAGTGTGTTTTCTGCATGTGTGACTCTGTTCTGTTTTGTAATTCAGTTCAAGTGTAACGGTTTTTACATTCCCTCTATAAGTGATACCTTATGAGAAGTGTCCTTTTCTGTGTGACTTATTTCACTTAGAATCGTCGTACCTAAATCCACTCATCATGCTGCTACTAGCCTTATGACATTGATTTCATGGCTGAGTGATATTGCCTTGTACATAAGGATCACAACTTCTTTATCCATTTTTCTCTTTCCTGGGATATTGAAGGTGGAATGAAGTGGAGGTCCTGGTCAACAGAGCAGCCGTAAACTTTGGGGTGCTTTTGTCTTGCTGATTTTTCATTTTCCCAATTTATACCCCCATGAGTGGAAGTGCCCTATGCTCTCTAAGCTGTGTTTTTTAGGTGTTTCAGGACACACCGTACACTTCTCCAGAGTGGCTGTTGGCAATTTACATCCCGCCCATCAGTGTAGCAAGGCTCCCATTTCTCCATGGCCTGTCCTGCATTTCTGGTTTTGAGACTTTTTTCAGCATGGCCCTTTTGACCGATGGGTAGCGAGTCTTCTTTGTAGCGCTGATTTGCCTTTCCAGGTTGCTTGGTTGGCCAAAAAGGGCGTATGCGTTTTTTCCTGAATATATTCAGGAAAAAACGCATACGCCCTTTTTGGCCAAGGGCATCA